>NC_137193.1:2095746-2298246 GCF_960531495.2 Zeus faber | reverse complement strand
CCCCCAATTTTTTTTTCTTTCAAGAGATGTTTCTGTTGAGTTGAGAAAAAATACTTTATAGGGAGCCGGGGAAATTAAACGTTCATTTCTGATAGTTGTGTCTTATTTAAATTAATGTTCTGTTTAATTGGTTGGGTAGTCATGTGCAATTTGTTCAATGAAAGCATGTTCAAAATAATTTATTTTATTTCTTTATTCAGTGAAAAAAGACAAAACAATACCCAACCCTAAACAGGACTGGGACCTGGGACTGGTAGATCTTGTGAGGTTGAAAATGCTGAAGTGGATCTTATATGTAAAAATGTTGGGCACACCTGATCTACACCATTTCTCTTGGGCAGCATCTGAAGAGAGCGCTGAGTCCGGTCTCAATTTACCGGCCAAACTTAGTTCCAACCCTCACTGATGGTCATAAACTTTGGGTAGGGTTCCTGGTACCAGAGCACCTTGGGCCGAAGGTCGATGATCGACTTTGGAGTCGTTTCATTGGACCTCAGGCCACATGTTCTGGAGACTCGGGTGTGAAGAGAGGGGCAGAGCTGTCTACCGATCACCACCTGGTGGTGAGCTGGATGTGATAACGGGAAAGGCTACTGGACAGACATTGAAGGCCCAAATGGTAGTGAGGGTTTGCCAGGAGTAACTGGTAGGGGACCATGTCTGGAGTGATTATAATGTACACCTTCCAAGGAGCCTCTGCCACATCCCGAAGTAGGCTGAGGACAATCAGTCTGAATGGATCCTGTTCAAAGCCGCCATGGCAGAAGCAGCTGCCAAGAGTCGAGGCCAGAAGATGGTCGGTGCGTGTTAAGGCAGCAAATCAAGGATCCGCTGGTGGACACCAGTAGTGGGGGAGGTGGTCGATGTAAAAAAAGAGTCCTCCCGGTCGTGGTTAACAGCAGTTTCAGGGGACTCCCGATTTGGCAGACCAGTACCGACAAGACAGACGGAATGCAGCTGCACTGGTTGCCGACGGAAGAGCTTGGGTGTGGAGAGACCACGCAGAAGTACAAGTGGTCTCGAAGAGGTTCTTGCAAACCATCCGACGACTCAGGCGGGGAAAGCAGGACACTGCCCAAGCTGTTATCAGGGTGGGAGGGGAGGTGCTAACCTCGACCGAGGTTATCATCGGGAGTTGGAAAGAACACTTTGAGGAACTCCTAAACCCGACTGATTCACGCCCATGAAGGAGGCGCCGCTGAAATCACGTTCCACCGCGGGGTTGCTGGCCTCTGCCTCTGGATGGGGAGAGGAGCTCGGCCATCCAGGAGGACCTCGGAGTAGTACCGCTGCTCCTCCGCATTGAGAGGAGTCAGTTGAGGTGGTTTCTGACAAGGATACCCCCGGCGCCTCCATTAGGAGGTGTACTGGACACGGTGAACAGGGAGGAAATACTGGGGCCCACCCAGGAGCCGCTGAATTCTCATTAATATTCATAACAAGTAAGAAAAGTTCACTTCCACCTTAAGTAACCTGAATCAAGTATTTGAGCCAAGGGAGCACACTTTTGGACTGTGTTGCATTTCTGTGTACACCTTACAATTAATTCAAAACAATATTGAAATGCACTACTTGGGTTGAAGAGCGTTATGTCTGGTTACCATAGCTTAAGTCATAAATGTTGCATTCTTTTGAATTCGGAACTTAGATTAACCCGACCTCCTACTTGAAAAAAGGGTAAAGGAACTGCCATTTAAATCAGAATTCTGAGTCAGATTTTGCGTGCAGAATGCTGAGGCCCGAATTTTAAGATAACAGACCTGACTTTGCAACAAAACGGCTGCACACAGTCTAACTTCTCAACTACTCTACAGTTTATCTTATCTTAACTTACATTTTGTAGCAGGTTGGATCGACAAGCCGCCAATTGGCCTGTGGCTATAACCGCAATACTGCAGTATTGCGCTCATCACCGTCATCGGGGGAAATTATATATAGGTACTCCTCACTTAACAACCTACATGTTTAACGACCGTTTGGACCTACGACCAGCTCTCTGACCAGTCTGGACCAGTCTGGATTGCGCACTGTGTACAATACCAAGTATCTCATCTCTTCACCCTTTATATACTATATACACTATATATACGAAAATTATATACTATATACACTGTATACATCTCATCACCGTTCCCGGTCTCAGTCTCGTTCCCGCAGTCTGTCAGTATTCACTATACTAGCTTCGCAATCACCACGCTCCCTTACTGTGAAATAACATTATGCACACTATATACATTATTTATACTGTATACACTATATATAGTATATACCCTCTTTATACTATATACACTGTATATACTATATACACTGTATATACTAAATCTTCTTCTTTCTCCTTCAGCTGCTCCCGTTAGGGGTCGACACAGCGGATCATCCGCCTCCAATACCTTCTGTTCTACACATTATATATACCAGCCACGCCCCCTTACCATGAAATAACAGGGGTCCTTGCTTATCGACCAATTCACTTAACGACCTGGTAGTAGGGATTTGTAGCAACCCAAGTTGTTGAGTGTGTATATATATATATATATATATATATATATATACACACACACACACACACACACACACACATACTCACCTTCCTGAAATAATGGCATGTCATTTTTTCAGGTTTTTCAGAAAACACCAAAAACTGAACCAAACATTGAATATATTATATTTATTAATGATTTAATTCAAAAAAGGTTATGACAATAGATGATTATTGACATACTAATAACAATATCTGTCAATTATGTAATATAACAGGAATAAATGACCTAGGCAAAGTTCTGAATATGCCTTTGTGAAGAAATTTTGAATCTTCAACTGTCAATAATAAAGCATAACTAACTAACAAACTAAACATAACGCTGAGGAGGCATGTGCATCTCCTCACTTCTCCCTCTAGGTCTTCTTTGCTGGGTTATTGACTGATGCCTGTTAATGTGGCAAAGAAGTGATGACACTCGACAGGCATGACGTGTTTAATTGACTGTGGGTCCTGGAACTTTCTCTCCTTGATTGGCAGAGCACTTGGGAACATTCTTATCCATGCCATGGGCTCATTTGGCACCTGTACCCTCTGTGGCAGTGCTTCCCACACAGAGTCCTCTGAGAAGGACAGCTTGAAATGGACCTTGCCTTCACTGCTAAACTGAAGAGCCCGCAAGTCATGCACAGTCGGATCTCCAGCTTTTTGAGCACCTTCACATGGTAAGGTGCCTTGCCCACTTTGAAACTCGTTCCATCTTGAAGATTCAGTTGGTAGGACAATGATGAATTGCGTCGGGATCCCTCAGCAACTTTCTTTTGCTTTATGTTAACCTTTGTGACCAAAGTGGTGACGTATAACAGACGTTCTTCCCATGTGTTCATTGCCCAAATCTTCTGAAATATCCACTGCCGCCGCTCTTCTGTCATGACCTGGCAGTCTCGAGTTGAGACCCGCAGACAGAACTTGGAGCTGCAGTGAGGACCCCTAGCCTTTGCGCTTATTTCTTTGCCACCTTTGCTCTTGTATGACATTCCTTTGATATGTTTCTCCTTAGATTCATTGTGATTCCATGTTCCCGGACTAAGGTGTTCATTTATTTTTCTTTTGACCGTATTGTTTAAATCAACATCTTCCTCCTCATCCCCCTGTTCTGGCGTTGTTGCCACCATGGTTAGGCTGTCTTCATTTTCAGGGGCAGAGGACTCATCACAGGTTGGGGTATAGTCTGGATCGCTGATAATGTCAGATATGTCCTCTTCATGGGTTAGTGTCTCATTGTCATTTTCAGTGGATGAGGCCTGATCGGTGTCAGGATTGTCAAGTGCATCTCCTACCAAAAAGGAAATACATTTCAACCCTTTGAGGTGTAAGTTCCCAACTGTGTGATCATTCTGAAAAACATTCACTGCCATGTGGTCACTTATATTAAGCTACATCAGGGATTCCCAAAGCGGTGTGTATGCAAGCTGCCTCCAGACACTGCACAACAGGCATACTAAAATACTGGTCAAATTATGTTATAAATACCAATATCATGTTCAAGTGAGATTTGCATTCATTAAAAACACAAAAGTAAAGAGGATCCTCTGTCATTTTTTTGTTATACACAATTTCTAGCTGTTAAGATTACAATACACTATTCAAATCGTTCTTAATCAGATCATGTAATGTAGAATAAAATAGACAAAAACTGTAGATGAAATATTGTTTGAAAAGACTGAAAAGAGTGAACAGAAAGCCTAACACTCGTAACAGCCGCAGATTCTGGAGCCTTTCCACTCTTTGCTAATGCTAGCTTTATGGACTTAGCTATTTTGCTGACTAAAAAGACTGAATAAAAGGACTAAATAACAAGCAATATAGCCTAGTCTATGTTACAGTAAACCTTATTACTTACCAATAGGGGTCGAGGCCTGAATCGTGGAAATAACTTCAGTGACAGAGTGGTAGATTTTCTTTCTTCTTGACGCAGCCGCCATCTTGAGAAGCTTGTAAAATTGCTTAAGTCACATTGTCTTTTGACTCAGGCAAAATAAAACTGCCAAACGGTCGTTAAACATGTAGGTTGTTAAGTGAGGAGTACCTGTATATTATTTGCCCCGATGATGGTGATGAGCGGAACACCACAGTATTGCGGTTATAGTCACAGCCCAATTGGCGGCTTGTGGATCCCACCTGCCACTCTTGACATAGGCCATTATACTAAAGGGGTAGAGGTGGCCAGCATCATGAGATGATTTAGGCCAAAAAAAATCTCTTTTGTCAAAAAATGACTTGTGTCATTATTTTAGGCAGGCAACGTTATGTTCAATCCCTCATTGAAACGTTATCCCTGTGCATTTTTTAAGCTTCTGTTTTATCCTGTTATTGTACCGCACATTGACTGACCAAAAAAAAAATAAAGAAAAAGTGCCGCCCGAAACAATTCATATGGTGACAGCGCTGTCTGCCAAACAAACACACATGGATGTGCCGTGGTTTCCAGAACTGAGGCCATGGAATTTAGCCTCAGACCTTCTCATCTGAATTTGGGTAAGATCGACGAAAGGAAAGTTTCCCCGAAATACTGCAGCATCCCCTGAAGGAAATGGCTTGCGACCATTGATCCAGACAACCCAATGACTAAGTGTGAGAGAGAAAGCAAGCAGTTACCTGACAGAGGTCCTGTGGTCTCCTTCCAACCCCCGTCGCTGTCTTCAGGTTCAGAACAGTGTGAAGAGAGGAGCTGCTCATCACCACCTGGTTCTAAAGCAGCAGCTGGATCTTCTGGATCCACTTCTACTTCTATTTCTACTACTTGCGTTTCCATCTGTTGAGTTGAGGTGCTGGCTACAGCTTCTACCTCTCTCTCCTCCTCAGTTTGGCGCTGATGAAGCTGTGACCACTGAGCGCACTCTTCATCATGTTCAGTCTTCACGGGGAACTCCTCCTCTTCCTCTTTAATGTGCGGGGGCCCCGGCTCCTCCTGGCCCAGACCGGGGCCCTGCTCCTGCTGCTCAGGGGGAAGCTCCTCTTTACAGACAGAGAGCTGCTGGAGCTCTGGAGGCAACGCTGACAAACAAACACAGGGAGGAAAACTCAAGTCACCGACACTTTAAGTGTAAAAATGCTTCTTATGTTGCTTTGAAGGTACTTTACCTTGCTGAATGCCCATTGGCTGGATGTGTGATTGATTCCCGTGTTGCTGCTCTCCTATTGGATGTGTGTAGATGATGGGCGTGGTCAGGGTTTGTCCCTGCAGCTGCGAGATGAGTGGCGCTGCAGAGTGTATGATCACGATGTAGGGGAGCACCGGCTGCAAGCACCAAACACTTCAGTAACTAATACATAACACAACAGGTGGAGCTGTGCTTGACTCTAAACGTTGTCAGAGGAACCAGATTTGGCTGTTCAAGTGAATACTCGACTATTCGATGGTGGCGGGGGGCTCTTCCTATAAGCGGACGCCGAGGGCGCGGAAAGGGAGCTGAGCTCATTTTGGGCACCTGCATCCCCCTTGTGGCACAGACCAGGCATGAGCCGGCGATCAGCGGCTAAAACAGCGTTTATATTCTAGATATAGGCTCCATTATTTCACGTCCCCTTATGGAACGAAGGCGTCCGTGACTCTTTCCCCGATCGCCCCCCCCTGCATGTCGAATGCACAGATAATTAAGCAGTGATAATTCTGTTCATAATTGGTTTTAGTTTTCTTCTTAAAAATTGAAAAAAAATAAAAAAATAAAAAAATAAAAATAAATAAAATTAAACCTACAAGAGTACCGTTAAAGTACCGAATCGATAAGCAGTATTGGTTAGAGTAGCAGTACCATTAAAATCTTAACGATACCCATCCCTGGAGTTGTGCCCGGTTCCTCCGTGCCCCGCCCCCGCACTGTTTTCACTTGATTTATTTGGAGGAACGGGGCACGGCGTTCGGGGCGTGTCCGGACACGGACGATTCACGCGTATAAAACAGAGTTTCAGTGAGAACAAACTGGAGTCAGCGTGTCCCGGAAGCTTTCATATTCAAGTGAAATATGATCTGTGTTTATTGAGCTTAAAAACAACTGATAAGCAGCATATATAGAGAATGACATCACCAAGGCATGTAGATGTAGAATATTTTATATTGAATATTCAAAATAAAATAAGTCCCCTCAGCAAACGTCATTTAAAAAATAAATACAAACACACAAATAAATAAGGAAATAAATAAATACATAAATAGATAGTTAGATAAATAAACACATAAATAAATAAACAGATAAATACATAAATACATAAATAAATAAACACATAAATAAATTCATAAATAAACATAAGTAAATACATAAATAAATAACAGGAATATGAGGACGTTGGTGAACAATAAGTAACAAGTGCAGCCACTTGAATTAACATTTCACTCAAATAAAATGTTGATCAAATCCAAAACTAAATAAATATGACAAGTAGGTCTAAATAAATAATAACGTTTGTGGTGTTGACGTCGGCTTTGGGTCGGAACTTAAATATCCCCAGAAAATACCAAACTATGGGACGCATGCGTCCAACGATGCGTCATCTGTCCGCCTCTCCTCAGAGTCGTAGACGCCGAGGCTCCGTCTCCGTGGTTACCGTGCTTACAAGCGCCAGCTGTCAGCCAGGGAGGGGGCGGGGCTTGGCTTTATATCCACTGACGTGATTAGTCGGAGGGGAAGCTTTCAGGTCGGCTTTAGATCGTCCAAACGGATTGGCTTGTGGATTGATCGGATTGTGCTGAGAGGGAATCACTTTCCCCGGACGTTGTGACCGGGGCGATTTAAATATGTCGGACTTCAACACATTTTCCCGGTCAAAAAACGGCAGTTACCGCATAATGGAAACGCTGGTAAAAAATATATATATTCATGATTCCTCAATGAAATGTTATTGCTGTGCCGCTGTTATCCTGTTATTGTAATGCAGAGACTGACAAAAAAACAAACAAACAAAAAAAAAAAACCCCCACTGCTAGACTTGCAGAATCTCAGTGCACTGACTGGTTTGCGGCTGATGATCCCACTCGTCCTCTTTTCCGGGGGCAGCGCCAGACTTTAATGACACACTGAAATGTATCGCCTCGATGTTAAACTCAGGACTGTGTAGCCGGACCGCAATACTAACTTCAACGCACGGTGAAGATCATACCGAACACCTTCTTTGCACAAGCTAGCACTCGCCACCCCAGAGACGCGGTGAAGCGAAAGCGGGACCGAGCGGGGCCCCGCGGGCGGATCGACGCGCCGGCTACACCGCCGGTGACGACCACGCCGGACCGGTGTGGGAGTTTGTTGTGAGCCCGACCTCGCTCTCCTCGGCTGAGAATGGACCCGGAGACACACAGAGTTGTGCCTTTGACTGCATGTGGACATTGTACATTTCACTGGGATGTGCAGCTCTGTGATCAGGTTCCGGGTGGTTTTAAATGTATTATTTTTGCTGCTTAATGTTTCTATAATCCTCGAGATAAGGCGGTGTCAGTCTGACAGGCAGGTTGGTGCCGTAGGAGGCAACACACATGAAGTCAGTGTTATTTGACTCAGGGTTCCTTCTGCCATTACTCAATGAAATTCAAGGACTTAAGTAATTTTATAAGCACTACTTCTTTATTTTCAAATACTTACTTTACTCTTTATTAATTCAAATATATGATAGATAATACATAATCTTCTATTTCCAACCATGCTGGATTAAATCGACATTTCCGTGGCATCATCTACATCATAAAAAGAGATTCAAGAAATATTTGATTAGGTTACGATCTGAGTAATAAAACCTGGGGGAACATCACCGCTTTCCAATGATCGCACTTCAGCACAAAAGTGGCTGTTTTCAAGGTATTCCAGAACTTCGATTCCCCAGAACGAAATTCAAGCGCCTCAAGGACCTGGTGAGAAGCCTGCGTTTACTAAAGAAAACAAAGGTATTTCTCACCACCTGTGATGAAGTCATGTTGCAGATATCCAGCTTCTCCATGTCAGTGTCAGTGATGCTGTCCTGCAAGTAAACACAGGTCAACATCAAGTACAACATGTAGTAACATATCATCAAGTACAACATGTAGTAACGTATTTGATGGTATGTTACTACATGTTGTACTTGATAGTATGTTACTACATGTAACATACCATCAAGTACAACATGTGACACAGTAGTAACAAACCATCACACACACACACACACACACACACACACACACACACACTATCATTATGACATTGTATGTTAGGGGACCTGGTACCCTCGTAGTACTAATGAATTATGACTACTATGACAAATAATACACAAACAGAATATTAAGTGATCACATCCCAGGGTGTGTGTGTGTGTGTGTGTGTGTGTGTGTGTGTGTGTGTGTGTGTATATATATATATATATATATGTTTGGTTTCATGGCAAAGGGAAGAGTTTTAAGCCACAAGCTAACGCTAACCTGCGGAGCTAATGCTAATGCTAACACAGTGCTATCCGCCCCCTGCTAAGGCACACACCGGACCAGAACACGAGTTAAAAAAGCATATTTTAAACTCAGATAACCCTCCACTTTTTAATACTACTACTACTACTACTACTTATAATAATAATAATAATAATAATAATAATAATAAACATCGGATAATACTTCACTTTAGGACGGGGAAGGGTCGACGGCGCTGAATCGAACCCATGAACAGCAGGTGATTTGTCGTGTGCCTGTATGATAAGTATTACGGTAAAACCTTTCGCTCCGGTGAAGTTATTTGTTCTTTGTTTCCTGGGAAAGCGGAGCACTGCCGAGAGGAAACTCAGAGGTGGAACTTCAAATCAACATTAAAGATGAATAATATGCGGGAAAAGTGGACTTTAGAGGAAGGAAACGACCTACTTCACAGACAAATTCAACAAGAGAGATTAACTACAAGTGGATAGGATATCGCCACACCACAACCCTCAATCTTTACAGTTACACTCAAATTCAACATTAAATCAATTTCGATGGTTATAACCCTGACGCGTATATAAAAAAAACCGAAGCCGTGTTCCTGTCGCAATTAAAAAAGGGAACTCTCCCCATCCTGCTTGAGAACATTCCGAAGTGGAACGTTTCCAGGCGGAACAAAGGTTTTTCTTTTCCGAGTTCCAACTCGTTTTGAACACAGCATCGGTCATCAGGTTTGTTTATGTTTCGCGCTGCATTCAGCCGAAGCGGAAACTCGGAAAAACGCAACTCCCGTCGGGTGGAGGGCGGACGAGCGGCCATTTTAAATCGGAAATCGAACTCCTCCCACGACGTTTAGTGAAGCGTCGCTCGCTTCAAATTCGATCTGACTTCGGGGGCCGATCGCTTCGCCTCGGCTTCTCCTGGGATACCAGACCCCACGTTTCTTAGCGTGGTCATGGCGTGGAATGTGTCAAGCCAACACGTGTCCGGCCGGAAGTGTCCCGGCCTCCGTCGGATGTTCCGTCCAGCCCATGGGCTTCCCTCCATGTAACATCAGTAAGGACCCCCACCCAAAACATGGGCTTTCCTCCATGTAACATCAGTAAGGACCCCCACCCAAAACATGGGCTTTCCTCCATGTAACATCAGTAAGGACCCCCACCCAAAACATGGGCTTTCCTCCATGTAACATCAGTAAGGACCCCCACCCAAAACATGGGCTTTCCTCCATGTAACACCAGAAAGGACCCCCACCCAAAACATGCACAACACCCTCGCCTGACCAGTGATGGAGGTATGTAACCAGGTCCTGGGCGTGGTTGAACGCTGCCCCCTGGAGGAAGGAGGAGGCAGGACGGTTCAATGCAGAGAAGCCGTTTCACCAGCAGCCTTCCCAGTGTGTGTGTTGTGACAAATAAAGATTGTTCTTATCGTCGTCCTCGTACATGACATGTCAGCTTCCTTCCTTAAAACAAGGAAGCGGCCTCCTCCCCCTCTCGGGGGGACGGATCGGGCCTTTTTGCTGCTGAAAGAAACAACTTGAAGTTGAGGGGGCGGACCAAACAAAAGGAGAAACATGACAAACTCTTCCGCGTTTTGTGCCGGAACCGTCGCTTACGTTTGAGTCCGATTGCAGTTACGTGAACGAGGGCGAATTTATCCTGAAAGTCTGCGACATTCAACATGGAACTCTCTCACAAACATAACATTATTACTTGATTGAAACAACAGTCGTTGGTTGCGTTAATAAAGACAACCAACGACATTACATTTCACTGCATATATGTATGAAAGTATGTATATGTATGTGACGGATAAACCTCTTGAATCTTGAATCTAAAGACACCAAAAAAAGGCAACAAACATAGGTTGTGTTAAACTATATCTAAACAGGCATCGTATCCCTTCCACAACTTTATATGTCATTTGTGTTTCATGAAGGTATTTCCCTTTGGACACGACGAAAGCGTCTTCATCATGAAACGCGTTTTAAAAAGGTCGATTTGATCCCTAACGCTCTCCGTAGCACTGCAATGGCACGGGGGCGAGCTCTTCTTAGGGGCGGGGCCAGGACCGAGGGGGGCGGGGCCAGGGGAGACCCACCCGGACGCGGCCCCGGGAGGTGAGCTTGATTCCGGGCGGCGCGGCCTGAAGGTGTTGATTCCGTCCAGTCCACCTGTGTGTCCCGGGGGAGGGCGGGGGTTAGTGCTCGTGCTCGTGCTCGTGCTCGCGTCGGAGCCGCCCAGAGAACCCGAGCGGCGCTGCCCCCGGTTTCCCGCCTGTTCTGCATGACGTCACAGCCCGCCCCTCTGACGTCACTTTACGCTACGCTGCAACGTGAACGGAATTCTTTCATTTCCTGCTGCTGGATGACGACACGAGCAGGGCGCTGCGTCTCCATGCGGCCCGCCGAGCAAGCAGCAGGTGGCGCCCCGCCCGACCCCAAAGATGTATTTATTATGTCTTTATTAATTATTATTATTATTATTATTATAATAATCATGATTATTATTATTATCATGGTTATTATTATCATGATGATTATTATTATTATCATGATTATTATTATTATTATTATTATTATTGTTATTATTATTATAATTATGATAATAATAATTATTATTATAATTATTATTATTATTGTTATTATCATGATTATTATTATCATGATTATTATTGTTATTATTATTATTATCATGATCATTATTATTATTGTTATTATTATTATTATTATTATTATGATCATTATTATTATGGTCATTATTATTATTATTATTATTATGGTCATTATTATTATTATCAGTACTATTATTATTATCATTATATCATTATTATCATTATAATTGTTATAACTGTTATCGTTATTATTATGACCATTATTGTTATTATCATTATTATTATTATTATTATTATTATTATTATCGTTGTTATTATATTATCATTATTGTTAATGTCATTATTGTTATTATAATTTTTGTTATTGTTATTATAATTTTTGTTATTATTATTATCTTTATCGCTGTTATTATCATTGTCATTATTGTTATTATTGTTATTACCTTTATCGTTGTTATTATTATTATTATTATTGTTATTATCAATATTATTGGTATTTTTATTATCGTTGTCATTATTATTATCATTATTGTTATTGTCAAAGTTCAAAGTGTTTGATTAGTCAAGTGTACAGTACAACACAAGGTCATTCAGTACAATGAAATTCTTGGGGCATGACAGGCAACAACTGCGTAGTGGCATAAACAGATCAAATAACAAGGAAAAGATGAGGAGGAAATAAAACAATTTAAATAAAGTAAGAGTCGAAGACAAAAAAAAAAAAGAGTAACAGTCGATGTTACAAATATGGGCAAGAGGTCACAGTGTATGTACATCAAATGAAAATAAGAAAAATAATCCTAAAACGGAAACTAAAATAACTGGAACGTTGTAGCAGTTCCAACAGAAATAGCACAAGACATGGATATAAATATAAAGTGAAGGAGTGCTGCTGGACATGCCAAACTTCTTGAGTCTCCTCAGGACGAACAGGCGCTTTTGGGCAGTTTTTATTGCCGCGTCCGGTTGCCTGGACCAGGAGAGGTCATCGCTGATGGACACACCGAGGAACTTGAAGCAGGAGACTCTCTCCACTTCAGCTCCGTCGGTGTGGAGAGAGTCGTTTCCTGTCATCCACCATCATCTCTTTAGTCTTGCAGACGTTGAGAGAGGGGTTGTTACCCTGGCACCACGTTGCCAAGATGCTGAGCTCCTCTCTGTAGGAGGACTCATCGTTGTTGGAGAAGAGACCTAGGACGGGTGGTGTCGTCCGCAAACTTCAGGATGGTGTTGGTGCCGCGCGTGGCCACACAGTCATGTGTGAGCACGGCGTACAGGAGGGGACTGAGTACGCAGCCCTGCTGGGCTCCGGTGCTCAGGGTCAGTGCAGAGGAGGAGACGTTTCCCATTCTCACCACCTGGGGTCTGCCCGTAAGGAAGACCAGGATCCAGTTTCAGAGGGAGGTGTTAAGACCCAGGATCCTGAGCTTAGTGGGCACAATTGTGTTGCACGCTGAGCTGTCATCTACAAACAGCATCCTTACGTATGTGTTGCTCTTGTCCAGGTGGGAGAGGGCGGTGTGCACTGCCAGGGCGATGGCGTTGTCCGTAGATCTGTTCGGGCGATATGCAAACTGAAGGGGGTCCAGGGTGTCAGGAAGGGAGGAGCAGATGTGGGTTCTGACTAGCCACTCGAAGCACTTCATGATGGTAGAGGTCAGTGCTACGGGGCCATAGTCATTCAGGCAGGTGATGGGTTGTTTCTTTGGTACCGTGACAATGGTTGTCTGTTTGAAGCAGGTGAGGACTGTAGACTGGATCAGGGAGAGGTTGAATATGGACTTGAATACCTCCGCCAGCTGGTCGGCGCACGCTAGGAGGACATTGCCTGGAACACCATCAGGCCCTGGAGACTTCCGAGGGTTTACTCTTTTAAGAGCTCCCCTCACGTCAGTCGTAGACAGGAACAGAGTGCAGTCATCCTAGTCCTCCGCTCGCCTCGCAGCCAGGATTGTGTATTAATTCTGTTATTATTTTAATAATTGTATTTATTATTAATATTATTTTTATTGTTATTAATATTCATATTATTATTAAATTATTATTGTCATTATTATTATTACATTACATTACATTGCATTTTGCAATATTATTATAGGTATTTGTTCTCCCAAAAATGTCTCTTGACATGCAGGCCAGTCCAAGTCATGATATGATTCAATACAAACTGAGCAGTAATTTCATTTTGCAATTGTTAAAAAAACAAAAACACTTTTTTATTGTCCTGTATTTAGGGGTCCAGCCGGCAGGGTTGAAGGGTTGTATTTATAATTTGTCATGTTTTTTCTTCTTAAAAATAATGAACCCATCAATGCAGATGAAGAACAATAGCTTTGCTTTTCCAAATCAACATCAGTGGATAGATTTTATTTTACCCATAATAATCAGGCAACTATTCCCCTATGCTTTTATACCTCCATGAAATCTTTTAGGTCATTGGGTGAAAAAATAAAAGCTCGAAAATTATTATGTTGATTCTAAGTCGGGTTATCGGGATCGCCAAAAAAAAACCCTTGAATAAAAATTTCCGCTGTCAACCTTCCCCTCAGAAACCGCTTTTGGTGAGGCATCCAATAATATTCAGGATCTGATGTTCAAGCCGCTGAGCAGAAGGGACTTGTTTGGAATTCGGCTTGGGGATAAACGCTGATTCAGTGTTTTCCTTTGGGGCATCATGTTCTGCTGCTGCTTCCTGGCATTCTACTGGCTTTGGTTTTTCCATTTGTTTTCTTGCAGAACAGCGTCACCGGAGCCGACACCCAAACGGCAAATCCAGCAGAACAAAATGAATTTGTCACCGGTGGTGAGAAATATATTTATATACATTTATATTTGGAATAAAAATCAAAATGTCACCGTGGTGTTTTCACATCAGCTCGATGGCTTGGCTGTGTTAATTATTTCACAGTCAAGTCCCAGTCAAACAATAATCCAAACGGTGTTTTACAGATCAATATTAATTATGGATTGATCATTTGCGAATGCGTTTTGCTTGTTTTTGTCGTTACTATTTGATTCTTTATTTTAATGTAAAGCACATTGAGTTGCATGTCCTGTATGAAAGGTGCTGTACAAATAAAGGTTATTATTATTTATTATTATTATTATGTGTTATTATTTATGATTATTATTAATTGACTATTATAATGTATTATTATTTATTATGATTATTATGATTATTTATTATGATTATTAATATTTATTATTATTTGTTTATTATTATTCTTATTATTCTTATTATTATTATTTATTATTACCCTATTGTTTTTGCTCAGATTTTATTATTTTAATCTTCTTTAGCCTATTTTGGGCTGAAACACAGAAAACACAGAAATGAGCGAAAAACCTGAAAATTCACCGGGAGAAGAACGTCGATGCCACTTAGTGCGTATGAGGGGCGGGGCGCTTTGTGACATCATCATCCAAAGTTAAATCGGTCCAAGCTTCGTCTCTCGGAAGTCACCCCTCCAGCGGCTTGCGAGCACGACAGACAGACAGACGGACAGACAGACAGCTTGAGCTGATGCTGCGTTCGGGGGAAACCTGGAAAACTGTAACTCCTGCTGCGTTTTCGCAAAACCCCGGAAACTATGGTGATTTCAAAGAGAGACTGTTTTGGCACCGCGTCGTCCAGGAACAATGGTAATTGTTAAAACACCGTTCTTCGGGGATATTTAAACGCCAGAATTTGTAACTTGTGCTACGTTTCACGGAACCCGGTGAACCCCCAATACATACTTAAAGGAATAAACTGGACGCCGCGTATTTCTGTCTGAAGCTATATTTATCATTATTGCCTCATTGTTGATGAAGTTAGAGACATGGGGCCAGAAAGTGGGATCTCAGTCATATCGTAAAGCGAAGCAAATTGTTACAGTGCATTTGTAGACGATGGATAACGGGGTTCCTACCGAGTCCTTGAGGTGCTGGAAGTGCTTGAGGGACCGCCCTGCTCGCCGGCGCTCCCCATGCCCAGGGGGTCATTCAACCCGGTCCCCCGAGCGGGTCTTCTCATCCCCGGCGCCACCGTGGCGGGAGAAGCTCCGCCCATATTTCTTTGCAGCCCGAAGACTAATCCTTTCAGGCCACGCCCGGAAACCTGCTGCACTGGCCTGTCTACATCACCAGGACCTCTCCCTCTTCACTTTGTTTACCTTTGATTTTATTTTACAAAATAAATCTCGCCCCTGGTGCAAGTTGTTCCTCGGGGAGGTTTCCCTGTGACTGTGATACACAGTGGTTTCGCACGACCCTCTGCTAAATTACATAATATAATGTGACGTGAAAGATGTACAGAATCTGATTAAAGTTGTTGTTGACGTCTATCTACAGCTCCACTTGCTGTGTTATTTATTAGTTCTTGAAGTGCATGTGTGCTTGGTGCTTACAGCAGGTGCTTCCCTACATGCTGATCACACACGTCTCCCAGCTGCAGGGGCGAACCCTGGCCACGCCCATCATCTACACACATCCAATAGGAGAGCAGCAACACGGAAATCAATCACACATCCAGCCAATGGGCATTCAGCAAGGTAAAGCACCTTCAAAGCAACATAAGAAGCATTTTTACACTAAAAGTGTCGGTGACTTGAGTTTTCCTCCCTGTGTTTGTTTGTCAGCGTTGCCTCCAGAGCTCCAGCAGCTCTCTGTCTGTAAAGAGGAGCTTCCCCCTGAGCAGCAGGAGCGGGGCCCTGGTCTGGGCCAGGAGGAGCCGGGGCCCCCGCACATTAAAGAGGAAGAGGAGGAGTTCCCCCGTGAAGACTGAACATGATGAAGAGTGCGCTCAGTGGCCCCAGCTTCATCAGTGCCAAACTGAGGAGGAGAGAGAGGTAGAAGCTGTAGCCAGCACCTCAACTCAACAGATGGAAACACAAGTAGTAGAAATAGAAGTAGAAGTGGATACAGAAGATTCAGCTGCTGCTTTAGAACCCGGTGGTGCCGAGCAGCTCCTCCCTTCACACTGTTCTGAACCTGAAGACAGCGACGGAGGTTGGAAGGAGACCAAAGAACCTCTGTCAGGTAACTGCTTGTTTCTGTCCTGTTCATCACCTTCACATTGCCGGTTGATTGGATCATTGTTTGGTTCTCTTTGAAACTCTCCCCCGTGGACCGACTCCTCATTTCGGTCAGCAGAAATGTTCCCCTCTACTTGTACTGGATCACTTCACACCCTGGCTCAAAAATGTAAATTACATTGTAGGGTTTGGCAATATTTAGTTATAATATTGATATTATGATATGAGACTTTGGTTGTCATCTCTCTCTCTCTCTCTCTCTACGTCGTCCTCAGACGAGCCTTCCATCGGCGTCTCCAGTGATCCCTGTTCTCCATACATCTGACCAGCTCCTTTGTGCTTTCCGCACCAGCATCTTTCCTTAGCACGTCCACATAGGTAGATGCGTGACGTCCTCTTGATCCATGCCTGTGTGTTGGTTCCCACAGTACAAGCTTTTTGGCCGGGAGTTCTCGGTGGGGGTGGCAATGGCCTGCTAGTCTCATCCTCCTTACTGCTATCTTCTCTGATACACTGGGTAGTGCCCCATACAGACGTTGGTTGGTAATGTGTTTGTCCTGGTTGATGTTCAGTACCACACGTAACATTCAGGTGTAGCAGCCATCCAGGGACTTCTGCAGGGCCTTCGTAAGTGTCCAGCACTCGCAGCCGTATAGGAAAACGGACTCCACGGTGGCAGAGAAGAAGCTGATCTTGATGTGTCGGGGAAGGTTGGATTTCCACACACTGGTCATGCCCTTAAGTGCTCTCCAGGTAAGTGCTTCCTTCACATTAAGGTCCTTTTCCGTGGAGCCGACCCACGCGCCCAGGTATTTAAAGTCATTGACCTCTTTTAGCACTGAGCCTTCTGTTATAAGGGGTGGGTGTTCCTGGGGGAAGTTGTAGGTCATGACCTCGGTTTTCTTTGCGTTTAGCATGAGGTCGACCTTAGCACACTCTAGCTCAACTCTGGTCAGGAGATCCTGTGCCTGCTTCACATTGTTAGATAGCAGGCAGATGTCATCAGCGTAGTCCAGGTCTGTCAGGGCCATAATATTTTGATGTAGTTAAGAAGTGGGTGTTTCTACCGGTGACGGTTCGTCTTGAGGGGTCCCACATGGTTCAGTTCTGGGCCCAATTTTACTCCCTGTACACGTTTCCCCTGGGTTTCATTATGAGCTGTTTTGCATCTTATGTCACCGCACTGCAGATGATACACACATGTACCTGTCTATCAACCCCAATAATCCCAGTTTTATTCACGTCCTTGATGATTTATTGATTTTGTTTTTTCTCTCTCTCGCCCTCTCTTCTTCTTCCAGCAGTAGAGTCCCCGTCGGCCCGGGCTCCAGGGTTTTCCTGCCCCGGGTGTCTGTCCTCCTTCACGTCTCAGCTCTTCCTCCACAAGCACATCAAAAGGAATCACAGCGAGCTGTACGTCCAGCAGCTGAGGAGCGGAGGGATCAGGGCGGAGAGTCTCCTCCCCTCTGCAGCCTCTCAGCCAGTTGGAAGCTCCGGAGCCGCCGGGAAACAGACGGACACGCCGAAAACTCACTGTTGTAATGAATGTGGGAAAACCTTCAGCTGGTTAAATGAGCTCACCAAACACCAGCGTGTCCACACTGGAGAGAGGCCGTATCACTGTGACCAGTGTGGAAAAAGTTTCACCCAGTTAGGAAATCTGCAGACACACCAATGTATCCACACCGGAGAGCGATCAAAGTGCTTTACGTACACATGAGCTCATTCATGCGGGAGAGAGGCCGTACCAATGTCAACAGTGTGGCCAGAGTTTTAATGTGAAATGTTATGAGGACACATGAGCGTATCCACACCGGAGAACGACCGTATCACTGCCAGCGCTGTGGAAAGAGCTTAATGTCAATGCTCAACTGAAGATACACCAGCGCATGCACACGGGAGAGAAACTGTACCACTGTGAGGAATGCGGCAAGGCATTCAACGCCAAAAGTGACCTGAGAATTCACCAGTACAGTCACACGGGAGAGCAGCCGTACCACTGTGAGCAGTGTGGCAAGAGTTTTGCGACGCAGGGTCGTCTCAACGCCCATCGGCACATTCACACAGAGAGGCGCTTTCACTGCGAACCGTGCGGGAAAAGGTTCACCGCCAAGCGCATCTTCAGCAACCACCGGCGCATGCACACGGACGAGCGGCCACACCTGTGCCACCAGTGTGGGAAGGGTGTCAACACGAAGAGCAACCTACAGATCCACCGGCGGACTTACACAGGCGAGAGGCCGTACCAGTGTCAACAGTGCGGGAAGCGCTTCGTCACGAACGGGAACCTGAAAGAACACGGACTGGTCCACACCGGGGAGAAGCCACACCGCTGCCTCCGGTGCCGGAAGAGCTTTGGCCGCATGTGGCACCTGAAGAGGCACCGGTGCGACCAAGCCGCGGATTAACCCTCCCGCCTCTCCCAGCCGTGCCTTCTCTGGGGGGGGTCTTTGGAAATGTGGTTTTCTGACTGTGGCAGAGAAACGAGGTGCGAGTTGGTGCATTAGTGTGCCACTGTAAAGGCAATATTCCCTTGTCTTTCCTCCCTCCGGCCTCACCCCACTCCATGACGGTCTTTTAAATGACTTCAGTTGTTGTGAAACCAAACGGTGTATTCGTTAAGTGTGCAATGATTATGCTGTGTTCTCTGTCGAGCCTGATCCTCTGCCGCCGCCTTACAAGAGGTCTGAGGCAGCGTCTGACGTCCCAAGCTTCAGAATAGTACCGCCGCACGATTCCACACAATGTTGAGGCGGCGTAGTTATGGCGTGTCGTTTGATAAGAGATTGGTTTGTGTGCTCGATAAACCTGCTAAAAAGTCCCAACGAGTCGAGGCTTTCTGCTGCTGCAACAACAGTGACGGTAAGAAGGATGATAGTGGTCACTTTTTCACTCAATTCTATACTTTGAAAATATGTTTTAACAAATTTATGGAGAGAATAGGCGTGGCACTTGTATTTGGTTCTACGTTGTGTCAAAGGAAGGCTGGCCCACACGGCGAGGGTTTTCAAATCCCAAGAGACCCCCACACATGAGGACACGTCATGATCAGTTCAACACCTTTGTTCCTATAGTGTGTGTGGAGAGAAGCGATTTGGTTCAAACAGCACCGCACACACACACACACAGGATTATAAATATAAATACACTACTATGCATTGGTTTTCACTTATTTCGCTTGTTTGATTTGTTGTTTTGGTGCACATCTGCTGTCAGGGAGATTGCTAATTCTCCAAAGAAAAATGTTTCACTCATTCCAGAAGTGGTGCATCTTTATCACATGCCGCAGTTAGCGCCTCCATCACAAGATCACCGGCGCTCTGAGCGGGCACGGCGGTGCTCTCTTCTTTTATGCAGCAGTGTCCAAAACGTCCACAAGGCACTTATTTGTGACAAAGGATTTATGTCATAATATATATGTTTACAGCACAATACATCACATGCATCATAAAACAGAAAAGGTCAATTTCCCACATCTGCTTCCGCCCTCCACACATGATAGCAGGGGTGGGCAAACTATGACCCGCGGGCCATATCCGGCCCGCAGCACTGTTTAATTCGGCCCACGAGGCATTTACATTAACAACAATCCTATAATATATTTAAATTTGTAGTATTCATTTTACTGTTATTTTCCTGTAATACTTAATGGTATCACCAGATGGCGCATTGCGGGAACTTCGCTGATGTCAAGTCACTCTTCTTCACTTTACCTGATCATCACATACGCATCACCCAGAACACATTGAGCGGACAAAAAAAGACACCAAGTGTCAGGTTTCCAACAAAGATTGGATCGCAAAAGATTTTTTCACCGAATTACGATCAAAGCCGATGATTTTCTTACATTTACATTACATTTAGTCATTTAGCAGACGCTTTTATCCAAAGCGACTTACAAGGGAGAATAGCATTCAAGCTACATTGCGACAGGGATTAGTGTAACAACAACATTAGTGTAACAATAAATACTGCAAGGTGGTGCTAAGTAATGAGCTGTCTTGAGCTGAAAGACACGCGCTGGCTTTGTGTTCTGGCGTTCGCAGTGGATACACTGGCCAACATGAGTGAGCTGAGCGTGAGGCCACGGGGGAAAGATCGGTTTGTCTACAACATGTTTTCAAAGCCTTCAGGGTCAAATGACAAAACAAATCATTTGCTCACTTCCCGCGGCGCCAGCGCCGCTTTAACGCCCAATCACTGGACGACCTGCACGGAGAGCTCTGCCCCCCATGCTGTGATTTATAAAAGTTTGAGAAGTGACTTCAGCCCGTGTCATGTTCCTGTCACTGATGAGGGGCAGCACCGCGGAAATCACAGCTGGAGCTAATTGATCTCCAGGCTGACTCCGTCCTGACGGAGAAGCTCAACTCCGTCAAACTGGAGACGATTTAGGCTTCAACTGAACCAGACAAAAGTTTTCAAACACCCCACAGATACAGAGGATGCTGCTGTTATTTGGCTCCACCATAGAGTATGAACAGAGGATGCTGCTGTTATTTGGGTCTACCTATGTGTGAACAGACGTTCAGTGTGATGAACATAAACAGAACAGGCCACAGAGCCCAGCTCACTGATCAACACCAGAGCGCTGTCCTACACATTTCCACAGTGAAAGCGGCACCATATTTTGATGCGCTGGCAAAAAAGGGAAAACCAGCAGCACTGTTCTCATTAAATCCATCAGTGGTGAGTTGTGGTATTTTTCATTTAAAAATGAATTTAATAATTAAATCATTGGAGAAGAGGAAATAGATTTCACATATATTTGACACTTTATTCTACATTTCGTTTGAAAAAGTGACCACCGGGTCAGACCATTAGTAGATGAGGTGAAAAATGAGCAGTGGCCCTCGAGCCAAAAAGTTTGCCCACCCCTGGGCTATAGGAACAAAAGCATTGATCATGATAAATGTGTGGGGTCTCTCACATGTTCAACATGTGTTAAGATTTGAACCATCCTGTAGTGTTGGCCAGGCAGTCGTGTGCTTTTAATTCAAGGAACTTCAGCCGCATTCATTCAGTCAATCATTTCACTCTTTAGCCTAAAAAAAACACTAAAGAGTTGACTGTCATCAACCCGTCAGTGGATATACGCAGAGGAGCATTCAAGCTATCGAGAGTAAAATACATTATGGAAATTACTAAATGATTCAAATCCTAATATGTTTTTGTGAATAAAGGAAATTAGAAACGTCCCGATTAAAGTAATAATTTATTTTAGAGAAAAAAGTTACTTTTGAAATTAAATAGAGAGTTCTGCCACAAGATAAAAATTACCAAGGGAAAATATTTAGTATGAGAATAAAGTCAAGATAGGATAAAACGTGGTTGAACGACACTTTGGAATTGGTTTTAATAAAACATAAAATCCAATTTATGGACTGCTATCATGCAGGCTAGTGGGAAGGAGCTATATTTAAAAAGCAGTACATTCATCAAATATTGTGGTGTGGTTTGGGTCTAGGTTAATGGCCCCAGGAGCAGGGTAGTTTTTTTTCCATCTGTTCTGGACTTGTTCAACCAAGCCCACTCTCCACAATAAACTGGTGTTTCTTCTACCCATCACCTGCGTCTCTGTGGGAACCCTTGGCAGAGTTTTTTCTCTGCTTGGTGGGTGGGGGGCAAGGGCTTCGGCCAGGGATTCTCCCTGGCCTCAGTTTGGTGTTGGGTATGTGGTGTGTGAGGAGCCCTTGTCATGACATGCTTTCCATTTGTGGCGATAGTGGCGCCGCCCCTAGCGGTCGTCTGCGCCGGCGCTCCGGTTACTTTCTTACTCTTTAGTATTTTTTTCCTTTTTTTAATCACAATGTTCGCCAGAAAAACATCAACAATTAACTCATACGACCGCGATGCACTCATGGATATAAAAATTTCCCTAAATGAACAACTTTGGGACTTTTTATCCGTGGGAGCAGAGTGGCCGGCGGAAATCCTACGCGGGAACACTCGCAACAACTACAACAACAAAAATGGAGTCGCTGTTCCACGAGCCTGCCCACGGAGGAAGCACCGAGGTAAACGAGGCGGCATTCGGGTCAGAATGAGGACGCAACCTTACCGTCCACCTCTGCCAAGCATCCTTCTTGCTAACGTCCAGTCCCTGGTGAACAAGATGGATGAACTTCGAGCGAGGATTCAATTCCAGCGTGACACGAGGAACTGTTGCGTCCTCTGCCTGACGGAAAGATGGCTGAACCCACTGGTGCCGGATGAAGCCATACGTCCAGCCGAGGCCTTCTCCGTGTTCCGCGGCGACAGAACGGGAGAGTCGGGGAAATCCAAAGGTGGAGGCGTCTGCCTAATGGTAAACAACCGCTGGTGTAACGCCAACAACACCAAATTCCTCTCCCACTCCTGCTCGCCGAACCTGGAACAGCTGACCATACTATGCCGTCCATTTTATCTCCCCCGGGAATTCAGCACGGTCATCATTACAGCCGTTTATATCCCACCGCAAGCGGACACCGACGCAGCTCTGTCGGTTCTGTACGATGTGTTGTGCGGATTTCAGAACAGACATCCCGACGCGGCTGTGGTGGTGACTGGGGACTTTAACAGGGCCAACCTGAAAAAAGTTCTGCCGAATTTCCACCAACACATCACGTGTGCCACCTGGGGAGACAGAACTCTGGACCATTGTTACACTCCTTACAAGAACGGATACAAGCCCGTCTCGCTCCCTGCTTTCGGGAAATCAGATCACGCCGCGATCTCGCTGCTTCCTGTTTACAGGCCTCTGATCGCGCGGGATCTGGTGGTGACGAGGGAAGTGAAGCGGTGGACGGACCAATCAGAGGCTGCGCTTCAGGACGCTCTGACTGACGTAGACTGGGACATGTTCCAAACAAGTTCAAGTGACGTCAGAGAGTTTACGGAGGCTGTAGTAAGTTTTGTGGCTACGCTCGCGGATGAAATCGTTCCCACGATGAAAGTTCGGATATTTCCAAGCCAGAAACCATGGGTTGATAAATCCATCCGCTGCGCTCTGAATGCGCGCACGGCCGCTTACAACGACGGACTTGTATCTGGTAACATGGACAATTACAAAGCGGCGTCGTACAATCTGCGGAGGGCGGTGAGGGACGCTAAACGGACGTACAGAGAGACCGTGGAGCTGCAGATGGAGCGGGGGGACACAAGACGCTTGTGGCAGGGGCTGCAAACAATAACAAACTACAAGAGCAGCTCCTCCCCAGCCACGAGTGTGGACGCCTCCCTGGCCAACCAACTGAACTCCTTTTATGCGCGGTTCGAGTCTGGCAGCAGCACCGCTAGCTCGCCGGCTAATTGGAGTTACACCGCTGGGGATGAGCGTGCACTCTCAGTGTCCGTGCACGAGGTCAGGAGGGCTTTGATGCGGGTGAACACCAGGAAAGCTGCGGGCCCAGATGGCATATCTGGGTGAGTACTGAAGACCTGTGCTAACCAGCTAGCTCCGGTGTTCACCACAATATTCAACATCTCCCTGGCTGAATCAGTGGTCCCGTCCTGCTTCAAGAGGTCCACCGTCGTTCCTGTCCCGAAGATCGCCTCTCCAACCTGCCTGAATGACTACCGTCCGGTGGCCCTCACCTCGGTGGTCATGAAGTGTTTCGAGAGGTTGATTAAGGATTACATCTGCGCCTCCCTCCTCCGCACCTTGGACCCGTTGCAGTTCGCGTACCGGCAGAACAGATCCACGGATGACGCGGTCTCCCAGGTACTGCACACCACGCTCACGCACCTGGATGGCCAGAAGGGGGCCTATGTGAGAATGCTGTTCATTGATTATAGTTCAGCTTTCAACACCATAGTCCCCACCAGACTGGCTGTCAAGCTGATGGAGCTAGGATTGAATGCTCCGCTGTGCACCTGGATCCTGGACTTCCTCACAGGCCGCCCCCAGGTGGTCAAGGTGGGGAAGTACATGTCAAGCTCCCTCACCCTGAACACAGGATCCCCCCAGGGCTGCGTCCTCAGCCCCCTACTGTACTCCCTGTACACACATGACTGTGTGGCCAGGTCCAGCTCCAACACCATCATCAAGTTTGCTGACGACACCGTGGTCGTGGGCCTGATCACCGACTGCGATGAGAAGGCCTACCGCGAGGAGGTGGCTGACCTGTCACTCTGGTGCCAGGACAACAGCCTACACCTGAACGTCAGCAAAACCAAGGAGCTGATCGTGGACTTTAGGCGTGGATCACAATCGAGGACGCACGCGCCCTTGTGGATTAATGGGACTTCTGTCGATAGGGTGAGCAGCTTCAGATATCTGGGAGTCCACATCACAGAGGACCTAACATGGACTGTTCATACAGACACTCTGGTGAGAAAGGCGAGGCGGCGTCTCTACCACCTCATGCAGCTGAGGAAATTCCGGGTCTCGGTGAGGATCCTCAAGTCCTTCTACTCTGGAGCAGTGGAGAGCATCCTGACAGGCAACATCACTGCCTGGTTTGGGAACTGTACTGCCCAGGACAGGCGGGCCCTGCAGAGGGTGGTGCGTTCAGCTGAACGTACCACTGGAACTACCCTCCCCCCCTTGCAGGAGTTATACACCAGGAGGTGTAGTAGCAGAGCCCGTAGGATCATGAAGGATCCTCATCACCCCAACAACGGACTGTTCCAGCTGCTGCGTCAGGCAAGCGCCTCCGCAGTCACACAGCGAGAACAGAGAGACTGAGACGGAGTTTCTTCCCTCAAGCCATCAGAACTGTCAACGCTGACCTCACCAGGGGTCCTAACTGAGCCATGCACTAGGCTCCACTACCTCCTGTACTGTATGTAGCATACTGTACCGCATACTGTATCACTGTTCAGGGTTGTTCGTGATGCCGTATTGCTGCGCCGTACTGTTGTATACTGTGCTGTATTATCCCAAACACTACCTCACATTCACATTCACATGCCACTTTAATTCACATGCCACTTTAAATGCACATATCTGTATATACATAGGCATATTCCTTCTATCTATTCCATTTTATTTCAATTTACTTTTATTGTATTTTATTCTATATATTTTTTATCTTATTCTATAAGTATTCCACTTACTGTA
Organism: Zeus faber; assembly: GCF_960531495.2. Taxonomy (NCBI): domain Eukaryota; kingdom Metazoa; phylum Chordata; class Actinopteri; order Zeiformes; family Zeidae; genus Zeus; species Zeus faber. The sequence continues at coordinate 2,272,666 of NC_137193.1, read as the reverse complement.
TTACGTTTTAGGAGTCAGTTAGTCGGTCTATTAGAAAGGAATTTTCCACTTTTTATTTTATTTTATTTTTTTATTTTTTCCTAGGACTTATTGTGTGCTATCACCGGGTGCGTTGCATTACATTTCACTGCATATATGTATGGAAGTATGTATATGTATGTGACAAATAAAAATCTTGAATCTTGAATCTTGAATTTGCTCCAGGCCTGTTCCAGCTTCCCCACTCTACAATAAACTGGTGTGTTTTCAACCCCATTGTTTTTGTCTCTGTGCCGGAGGGCCCTGAAAACGGCGCTCATCTGGCACGTGGAAACTTATTTATATATCTTGAACAGGGGGGAGCATCACAATATTAGTGGTGGTTTTAATGTTGTGGCTAATCAATCTATATATTAAATAAAAATGTACATCGATCGACAGATACAGATACTTCCTGATCGAGATATATATATATACACACACACATATATACACACACACACACACACACACACACACACATATATATATATATATATATATATATATATATATATATATATATATATAGACCGATCAGCCACAACATTAAAAGTCAAGTCAAGTCACACTTTATTTATAGAGCGCATTTCATACCAGGGCAACACAAAGTGCTTTACAAAGAAATACAAAAAAGAAACAGAACATAGTTGTCAGCCGGTCATTACAAAAGAAAGTGGTACCTTTCACCGGAACCGGAAAGGTCATTGAGGTTAGAGATGGTTAAGTCGATGTATGAGGTTACGTTAAGTTGAGGTATAAGGTACGTGAGGGTTAAGTTTAGATATAAGGTTAGAAGCAGCAACGACAACACCAGTTAAGGTATAAGGTTAGCGGCACCAACAATCATCAGCAGCAGCAGCAACGACAACACCAGCAGTGACAATACCAGCAGCAGACAACAGCAGCAACAAAAACATCAACAGCGCACAAGCGAAGACGTCACCGGGACCGGAAGTGGTAGCTCTCACCGGAACCAGAAATCTCCTCATGTGTATTGAGTCAACAGTGTGTACCATCTCATCTCAACAAAGTAAAGCACAGCAAAGACGTCACTGGAACCAGAGGTGGTAGCCCTCACCAGAAACAGAAATTTAAACTTTGTGCACCGTCTCATCTTGATCCAGTCATGGTCCTTTAATTAGGGTCCCTAAATTACCGGTCAAGTGTTTCATTCTGACCTCGGGAGGGAGATCCTTTTGACTATCTCTCCGAAAACACACCCTTCTTATGATCCTCTCACTGTAATATCACAAAAGAAACAACAACAGCGACATAAATAGCAGCAGCAGCCACAAAACAACAGCAGCAGCAACATCAACTCCAGCCACAGCAACAAAAAACAAGAGCAAAAAAGACAACAGCAACGCACACGTAAAGACGTCATCGGAACCGGTAGCTCTAGGACTTCTGTCGACAGGGTGAGCAGCTTCAAGTACCTGGGAGTCCACATCACAGAGGACTTAACATGGACATACAGACACTCTGGTGAGGAGGGGGGCAGGGTCTACCACCTCAGGCAGCTGAGGAAATTCCAGGTCTCGGTGAGGATCCTCAAGTCCTTCTACTCTGGAGCAGTGGAGAGCATCCTGACAGGCAACATCACTGCCTGGTTTGGGAACTGTACTGCTCAGGACAGGAGGGCCCTGCAGAGGGTGGTGCGTTCAGCCCAATGTACCAATGGAATTACCCTTTAGTACTCGTCGGAGACCCCGTCCATCTCCACGTCCTCCGCTAAATGGGCCACGTCCTCATCGGAGGAGGGACCCCCAGGGTCGACATCCTTCGCCTCTGAAACATCGCTGGAGGACGCAGACAAGAGAGGTGGTGGGGTCTGCGGTCGGGAGGGTTGCCCGGTCTGGAGGGCTGGTCAGGATGGCGCTGGTGGAACCTCCTGATGAGGGTGTTGTCCAGAATGTGCCTCGCAGGGACCCAGGACCTCTCCTCCGGGCCGTAACCCTCCCAATCCACCAGGTACTGCAGGCCTCTACCACGCCGGTGGGAACGTAGGAGATGGCGGACAGAAAAGGGCGGACAGGGCGTCAGGTTTGATATTGCGTGACCCCGTACGATAGGAGAGGGAGAAATTGAACCTTGTTAGGAAGAGCGCCCAACGGGCCTGACGGGAGTTCAGTCTCCTGGCAGACTAGATATACTCCAGGTTCTTGTGGTCGGTCCACACCAGGAACGGCAGCTGGGTTCCCTCTAGCCAGTGTCGCCACTCCTCCAGGGCAAATTTGACGGCGAGAAGCTCCCTATTCCCGGTGTCGTAGTTCCTCTCGGCCGGGGTTAAACGCCTGGAGAAGAAGGCGCAGGGATGAAGCTTCTGGTCGGAGGCGGTTCTCTGGGACAGAACAGCTCCAACTCCCACGTCGGAGGCGTCCACTTCAACCACGAACTGCCGTTCGGGGTCAGGCAATACCAGAATGGGGGCTGAAGTGAACCGTGCCTTCAGGGCCAGGAAGGCGTCGTTGGCGGCGGCGGACCACCGAAATCTTGGAGGAAGTTAGAGCTGTGAGGGGGCAGCCACCGTGCTGTAGCCTCGGATGAACCTCCGATAGAAGTTGGCAAAACCGAGGAAGCGCTGGAGTTGTTTGCGGGTGTTTGGGGCGGGCCAGGTGGTGACGGCGGAGACCTTAGTGGAGTCCATCTGGATGGTCCCCCTCCCCACGACGTACCCCAGGAAGGAGACGGACGGGACGTGAAACTCACACTTCTCCGCCTTCACAAAGAGTGAGTTCTCCAGGAGGCGCTGCAGGACCGTCTGGACATGGTGGACGTGCTCAGCTTGGGATCGGGAGAAGATCAGGATGTCGTCGAGGTACACAAAGACGAATTTGTTGAGCATGTCCCTGAGCACGTCATTGACCAGGGCCTGGAAGACGGCTGGGGCGTTGGTGAGACCAAAGGGCATCACCAGATATTCGTAGTGACTGGAGGGAGTGTTGAACGCCGTCTTCCATTCGTCCCCCTCTCGAACCCGGACCAGATGGTAGGCATCTGGTCGAGCATTGCGTAGGTCGAGCTTGGTAAACACCGTGGCCCCCTCCAGGAGTTCGAAGGCTGATGACATGAGGGGCAGGGGATAGCGGTTCTTGACTGTAATGTCGTTGAGACCGCGATAGTCAATACAGGGGCGAAGCGACTTGTCCTTCTTCTCCACGAAGAAGAAGCCCGCCCTCGCCAGGGATGAGGAGGGATGGATGATGCCCGCCGCCAGAGCGTCGTTAATATAGGTGTCCATGGCCTCTCTCTCCGGGGCGGACAGGGAGTAAAGGCGGCCTCTGGGGGGGGGGGGGGGTGGAGCAGGGCTGGAGGTCGATGGCAATATCGTACGGCCTGTGCGGGGGAAGGGATGTTGCCTTGGCCTTGCTGAAGACCTCCCTGAAGTCGAGGTACTCGGCGGGGACCCCCAACATGTTGGGTGTGGAGCTGGAGCTGTTGGGTGGCTGAGATGCGGCGGCTTGCTTCAAGCAGACCTGATGGCACGCAGGACTCCATCCCAGAATAGCCCCTGTGGTCCAGTCGAGGTGTGGGTTGTGACGGTGGAGCCAGGGGAACCCCAGGAGGAGAGGGTGACGAGCTGAGTGCAGGATGCAGAACTGTATCGTCTCGTGGTGGTTGCCGGACAGGAACATGCGGATGGGCACTCTCTGATGGGTGACTGTCCCCAGGAGGCGGCCATCCAGGGCAGTGGCAGGTACCGGAGAAGGCAGGAGAACTCGACCAACATCCGGCTGCCGTGCTAGGATATCGTCGATGATGTTAACATCGGAACCAGAGTCAATAAGTATGGCGAGGGAATGTGAGCCTTGGGGCAGGAGCAGCCGAGCCTGGCAGAGGGGGCGTAGGTTGGAGGGGGATTTGGAGGTGTGGCTCACCAGGACCTCCTCCCTTACTGGCGAGCCCGGCCCTTTTACCGGACGTCCGGAGATGTAGTGTCCAGCTAGACCGCAGTAGAGGCAAAGGTTCCCCACCCGGCGTCTCTCCTTCTCCTCCGGGGTGAGGCTGGCCTGGCCAACCTGCATGGAAGAGGCCTCACTCGTGGGTTGACGGGCCGGAAGAGCTGGCGGCCCGGAGGAACCTGGGAGACGGGTTGCTGGGCGGCGCTCCACTTGGCTCCGACGCCTCTCTCGCTGCCGGGCCTGGATGTGTCGATCGATACGGGAAGCAAGCTCAATGATGCCATCGAGAGAGATGGGCAGGTCGTGGGAAACTAGCTCATCCTTCACTTACTCTGCTAATCCTATCAGGAACGCGTCAATCTGGGCTGCCGGGTTCCACTCGCTCAGTCGAGCCTGGGTGGGAAGTCGATCGCGTAATCAACCACGGAGCGGGACCCTTGACTGAGACGCAGCTGACCACCAGCAGCATCGGGACCTTGTGATGTCACCCTGAACACCTTGCGGAGCTCGGCGGGGAAGGCGTGGAAGGAGGAGCAGGCTGGTGTGCGTCGTTCCCACTCGGCCGTTCCCCATAGCCGAGCGCGGCCCGTCAGATGATTTATGACAAACGCCACACTGGCATCCTCGGAGGCGAAGGTGTGGGGCTGCAGAGCGAAGAGGATGGAACAGTTCGTAATGAACGGACTACAGCCGTCTGCGTCTCCGGCGTACATTCTGGAGCCCCCACCCGGGGCTCCAGGGAGTACCCAGGCTGGGCCGGTGCTGGTGCAGGTGGGTCCGGGGAAGCAGGCGGCGGGATGAACTGACCAAGAGCGATGGCGAGCTGCTGGACCTGGGCAGCTAGCGTGGCGAGCCCTTGCTCCTGGCTAGCCGCTGCTAGCCGAACGTCCGCTGAGATGGAGGCTTGGACAGCCTCCTGGTGTTGGAGCTGTGACTCCACCCTTCCCAGGCGTGCCAGCAACTCGGGGTTGTGTGCTGGGTCCATTGTTGGCCAGATTGTACTGTAACGGGTGTGGTTAGGACTCAATTGCAGCACAAAGACAGGCAGGGATATTTGGTAATGTCTTTTATTTGTAGAGTAGATGGAAGACAGGCAGGGAGCAGGCAGGATACATCGTCGGGGACAGGCAGGTTCGATAACGAGGAGTGCAGACAGAAGACAGGCGGGGGGGCAGGCAGGATACGTGGTTGTGGATGGGGATGGTAGCTCAGGAGGTAGAGCTGGTCATCTAGTAATCTAAAGGTTGCTGGTTGGATCCCAGGCTCCTCCTGCTAGCATGCTGTAGTGTCATTGAGCAAGATAAAAGCGTCTGCTAAATGACTAAATGTAATGTAAATGTAAAATGTAGTGTCCTTGAGCAAGACACTTAACCCCTAATTGCTCCTGATGGCTGCGTCCGTTGGTGTTTTAATAATTGTAAGTCACTTTGGATAAAAGCATCTGCTAAATGTAATCTAATGTAATGTAATGTCGGAGCGAGGCAGAGTCGGTAGCGGGGAATCAGTCCCGAGAACGCTGGAGAGTCTGGTGCAAGCATCGAAGACAATCTGGCAAAGGGTGACTGGTGAGAGAGGCATATATAGGGGTTAGATTGCAGATCTAGAACAGCTGTGTGCGCAGGTGAATGGAGTTGGACTAATGGGACAGGTAAGGAGAGGGAGGGGAAAGTAGAAGAAGGCGGAGATCATAACACTACAGGAAAAGATATCTTTCAGGAGGTATCCAAATGTGTGAATAAAATAGGGCTGCCTTGGGATAAACTTGTGGGCCTGACCACAGATGGAGCACCCGCAATGTGCGGTCAAAAGAGTGGATTGGTTGGCAGGATCCGTGAGAAGATGCGGGGGGGAAAACGGCACAGGTGAGCTGACAGCTTATCACTGCATCATACACCAGGAATCATTGTGCAGTAAATCCTTGAAAATGGAACATGTTATGAGCACCATAACACAAACAGTTAACTTCATAAGAGCTAAAGGTTTAAATCACCACCAGTTTAAGCCTTTTCTAGAGGAGTTACGTTTAGAATATGGCGACTTGCGATGGCTAAGTCAAGGAAGTGCTGAAAAGATGTTTCGAGTTGCACGAGGAGATTTGTGAGTTCATGAAAAGCAAAGGGAAAGACACAACAGAGCTCCGGGACAAAACAATTCTGTGTGAGTTGGCATTTCTGTGCGACATCAGGAGCCATCTCAAGGCGCACAACCTACAGCTTCAGGGGCGGTAGCATGCGATCACAGACATGTCCGCTTCAGTGAGGGCTTTGAAACCCAAGCTGCGCCCATGGGAGACGCAGATGCTGCAAGAAAACCTGAGTCATTTTCCGTGCTGCCAAACCATGAAGGTGCAGGTCTCTACCACCGTGTTCCCCAGCACACAGTTTGCCGGAAAACTTCGCATACTCTGTGCCAAATTCACACGCCGATTTGCCGACTTTGAAGCCCAAAGAAATAGGTTTGAACTGTTGAGTAATCCATTTGCAGCTGATGTGGAGAACGCACCATCAAACTTCTAAATGGAGCTGATTGAGCTCCAATGTAGTGAAACACTCAAGGCAAAATATGATGATGTGGGTGCTGCAGTTTTCACGTTTCATCCCGACACAATGCCCCAGCTGCGTACCCGAGCTGCTCAAATGCTCTCTATGTTTGGCAGCAAATACCTGTGTAAACACCTGTTCTCTTTGTTGAAGATAAACAAAATGTCACAGAAAAGTCGTCTTATTGACGAACACCTTCACTTGATCCGAAGGATTTCCTCAGCCCAGAGCCTGACCCCAGACATAGATGAAATTGTATCCAAGATGAGACACCAAGTGTCTGGCTCAGAAGATAGATAGAACTACTATAGAACTACTATAGTACTACAGGGCATCTGTTTTTTCTTTGAAGTAAATTAATTTCTGGCTGTTGTTGGCCTGTAGAAAAAAATAATTCACTTTATATTCCTCTGAAAACACTGCTTAAAGAGCCATGAGAAATGAATGCAACTAACTTTCATAGAAGGATAGAAGGAACTCTGCACCGAACTCCTCCCACACCCGGGTTTTTGCTTCAGTGACCGCCGAAGCCACAGCCCTCCTAGCCTGCCGGTACCTGTCTGCTGCCTCGGGAGACCCCTGGGCCAGCCAAGCCTGAAAGGCCTCCTTCTTCAGCTTGACGGCTTCCTTCACCGCTGGTGTCCACCAACGGGTTCTGGGTTACCGCCGCTACAGGCACTGACTACCTTCGGACCACAGCTCCTAGCAGCCGCCTCTGCAATGGAGGTTTTGAACATGACCCACTCGGATTCCATGTCCCCAACCTCCCACGGAATGCGCCAAAAATTATTTCGGAGGTTGGATTTGAAGACCTCGTGGACAGGGGCATCCACCAGGCGTTCCCAATTCACCCTCACTACACGTTTGGGTTTACCAGGTCTGTCTGGCAGCCTCCTACGCCATCTGATCCAACTCACCACCAAGTGGTGATCAGTTGACAGCTCTGCTCCTCTCTTCACCCGAGTGTCCAAGACATACGGCCGCAGATCTGATGACATGACCACAAAGTCGATCATAGATCTTTGACCTAAGGTGGTCTGGTACCACGTACACTTATGAGCCACCCTTTGCTCGAACATCGTGTACGTTATGGCCAATCCATGACTTCTACAGAAGTCCAATAACAAAGCACCACTCAGATCAGGCAGGCCGTTCCCAGGTGGAGCCCCTTCCAGGACGCGACCCAGAGACTCCAAGATGGCCGAAATTCTGAACTGGTGTTCGGTGCATAAGAACACACAACAGTCAGAGCTTTCCCCTGAGCAACTTGTAGTCGCATAGAGGCGATCCTCTCATTTACTTGGGAGATCTCCAACACAGCAGCACTCAGCCGGGGGCTCGTGAGTATCCCCACACCCGCCCCGCTCCAGTCACCCTGGGCAACTCCGGAAAAGGCGAAAGTCAAGCCCCTTTCAAGGAGTTTGGTTCCAGACCCAGTGCTGTGCGTAGAGGTGAGCCCAACTACATCTATTTGGTACGGCTCCACCTCCTGCACCAGCTCCGGCTGCTTCGCCACCAAAGAGATGACATTCCACGTCCCTAGAACTAGTCTGCGATGCCGAGGATCAGCAGGCCCAGACCCCCGCTTTTGCCTGCCGCTTGGGGGGCATAAATATTACATTTTATATAAATGATAAAATATACACAAAAACTATTATACAGTTCTAATGATTAATACATTTGAAACATTTAATAAATGTATGCAATATCATAATAATATAGGGCTACTATAAACATTTAAGTAACAAGCACCAAATGTACTAAACAATGTAGTACTTTAAAATGTACCATTGAATAACTATCGTGTATAAACGCATGTTCCGACAACAACTTAGAAGAAGAAGAAACTGTCTTTATTCGTCACGCAACACACCACACTACAACACATGCTTGCACACACACACACACACACACACACGCTTTGATGGTGGCCGGTGAAATGGTTCCTCTGCATTGACCCATCCTGGCTTGTCCTTCCTCCGGGGGCACAGCCAGGAGCAGTGGGCAGCGTACGTGGACGCGCCCGGGGACCAGGTGATAAGTGTCCATCGCTGGTCAGACCATGATGTGTGCATGTTTTTGGTGGGGGTCCTTACTGACGTGAGGTGGAGGAAACCCCATGTGAGCACGGGGAGAACATGCAAACTCCACACAGAAAGGCTCCTGTTTGGGAGATAACCCGCCAGAGCACGGTGCCAACAGCGACCCAGGCGGGAACCCAGGACCTTCTTGCTGTGAGGCAGCAGTGCAATGCACTGCGCCACCGTGCCACATCACTTCTAGTGATGTGGCTTCTAGTCTAACTTGAAACTTCTAGCTGCTCTGTTCCATTCTGACGAGGAGGATAAAGACGACCTTATCGTCCATGATGACGACATCTTTTCCAGCCACTGTGTCCACCTAGGTCCTGCATCTTCTCCAGCCACCGTCTCCACCCAGGTCTTGCATCTTCCCCGGCAGCAGGATCCCCCAGGAGGGCTGGGACTCCATCACGCCTGCCAGCACCACCTACGGAGAAGCGCTGGTCCCTTCTCTCCGGTTGTCATGGTCTCCTTACTGGGATGCCTCCACCACCACCGATCACACACGTGGATGTGACGGCAGGTGGAGCCTATGCACGTCAAGAGAGGGCGGTGGAACCCGTGGTTCCTGCCACGCCCTTTCTCGACCGCTACTACCGGGGCTCCTGGGCTGCCCCCGCCGGGGCCCGTGCTCCGGTGTCCTCATATAGCCCTTCACACGGGCTGTGACAGCAGCAGCCCCTCCACTCGCCGCCCCTACGGCGTGCACGTGCTCCACACTGCCCCAGGGAGCTAATTGACTGGATCTCTTCCCACAAAGATTCACTTGATTCTCTCACACATTGAAAGTTGAGAAACTTGACAATTTCAAGTTAAAAGTCTGGAGAATGCTGTTTACACAGCACATTGTAGACGCAACGAAGACGGACGTGGAAGTAACTGAGGAACCGCCAAATGACGTGATGCTTTGGTGTTGCTGACAATGTCACTTCTGGTGTAGCCCAGGGGTAAGTCCTTGATTCTTTTTGGGGGATGCATATCAAGTACCTGTGTTGGATGTGACACCGAAAATCTCCGGTTGTCTCTATTGGTTGTCTGGCTCCACCGTGAGACTGGAGCTGCCTCCTTCTCTCTGCAAGTTTCTTTTCAAGTGAGGTGTCTGGAAGGTTTAAGGTGAATAGGTCACTGAGCTCCCAAAGCTGAGATATAGTGCGGTCATAATATTAACTAAGTTACTATTAGATTTATTGCTTGAGAACGAGAACAACAACGGGTCTGTTTAGAGGCCCTATGGGAGAGGAATTTTGTTTATTCCTCCAGCTCGACAAGAGGAGGAATTGTTTCGATTTATGACAGAACAGAGGCTGAGCGTACACCTATAGGTCGGGACCAGAGATGGCATGTTATCTCTGGACAGCTTTAAAAGCGACTGCAGAGCGTCACTTGGCAGAGATTCCATCTGGCTCGGGTCTCTCCCAGGACGTCCTAGGCAAGTCTGGTTTGATGCTGATTTGTGTAATAAAACTATTATTTTGATCAAGACAGCGTCAGCGTCACTCCTTCATTCTTCAACACATCACATTCATCAAGAAACTACAAAGTGGCGTCACAAACAGGATCTGTTGGGCCTCATCTGCCGATGCTAGCTGCTCCAGCGAACTGCCGCTCTCAGCGTGAGTGACCTCTCACAAAATTGAGCTGTTATGTGGGCTGGAGCAGTTGTGTTTTTGGCAAAGAGACTGCACTGAGATTATGTGGACGTGGAGATGATGTGTTGATGTGTGAAGTGAGTTTCCGTCTAAATTGGGGTTAATTAAGATGTAAAAGACGTAAATAAGGGGAATAAGAGAATAATAAATGAAGAAAAAGAGAATTAAGTTGAAATAGAGAATAGAGATGAGAGAAATAAAGGTTAAAAGTTAAAAGTAAAGGTTAAAGGCTTAAAAGATGTGGAGAAAGTAGAAATACATTTACATTTAGTCATTTATCAGACGCTTTTATCCAAAGCGACTTACAATTATTCAAACACCGACGGACGCAGCCATCAGGAGCAATTAGGGGTTAAGTGTCTTGCTCAAGGACACTACAGCATGCTAGCAGGAGGAGCCTGGGGTCCAACCAGCAACCTTTAGATCACTAGACCACCAGCTCTACCGCCTGAGCCACCATCCCCTATAAAAAGTATAAATAAAAAGTAAGTAAATAAAAAGTAATTGTAAAATGGCAGAACTAGTAGACAAAAGTTATTTGAATAACCATGCAAGATTAACGAAGACAGGGCCCATATCTCGTTAAACAGTAAGACGTGTACATTAAATGCTGCGTGAAAGTTGGTCGAATGAAAATATAATATAGTCAAATCTAGGTAGGAAAAACAAGAGGAAATAACCCTGGCCAGGGGAATTGACTCAAAATAAAATTATATGAATAAAGATTAAAAAGATGAAAGTAAAGTGAAAAAGAGATAAAAGTACGAAAAGGGAAAAATAGATAAAAGTTAAAAGCCTAAAGTAAGATGAAAAATATGAAAAGTGAAAAAGAGACAAAAGTCAAAAGTCTAAAGTAAGATGAAAAATATGAAAAGTGAAAAAGAGACAAAAGTCTAAAGTAAGATGAAAAATATGAAAAGTGAAAAAGAGATAAGTGAAATAAAAACAGTTACAAGTTAAAGGCTCAAAAGATGAAAAATAAAGTTTGAGAAGAAAAGTGGGGAAAAACAGGGCAGAACCTGCTCTGGAGAACTAGTGAACATGCATGATGAGAGAATCTGATTAAAAAGAATTTGTTAAAAGTTTGGCCAAAGTAAAAAATTAAAAGTCTAGCCAGAGTGAAAATTTTGATGAAATTAGAAAAGTATAAATGAGTCGACGTAAAACATAAAGCTAAGCGCTGTTAAAGTCTCTGGGGATTAGATGTTCTGCTGGTCAGACATACCTTTTTCTTTTTTTCTTTTTGTGTGTGTGAGTGTGAAAATGCCGCGGCTGCAGAGGTAGAAGAGCTTTGTGTAATGTTTTGTGTATGTGATATAGAATATATGTGTTATTAATAGGTATACATATGTGGTGAGCAGTTGAATAGTACATAAAGAGAAACATTTCTTGCCCCTTTAGGGATAAACATATATGAGCCTGTTTACGGACTTTGTAAAGTTGATAAAAATATATGAGCCTTTCTTTAAGGACTTTTGATAAATATATATGAGCCTTTTTCTCTAAGGACGTTTGATAAATATATATGAGCCTTTTTTCCAAGGACGTTTGTGCATTTGATAAAGGATATGAACCTTTACAGGACTTTATATAGTTGATAACAAAATGAGCCTTCTGAAGGACTAGAGCCACAGTCTGCCTACACATGCATGTACACATCCAGAAAATAAAAGAAAATCTCCTGCTCTGAATTGGAAGTGGGATTTGTGATTTGTTTGATTGGCGTGTGGGTTTTTTCTTTTTCTTTTTGTGCTTGGGGTGTGTGTGGCGGTGATTTCTGTGAATCCTGTTTGGTTAAAAGAGCAGATGGTCGTGTTGGGGTGAAGGGAGACTCTGGTTCTTGATGCAAGAAAAGAGGTTTTGTGTTTCGGCTGCTGAGAGAAAACACCTTTGATTTACGAGTGCGCGTAACTGCATTGAGCTGGGCTGTTCCTACGGGAGCCAAAACAGGATGTTCACTCGCTGAAGATGACCAGTCCAGGAAGTCTTTGCTAAACATAAGAGGTGGAGCAAGGGGTGGTGCTTCACACAAGAGTGGAACTTCGTTAACTCCTCCTGACAAGAGGGGCTGGTGAGCCCCCCTCTCTACTCTTTTCTCTCAGTAGTTAGAAGGAAGAATAAAAAGTTAAAATAAAATAAAATAGATAAATAGAATAAAAATAATAAAATAAAATAAAAATAAATAGATAAATAGAATTAAAATAACAAATTAAAAGTGATATCAGATTGACTAATATACTCTTTGGACTTTAAATGCATGCATGATTAAAAGTAACCATTGCTTTATTTCAAGTGTGCGCAAAATAAAAAGCTGATAATGTATGTCACACTGAATTGTATCACAGTGTGTATAAGAATTTAGAGTGAGATTCTTTTTCTTTTTTCTTTCTTCCTCTCCTTTACTATGCTGAGTGAAAGCTGGGGAAAGACAGAGAAGATGGAATGAGTCTGAACTGAATCATCCATAGGGCAGATGACAAGACATCTGGCAGATCTTCACAGACACTGAGGCCTGCGGATGACAACGTTCTGGAATCCTGAATCCATCCAAACCAACTACTGGCCAGTACGGTTTTATCCACAAACTCTTTCAACGGACCTCACCTGCATTTACCTATATGCCTATACATTTAGTTATAATATACGTGTTTAGCTTGTTTTTACATATGCGTTTGTAGTAGTTTTTTTTCATACATTACATTTGCAATTATTTAGTGAGAGACTTGGCAACGGACTGACCAATTAAGGCATTTGCCTAATTAATGGAATATTATTGACTGATTGATTGATTGATCACCTGTGGAAAAGCTGATTTGATTTAAAGACTGTTGAGTTCTGTGAATATTGGTTTAATTATCTGAGTATGGTTTATCTATGCTGTTTTGGGAGTGATATACACTGATATAATTTTGATAATTTAACATAAGTGAATGTGATCAGATGTATCAGATGGTGAACAAGTGAATTGGCTTTCACAAGTGGGAAGCGATTGGTCTCCTTTGGGGTTGGCAAATTCAGCTGTTGTTGGTTGAGTGTGATTACACGGCGCTTTATAAACACATTTTTAAAATAATTCGATTTGATTTACAATAAAAGAAAAATAAGAGGGTCATTAGGATGTCAAAAATGGATACTAAAATTACAAAAGTAATCACTCCTATTGATGTAGTGCAAAAGAACAATCCCCTTATTAAAAATATTGCAAAAATATCGGGAGAATGGAGCAAGCGTTGGCCTGACATTGAACAACCATGGCCAGTGGAAGGAACTCTTAACCCGGATGTGATTAAAACAATGCAGGTGCTCGTGTCCACATATAAAGTAAATCAAAAGAAAGGCAAGAAAGGAAAGAGACGCACGGAGAAAAGACAAACAGAACTTGGCATTCTGCAACTGTTCGCAAAGGAGGGACAGACATGGTTCGAAGCTGCAAAGGAACAAAGAGAACAAAGTAGACAAGAAATAAAGAAAAATGAAAAGGAAACAGAAAAATTGATGGAGAAGATTACCGCACCCTTCTCACATACAGCATCTTTACAGAAGCCCCCGCCTTATGAGAACGAGGTGAAGTGCACTGATGTTTATCCCCAGTTCCCGGTGATTATACAGGAAGGCAACTATCTCTGCAAAGATGAAGATGAGCAAATAATAGAGATGGGCAAGGCTAAAACAACCATCAAGATGTATCCGAGCCCCAACAGTACCAAGAGAAGGAACCGTCTGGGAAGCAGACAACGAGTCAGAAGTCTGGAAATAGGGGAAGAGATTGGGAGTGACTCTGACGAAGCTATTGGAGGATACGACCCAGCAGTCAGACGGATGTTGGCTAAAGCGGAGAAAAAAGGAGATCGACCAGAGAGGAAAATGTCACCAGGAACGGACGACACGAATGAGAGTGAACAGGGTGAAAGCGATGAAGAATCTGAGAAAGAAGGTCCTTCCTGTTTTCAACCGTTAGCAGCCAGCACTGTGGTAGGAGATGACAGACGCATGGTTTTAAGAGAGATTGAGAGGAGTATAGACAGATGCCTCGAGGACATAAGTGACTCCACCTGTCCAGAAGCTCAACAAGTATTGTTGAACTTCTATAGAATGGTTATAGATATAGAATGGTTGAGTAGTCAACCGAAGCATGTTCAGCTGACCTCATGCTGCATAATTGTGGGACCACAAGGAGCAGCTATGAAGATAAACACCAATGAATATCTTGAGAAAGAGTATGACATTGTGAAAAGTGTGCCACATGAGACTTTAATGGTGGCTGAAGGATTTGAGCAGAAGCATATAGGAGAAATGATGGCAGAAGCTGAGGAACCCATTTTTTCACCAATAAAGGAGAATCTTGCTATCTGGATGAGTGAAGAGCAGAAGTTCATGAAAATCATGATTTCAGCAGAAGGACAACCACAAGTGGTACAGATGACACATGAGTCAATGTTCAGCACTAAATTGGACTCAGACAGCATGAGAGAGGAGATGCTGCAACAAATTCCAGAATGTTTGTGGACATACTACTGACATCGGACTTGTGAAGTCAGCCCAACAGGTGAGAGTTGAACGGAGACCAGGAACCAAACCTCCTTGGAAGAACCAATACCCACTAAAGGAGGAGGCAAATATGTTTGGATCCTCAGAGCAATACGCCTATATTGCCTTTAAAGAAACCAGATGAGTCCTATCGCTTGGTACATGATTTAAGAGCGATAAATGAAGTGGTGCAGGATTTTCCAGCAGATGTACCTGATCCACATACCTTGTTAGCCCAAATTCCTCCAGAGGCTACACACTTCACAGTGTTGGATTTGTGTGGAGCATTTTTCAGTGTTCCACTGAGCGAAGAAAGTCAAGGATTGTTTGGATTCACATACAAAGGACAAACCTTCAAGTACAAGAGGCTCCCTCATCGATTCAAACATAGCCCTCACATCTTCAATAAAGTATTGCAGGATGACTTGGCTGTCATTCAGTATGTGGACGACATCGTTATCTGTTCACCGGATAAGGAAACATGCCATGAGGATTCAATCAAACTGTTACAGCTATTGGCAGACAAAGGACACAAGGCCTCTCAGAAGAAGCTACAGTATTGTCAAGAAAAAGTTGTTTATTTGGGTCAAACAATAACCCATGGACACAGACGCATCTCTGAGAGTCATTTGGAAGCCATTTGCACGGCACCAAAGCCTAGAACAGTCAGAGAGATGATGACATTTCTTGGCATTGCGGGATATTCTTCAGCCTGGGTGGAAGATTATGCCTGCCTAACAGGGCCTTTGAGAGCCATGATAAAAGAGACTGGGAATGCTCAACTCCATTGTAACCTCACCTGGACGCAGGAAGGTCTTATGGCATTTGAAACGATCAAACAGAGGCTACAAGAAGCTCCAGCGCTAGCGCTGCCAGACTACTCTAAGAACTTTTTGCTGTATGTGGCTACGTCCGTCCTGGAGGCAAATATGCATGTGCAGTTCTTTGTCAGCCAACAGGTGCAGGGACAAGCCCTCAACCTGTGTCGTATTATTCTACTGCCTATTCAGAAGTAGAATCGGGGCTACCACTGTGCTACAGAGCAATGGTGGGAGTTTATCAAATGTATGAGAAAGCATCATCAGTAACTATGGGTTACCCAGTGACAATTCTTACCCATCATAGTCTCAGAAATCTTTTGAACTTCGGTAAATGTACATTGACTATGTCTAGGCTAAGAGACTATCATAGGCTCTTAGAGCAGGAAGATGTCACCTTAGTAAGGTGCGTCACGGTAAATCCAGCTGAGAATTTGCCAACACCAGAGGATGGGGAGCCACATGATTGTGTTCAGGAAGTAGAGAGATATGCAAAGCTCAGACCAGACTTGCAAGCTCTCCCACTGCATGTGTTAGATGTGGAGTATTGGACTGATGGGTCCTGCTATCAAATAGGAGACACATTGAGTGCTGGTTATGCAGTAGTCAAAGCCCAGGGAACTGAATTTGTTGTTGAGAAAGCAGAAGTAATACCACAACCTGCTTCTGCACAGCTTGCTGAGCTTGTGGGCCTGACTGAAGCTTGTCTATTGGCCGAAGGCAAGCGAGTGACAATATATACAGATTCTGCATATGCACATAATGTGTGTCATTTATTTGGATCAGTGTGGAAAAATCGAGGATTTAAGAAAACCGATGGTTCTCCGATACAGCATCATGCCCAAATAATGAAATTGTTGCATGCAATGAAGAAACCAAAGGAAATAGCTGTAGCTAAGTGTGCAGCACACAAAATGGACATGTCAAGGGTCACACAAGGTAACAAAGCGGCTGATGAGGCTGCTAAAGCAGTTACAGAAGCAAACAAACCAGGCAAGGTTCTTCTGGTCACTCATGAAGTGGACTTGGAAGATAAAATCACGCTCAGAGATGTGATCGCGATGCAAGAAGCGGCGTCAGCCATAGATAGACAATTATGGTTGGACCGAGGGGCCAGACAAGATTCTGCTGGTCTGTGGAGAAATCATGAAGGACTGATGGTAGCACCCCCTGACCTACTAGGTCTGATGATTCAGGAAGCACATGGGTTAGCCCATGTTGCAAGGGGAGAGGTAAGGAGAAAGATCACGAAAGAGTATGGTTTTTGGGCACCGTACTTGTTTGAGGAAATTGATTATGTCATAGGCAGATGCACAATCTGTCTTAAAAATAATGTTCGGAGGGGTGTGATGGGTCCACCCGGTCACATTCCAACTCCAACAGGTCCTATGCGTGAGTTGGTTGTGGATTTTGTTGACATGATAAGACCAATAGGAGGTAAAAGATACATGCTAGTCGTCGTGGATAGATTTTCACGGTGGCCTGAGGCATGTCCAACCAAGCGTAAAGATGCTCAGTCGGTTGCCAAGTTCTTGTGTCGTGAGGTCATAAACAGGTGGGCACTTCCAGATCGGATATCCTCAGATAATGGGAAAGACTTCATGGATAGAACAGTAAATTTAATTCTGCAAAAATTGGGAATTAAACAACATTAAGGAGCTGTTTATCATCCGCAAAGCCAAGGAGTTTGTAAAGAATGAATGGTTTGCTGAAAAATCGCATTGTTAAAATCTGTCAGCACACAGGTCTGAATTGGGTAGAGGCGCTTCTGTTGGCATTAATGGTGTGCCGTTCAAGTGGGCTCCGTGATTTGCGCATGACACCCCATGAGTTAGCTACGGGTAGACGGATGACAACACCATGTTTGCACACAAGTGGAAAGGGTCCAAGCTTAGCCCTTTTAGAAGACGAAATGCGAGTGTTTGTTAACTACATGGCTGCACTGCATAAGAAAATACACACACATGTCTCTGACAGGCAAAAAAAGGAGGAGGTGCTCGAGAGACTTGATTAGCAAAAGAGGAACGCGGTGCAACCTGGAGACAAGGTATTCATGAAAGTGTTTAGGAGGAAATAGTTTAACGAATGCCGCGAAGGACCATTCAAAGTTGTTCGCAGTACAGGAACTGCGGTTCAGGTTGAAGGTTCTCCTACATGGTACCATTTATCGCATTGTGTTAGAGCGCCAAAAAAAGAGGCACCACGATCACTGAGCAGAAATGTTGAAAGCTCAAGAGAGCCAACAGAAGGTGCAGACACAGCAGAGGTTCATGAGGACCTCCGAGGTCAAGACCCAGAAGAAGGGATTGACGATGATATGGGTGTGCTTGATGTTGATGAGCACACTTTTGATGATCCCAGGGATGAATTGTCAGTCCCTGAGCAAGAAAGACACTTTGGTGACATTGATTTACAACATGTCCCAGACACAACAGAGTCTAATCCCAGGGAAAATTAGTTGTCAAAGACTCCAGAGGACTGTGACACCTCTCCAGGAAAGTGCACCGACCCAGTTGCACCCAGGAGTCCAAGACAAACTCGAAAAAGGGTTAAACCAAAACGATACGAGGACTAGCGTTGAAGTGACTTTGGGAAAGTCGACGTTTTTTTTTTTATTTTAAATGTTTTTATTCGACAACCATTAACAGCACATTTGCAACACACCTCACATCCCTTCACCGTGGCCCCCTATATACATACTTCACCACATAAGCGTCCCTCCACCCCTTGTGTGCCCCTATATCACCCCCAAACCTCCCTTCCACCTCTCCAGGGCGGCATGTTGCCCCCACCTCACTACGTCCCTCCTGATCCTTCCCCTCAGGTCCTCCTCCACTCTCCCCACAACCCCCCTCACTCCCCAGTCCCTTCCACGGTCTATCAGGTCCAGCCTGGCTGCCCACAGGTTCTTCTTCAGGAGGCTTATGAGGAGCCAGAGCAGGAAACGCTCGCTCCTGGTGCCCGCCCCGCCTACCCCCCTCTCCACCTTCTCCCAGGTCAGGACGAACTGCTCCTTCGCCCTCACGAGCAGGCCTCCCGCCCTCGCCCACACCACCCCGGCGAAAGGACACTCCCACATGACGTGACGGATAGTCTCCTCCCCAGAGCACGTGGCTCGGGGGCACCCAGGGGATCTCGCCAGGCCGTGCCGGTGCATGGTGGCACGCACCGGCAGAGCCTTGTGGAGGCAGGACCAATTAAGGTCCTTGAGCCCGTTGTCCAGGCCAGGGGGCTGTACCGCCAACCAGACCGACGTGGGGATCCCCACCACAGCCGGCGCTGCCACCCCCCGCCTTGTCTCGGCATAGAGCCTCCTCTGGTCCAGCCCCAGGTCCCCGTCCAATGCCTCGGGGTGGGCCCGGAGCCACTTTGCCGCGTGGCCAAAGTGCCACGGTAACTGCTCCGCCCGGGGACCCAAGTTGCTCAAGGCCCCCATGACCCTCCTTGCTTGATATGAGAAGAAGAGCCGGAGAAAGTGTCCCGATGGGTGAACCACCGGTGAGGACAGCTCCCTCAACAGAAAGGAAACAAAAAAAAAAAACAGTTTTAGTGGGAGGTGGGGCAGGTCCCTTCCCCCCTCCCCGATCGGAGCCACCATGCGGGCCCTCGCCACGTACTCATATCGGTCCCCCCACATGAAACCAAAGATCAGTCACGTGAGGGGCCTCCGCATGCTTGCCGGCATCGGGAAGATGTACGACAAGTACAGGAGGGGCGGCAACACGTCGGCCTTCAAGACCAGGACCTTCCCAGTGAGGGTCAGTCTCCTGGCTTTCCAGAGGGCGACTTTTTTCTGGACTGTTGTAATACGCCTGGTCCAATTGGCCGCGGCGCTGTGGGCTGCCTCAAAGTCTACCCCGAGTATCCTCAGGGGTCCTTCGCAGAGCGACAGCCCCCCTGGTACGTCCGTCCTATCTTTCCACCGCCCAAAGAACTTGACCGAGGACTTTGCGGGATTTAACTCCGTGCCCGACACTCTGCCAAACTCCTGGAAGATCTCCAGGGAACGGAGCAGGCAAGCATCACTGTCCAGCAGCAGGGTGGTATCATCTGCGTACTGCGACAGCTTGACCCTAAGGCCCCCGCTGCCTGGTACCAGCAACCCTTTCACACCCGGGTCAGCCCGAATGGCTGCCGCCAGGGGCTCCACATAAAGGATGTAGAGCAAGGGTGAGAGCGGACACCCCTGTCTTACCCCTGAGTGCAACCCAAAAGGCTCCCCTAGGTGACCATTAACACACACCGTGCTCCCCACCGCCGCGTACAGAGTGCGCAGCCACCCGACAAAACCCTTCCCTAACCCTACCTTCTCCAAAACCTTAAACATAAAGCCCCAGTGAACCCTATCAAAGGCTTTGGCCTGATCGAGGCCAACCACCATAAGGGGTTGACCTCTATCCTCTACCCAAGCAATAGCGTCTCTGATGAGCTGGAGATTCCACCTCCCAGAGCGCCCAGCCACCCCGCACGTTTGGTCCACGTGGACCGCGTCTGGGAGGACTGCACGCAGACGGTCAGCGAAGACCTTAGCTAAAAGCTTATAGTCCACGCACAGCATGGTCAATGGCCGCCAGTTGTTAAGGTCGGTGGCGTCGCCCCTCTTAAAAAGTAGGGAGATCACCCCCTTAGCCATCGACCCTCCCAGTGCCCCAGTGCGGAGGACCTCGGTCAGCACCTCCAGCACCACCGGCCCCAGTGTCCCCCAGTACTTGAGGTAGAACTCGGCCGGTAAGCCGTCGATGCCCGGGACCTTTCGCTTTCCCATCCTTCGCAGGGCCCCCTCAAGTTCCTCCAGTGTGAGGGGGGTCACCAAAGCCTCCGCCAGGTCAGGCGGCACGCGCCGGGCGACACGCTCTAAGAAAGCCTCCGCCCGGGCCTCATCCACCGTTCTTTCACAGAAGAGGGAGCGATAATGGTCTGTGGCGACCCGCACCATCGACTCCGCCTCTGTCGCCACCTGCCCCTGGCTATCCCTAATCCCCGCGAACACCTGCCTTGCCTTGTCAGCCCGCACAGAGCTGAAAAAGGCCGCAGAACACGTCTCGTTCCTCTCCAGGAACTCCCGACGCGACCGCAGCAGGTACGCCCGGGCCATACGCTCTAAGGAGGTCGCGAGCCCGCTGGTCTACAGTGCCGCCGAGGTTCCCCACAGCGTACTCGAGCTCGAGCAGGCGTTGCAGGCGGCGCACCTCCCTCTCCGCCTGCTTCGCCCTTGCCTTACAGTATCTAATGGCGTGGGACTTGATCCTCTCCTTAGCCACCCCCCACCATTCCACCACTCCGGCGCACAGGGGCCGAAGCCCCTTGAGCCCCCGGAAGAAAGCGGCAAAGCTGGCATTGAACCCCTCCTCCTCGAGGATACTGGAGTTTAGCCTCCAGTACCCTCTGCCGAAGACAGGGGCACCGGACCGAACCCGGAAGAGGACCCCGTCGTGGTCCGAGAAAAAGACGGGGAGCACCCGCCCGGACAACACGCCCAAGGACCTTGAAAAAAACACATAGTCCAGCCTCCTTGTGACCCCCCGGGAGTTGCGCCATGTGGGACCATCCATCCGCGGGCTCACCGCCCTCCCCCCGTCCACCAGCCCATGCCCCCTGAAGAAGCCCCTGATGAAATCCCCACTGCTGTCTGTGCCCCTCCCCAGGTCGACATTGAAATCCCCCCCGACAATCACCGGCCTGTTGGTGGCCAGGTGGGGACCCAGGCTGGCCACCTGCTCCTTCCTCTCTCTCACCCCCTGCGCCCCATACAACCCAAAGACCCGCAGCTTGAACCCTCCGCAGCAAATGTCTGCCCCCAAAACCCTCCCTTGCCCCACCACGAAAACCCTCTCCACCCTTACCCCCTTGTTCCCTAAAATAATACCCACCCCCGAGCTGTGCACCCCCCCAACACTCCACACCGATCCCCCTTTGGTCCACTCCCTAGAAAAAAGTCCCACGTCCCTCCCATCCCTCAAGTGCACCTCCTGCAAAAAGCAGATGGTGCAGCCCAACCCCTCAATGAAATCAAAAACCGCCCTCCTTTTAACTGAATCCCTCATTCCCCGTGCGTTGATTGTGACCACCCCCAACCCATTCATTGTGCGTGTAGTTTTGACCGGCCAACCGGGACGATGCAACCAGATGGACAAGAAAGAAAAAGATACACAAAAAACCCGACCAAACACCCCAAGCACCCACTAGAACCCAACGTGCAGCCCGATCCCCATTTACAAAAACCCTTCATGGCTGTCGCTGTCCAGGTCTGCCCACGAGTAGGGCATGGCGTTTGGGGATGCAGAGGGCCACATCGGCCCTTCGTGCCCGTCCAAGGACACGGGGGAAAAACTAAACCCCGGGGGGTAGACTGCACCCCCCCCCCTCCCACCTCTACCCCCTCCATGTGGAACAGCCCCCCCCCGTCCCCTGGCCCGCCCTCCGTTGGAGAGGCCCCCCCTCTCACCTCCCTCTGCCTCTTGGAGACCTCCCCGCCCGCCTGGTTCTCGTCCCTCCTCTTCCTCTGCCCCCCCACCGTGGGGGTTGGCCAGGAGGGGTCCGCTGGCTGCGCTGCCGCCGACTCGGGCATTGCCACTGCCGCCGGAGGAGCCGTTGCCACCGCCGCCGTAGGAGCCGTCGCCGCCGGAGGAGCCGTCGCCGCCGGAGGAACCATCACCGTCGCCGCCGGGGGAACCGCCGCCGCCGCCGGAGGAGCCGTCGCCGGAGGAGCCGTCGCCGGAGGAGCCGTTGCCGCCGCCGCCGCCACCGTAGCCGTCGCCGCCGCCGCCGGAGGAGCCGATGCCGCCGGAGGAGCCGCCGCCGCCGCCGGGGGAACAGCCGCCGCTGGAGGAGTCGCCGCCGCCGGAGGAGCTGCCGCCGCCGCCGCCGCAGGGGGAGCCCCCGCCGCCGCACCCGGAGGGACCGCCGCTGCCCGCGTGGTCTCCCCGGCACGACCCGCCGCTGCCCGCGTGGTCTCCCCGGCACGACCCGCTGCAGCCGCGGCTGCCGCTACGTTAGTCCCGTGGTGCCGGGGCCCGTCCCCCGCCATGGCCTGGGGCTGGGGCTTTCTGCCCCCCCACCAACCCTTGCCTCGCGTGGCGGCCCCCGCGTATGTCCTTGTGCAGCCCCTGGCCAGGTGGCCCAACGACCCGCAGATGTGGCAGGCCCGGGGCTCAGGGCAGTCCTTCGCCTCGTGCCCGGCAGCCTGGCAGTGCCTGCACCTCCCGGGCCCGCACGCTCCCTCCACGTGGCCGTGGGTCCTGCACCTTCATTCCCCGTGCGTTAATTGTGACTATCCCCAACCCATTCATTGTGCGTGTAGTTTGAAACAGCCAAATGGGACGATACAACCTGACGAACAAGAAAGAAAAAGAAATACAAAAAACGAGACCAAAACCCCATGCACCCACTAGAACCCAATACATGCAACCCGTTCCCCATCTACAAAAACCCTTCTTGGTTGTCGTTGTCCAGGTCTGCCCACGAGTAGGGCATGGCGTTTGGGGATGCAGAGGGCCATATCGGCCCTTCATACCCGTCCAAAGACACGGGGGAAAAGCTAAACCCCGGGGAATAGACTGCCCCCCCCCCTCCTCCCACCTCTACCCCCTCCATGTGGAACAGCCTCCCCCCGTCCCCTGGCCCGCCCTCCGTTGGAGAGGCCCCCCCTCTCACCTCCCTCTGCCTCTTGGAGACCTCCGCGCCCACCTGGTTCTCGTCCCTCCTCTTCCTCTGCCCCGCCCCTGTGGGGGTTGGCCAGGAGGGGTCTGCTGGCAGTGCTGCCGTCGCCACGGGAGTTGCCGCCGCCGCCGCCGCAGGAGCTACCTTAGCCGACGCCAAAGGAGCCGTCGACGGAGGAGCCGTCGCCGCCGCAGGAGAAGCCGCCGTCGCCGTCGCCGCCGCCGCCGCCGGAGCCGCCGCCGCCACCGCCGCCGGAGGAACCGATGCCGCCGGAGGAGCCGCCACCGCCGCTGGAAGAACCGATGCCGCCGGAGGAGCCCCCACCGCCGCTGGAGGAACCGATGCCGCCGGAGGAACCGATGCCGCCGGAGGAGCCGCCGCCGCCGGAGGAGCCGCCGCCGCCGTCGCCGCCGCCGGAGGAGCTGCCGCTGCCGCCGCCGCCGCCGGAGGAGCTGCCGCTTCCGCCGCAGGGGGAGCCCCCCCCCGCCGCCTCCGGAGGGACCGCCGCTGCCCGCGTGGTCTCCTGCCCGCGTTGGAGAGGCCCCCCCTCTCACCTCCCTCTGCCTCTTGGAGACCTCCGCGCCCACCTGGTTCTCGTCCCTCCTCTTCCTCTGCCCCGCCCCTGTGGGGGTTGGCCAGGAGGGGTCTGCTGGCAGTGCTGCCGTCGCCACGGGAGTTGCCGCCGCCGCCGCCGCAGGAGCTACCTTAGCCGACGCCAAAGGAGCCGTCGACGGAGGAGCCGTCGCCGCCGCAGGAGAAGCCGCCGTCGCCGTCGCCGCCGCCGCCGCCGGAGCCGCCGCCGGAGCCGCCGCCGCCACCGCCGCCGGAGGAGCCGCCGCCGCCGTCGCCGCCGCCGCCGGAGGAGCTGCCGCTTCCGCCGCAGGGGGAGCCCCCCCCGCCGCCTCCGGAGGGACCGCCGCTGCCCGCGTGGTCTCCTCGGCACGACCCGCAGGAGGCGCGGGCGCCGGTCCCGGCACCCCGGCCCGGCCCGCTGCAGCGGCCGCGGCTGCCGCTATATTAATCCCGTGGTGCTGGGGCCCTTCCCCCGCCGTGGCCTGGGGCTTTCTGCCCACCCACCCCCCCTTGCCTCGTGTGGCGGCCCCCGCGTATGTCTTTGCGCAGCCCCTGGCCAGGTGGCCCAGCGATCCGCAGATGTGGCAGGCCCGGGGCTCAGGGCAGTCCTTCGCCTCGTGCCCGGCGACCTGGCAGTGCCTGCACCTCCCGGGACCGCACGCTCCCTCCACGTGGCCGTGGGTCCTGCACCTTCGGCAGAACGCCGGCTGCCTGGCGTAATTAAGGTACCCCCTGTCCGCCCAGATGTTAAAAAAGGCTGGGGGGTGCGCCCACCCCTCGACGCCTGCGGGGTCCTCCCGCAGCAGCACCTGGTACTGTCGCTTGCCAGTCCAGAACCCGTTCGCGTCGTGCAGGCGCCGAGGGGCCGTGAGCAGCTCGGCGTACCCCCCCAGGAAGCCCGCCACTGCCTGGTCGGTCACATATGGGTTGTACATGTGTACACTCACCATGCGGAAGTTCGGCCTGTCGAGGCTCACGGTCTCGAAGGCCGAGAGTGGCCTCTCCCCCGCCAGGCGCCGGCTCTCCTCCAGCGCCTTCGCGCACACCTCCTCCTTAAAGAAGGTAACGTCGAAGCTTCTCTCCGGGCTGTGCCACTGCAGGCACAGCACTTCGCCTATTTTTATTTTTAGTGCGCCCAGCAACACCACCCTCCCAAACAACTCCCTTGTCATAGCGACCTCCTGCTCTTCTTTGCACCTGAAGCGCAACGTCGCTCTCAGTCCGGCCCTTGGGACCGACTTAGTGTTGTCGGCCTGCTCCATGCTACGACGGATGAAGCAGGCCTCACTCGCTCCTCTTCTTGCGCCGCGCGGGTTAAGATCTTCGAAACTGATCTTAGCCAAAAGGCCGAGAAGCGATACCCTGTCTGGTTTGGCTCCAAAGTCGGGCTCTTGCTCAAGTTCTCTCCACTTGGGGTGGAAGTTTGCTCGTTTGTACAACAACGGCTCCCAGTTGGCACCTCCACCATCTCTTGCTTCCTAAACTTCTGGGAAGTCACTACGTTTACAGGAATATTATTTCCCAGCATTTGGGAAAGGGAGGTCAAAAATCTGAGCATCCTTGTTGGGAATTGAACGCCGACCTCCTGTGTGTCAGGCAGGGATACTAGCAAATATATACGAACAAGGGGCCCACATCAGCAAATTCACTGAGGAGGGGTGAAAATACTTTTTGCAGCAAGGTAAAAGGAACTGCAGACAGTTGGTTCCAAAATGGACAATCTCACCTGACAAAACAAAAGTTCTGATATATGATGTAGCCTGATCTAAAACTGAATGCCTGTTGAGAGCTGACTCTTTCCAACTTTTGCATTCATCATAATTATGTTTACAAAGGCAGATGGGTGCACCATTCCCAGCAGCACTGCAACACCAGGTCGATGCGTGGAGCAAATGGAGCAAGCTCCTATTTCGCCTCCTGTTCCTAAAAATCCATTTAATATGTAGTCCCCATATAGAGGACGTATCAGATATTAAACTGATAAGAACAGATACTACACTTGATCTTAGCCAAAAGGCCGAGAAGCGATACCCCCTCATTGTTTGGCTCCAACGTCGGGCTCTTGCTCAAGTTCTCTCCACTTGGGGTGGAAGTTTGCTCGTTTGAACAACAACGGCTCCCAGTTGGCACCTCCACCATCTCTTGCTTCCTAAACTTCTGGGAAGTCACTACGTTTACAGGAATATTATTTCCCAGCATTTGGGAAAGGAAGGTCAAAAATCTGAGTATCCTTGTTGGGAATTGAACGCCGGCCTCCTGCGTGTCAGGCAGGGATACCGGCAAATATATACGAACAAGGGGCCCACATCAGCAAATTCACTGAGGAGGGGTGAAAATACTTTTTGCAGCAAGGTAAAAGGAACTGCAGACAGTTGGTTCCAAAATGGACAATCTCACCTGACAAAACAAAAGTTCTGATATATGATGTAGCCTGATCTAAAACTGAATGCCTGTTGTGAGCTGACTCTTTCCAACTTTTGCATTCATCATAATTATGTTTGCAAAGGCAGATGGGTGCACCATTCCCAGCAGCACTGCAATACCAGGTCGATGCGTGGAGCGAATGGAGCAAGCTCCTATTTCGCCTCCTGTTCCTAAAAATCCATTTAATATGTAGTCCCCATATAGAGGACGTATCAGATATTAAACTGATAAGAACAGATACTACACTTGATCTTAGCCAAAAGGCCGAGAAGCGATACCCTGTCTGGTTTGGCTCCAAAGTCGGGCTCTTGCTCAAGTTCTCTCCACTTGGGGTGGAAGTTTGCTCGTTTGTACAACAACGGCTCCCAGTTGGCACCTCCACCATCTCTTGCTTCCTAAACTTCTGGGAAGTCACTACGTTTACAGGAATATTATTTCCCAGCATTTGGGAAAGGGAGGTCAAAAATCTGAGTATCCTTGTTGGGAATTGAACGCCGGCCTCCTGCGTGTCAGGCAGGGATACCGGCAAATATATACGAACAAGGGGCCCACATCAGCAAATTCACTGAGGAGGGGTGAAAATACTTTTTGCAGCAAGGTAAAAGGAACTGCAGACAGTTGGTTCCAAAATGGACAATCTCACCTGACAAAACAAAAGTTCTGATATATGATGTAGCCTGATCTAAAACTGAATGCCTGTTGAGAGCTGACTCTTTCCAACTTTTGCATTCATCATAATTATGTTTACAAAGGCAGATGGGTGCACCATTCCCAGCAGCACTGCAATACCAGGTCGATGCGTGGAGCAAATGGAGCAAGCTCCTATTTCGCCTCCTGTTCCTAAAAATCCATTTAATATGTAGTCCCCATATAGAGGACGTATCAGATATTAAACTGATAAGAACAGATACTACACTTGATCTTAGCCAAAAGGCCGAGAAGCGATACCCTGTCTGGTTTGGCTCCAAAGTCGGGCTCTTGCTCAAGTTCTCTCCACTTGGGGTGGAAGTTTGCTCGTTTGTACAACAACGGCTCCCAGTTGGCACCTCCACCATCTCTTGCTTCCTAAACTTCTGGGAAGTCACTACGTTTACAGGAATATTATTTCCCAGCATTTGGGAAAGGGAGGTCAAAAATCTGAGCATCCTTGTTGGGAATTGAACGCCGACCTCCTGTGTGTCAGGCAGGGATACTAGCAAATATATACGAACAAGGGGCCCACATCAGCAAATTCACTGAGGAGGGGTGAAAATACTTTTTGCAGCAAGGTAAAAGGAACTGCAGACAGTTGGTTCCAAAATGGACAATCTCACCTGACAAAACAAAAGTTCTGATATATGATGTAGCCTGATCTAAAACTGAATGCCTGTTGAGAGCTGACTCTTTCCAACTTTTGCATTCATCATAATTATGTTTACAAAGGCAGATGGGTGCACCATTCCCAGCAGCACTGCAACACCAGGTCGATGCGTGGAGCAAATGGAGCAAGCTCCTATTTCGCCTCCTGTTCCTAAAAATCCATTTAATATGTAGTCCCCATATAGAGGACGTATCAGATATTAAACTGATAAGCACAGATACTACACTTGATCTTAGCCAAAAGGCCGAGAAGCGATACCCTGTCTGGTTTGGCTCCAAAGTCGGGCTCTTGCTCAAGTTCTCTCCACTTGGGGTGGAAGTTTGCTCGTTTGTACAACAACGGCTCCCAGTTGGCACCTCCACCATCTCTTGCTTCCTAAACTTCTGGGAAGTCACTACGTTTACAGGAATATTATTTCCCAGCATTTGGGAAAGGGAGGTCAAAAATCTGAGCATCCTTGTTGGGAATTGAACGCCGACCTCCTGTGTGTCAGGCAGGGATACTAGCAAATATATACGAACAAGGGGCCCACATCAGCAAATTCACTGAGGAGGGGTGAAAATACTTTTTGCAGCAAGGTAAAAGGAACTGCAGACAGTTGGTTCCAAAATGGACAATCTCACCTGACAAAACAAAAGTTCTGATATATGATGTAGCCTGATCTAAAACTGAATGCCTGTTGAGAGCTGACTCTTTCCAACTTTTGCATTCATCATAATTATGTTTACAAAGGCAGATGGGTGCACCATTCCCAGCAGCACTGCAACACCAGGTCGATGCGTGGAGCAAATGGAGCAAGCTCCTATTTCGCCTCCTGTTCCTAAAAATCCATTTAATATGTAGTCCCCATATAGAGGACGTATCAGATATTAAACTGATAAGAACAGATACTACACTTGATCTTAGCCAAAAGGCCGAGAAGCGATACCCTGTCTGGTTTGGCTCCAAAGTCGGGCTCTTGCTAAAGTTCTCTCCACTTGGGGTGGAAGTTTGCTCGTTTGTACAACAACGGCTCCCAGTTGGCACCTCCACCATCTCTTGCTTCCTAAACTTCTGGGAAGTCACTACGTTTACAGGAATATTATTTCCCAGCATTTGGGAAATGGAGGTCAAAAATCTGAGCATCCTTGTTTGGAATTGAACGCCGGCCTCCTGCGTGCCAGGCAGGGATACCTGCAAATAAATACGAACAAGGGGCCCACATCAGCAAATTCACTGAGGAGGGGTGAAAATACTTTTTGCAGCAAGATAAAAGGAACTGCAGACAGTTGGTTCCAAAATGGACAATCTCACCTGACAAAACAAAAGTTCTGATATATGATGTAGCCTGATCTAAAACTGAATGCCTGTTGTGAGCTGACTCTTTCCAACTTTTGCATTCATCATAATTATGTTTACAAAGGCAGATGGGTGCACCATTCCCAGCAGCACTGCAATACCAGGTCGATGCGTGGAGCGAATGGAGCAAGCTCCTATTTCGCCTCCTGTTCCTAAAAATCCATTTAATATGTAGTCCCCATATAGAGGACGTATCAGATATTAAACTGATAAGAACAGATTTTTTTTTTTTTTTTTTTTGATTTTAAATGTTTTTATTCGACAACCATTAACAGTACATTTGTAACACACCTCACATCCCTTCACCGCGGCCCCCTATGTACATACTTCACCACGTAAGCGTCCCTACACCCCTTGTGTGCCCCTATATCACCCCCAAACCTCCCTTCCACCTCTCCAGGGCGGCATGTTGCCCCCACCTCGCTACGTCCCTCCTGATCCTTCCCCTCAGGTCCTCCTCCACTCTCCCCACAACCCCCATCACTCCCCAGTCCCTTCCACGGTCTATCAGGTCCAGCCTGGCTGCCCACAGGTTCTTCTTCAGGAGGCTTATGAGGAGCCAGAGTAGGAAACGCTCGCTCCTGGTGCCCGCCCCGCCTATCCCCCTCTCCACCTTCTCCCAGGTCAGGACGAACTGCTCCTTCGCCCTCACGAGCAGGCCTCCCGCCCTCGCCCACACCACCCCGGCGAAAGGACACTCCCACATGACGTGACGGATGGTCTCCTCCCCAGAGCACGTGGCTCGGGGGCACCCAGGGGATCTCGCCAGGCCGTGCCGGTGCATGGTGGCACGCACCGGCAGAGCCTTGTGGAGGCAGGACCAATTAAGGTCCTTGAGCCCGTTGTCCAGGCCCGGGGGCTGTACCGCCAACCAGACCGACGTGGGGATCCCCACCACAGCCGGCGCTGCCACCCCCCGCCTTGTCTCGGCATAGAGCCTCCTCTGGTCCAGCCCCAGGTCCCCGTCCAGTGCCTCGGGGTGGGCCCGGAGCCACTTTGCCGCGTGGCCAAAGTGCCACGGTAACTGCTCCGCCCGGGGACCCAAGTTGCTCAAGGCCCCCATGACCCTCCTTGCTTGATATGAGAAGAAGAGCCGGAGAAAGTGTCCTGATGGATGAACCACCGGTGAGGACAGCTCCCTCAACAGAAAGGAAACAAAAAAACAATCCAGTTTTAGTGGGAGGTGGGGCACGTCCCTTCCCCCCTCCCCGATCGGAGCCACCATGCGGGCCCTCGCCACGTACTCATATCGGTCCCCCCACATGAAACCAAAGATCAGTCGCGTGAGGGGCCTCCGCATGCTTGCCGGCATCGGGAAGATGTACGACAAGTACAGGAGGGGCGGCAACACGTCGGCCTTCAAGACCAGGACCTTCCCCGTGAGGGTCAGTCTCCTGGCTTTCCAGAGGGCGACTTTTTTCTGGACTGTTGTAATACGCCTGGTCCAATTGGCCGCGGCGCTGTGGGCTGCCTCAAAGTCTACCCCGAGTATCCTCAGGGGTCCTTCACAGAGCGACAGCCCCCCTGGTACGTCCGTCCTATCTTTCCGCCGCCCAAAGAACTTGACCGAGGACTTTGCGGGATTTAACTCCGCGCCCGACACTCTGCCAAACTCCTGGAAGATCTCTAGGGAACGGAGCAGGCAAGCATCACTGTCCAGCAGCAGGGTGGTATCATCTGCGTACTGCGACAGCTTGACCCTAAGGCCCCCGCTGCCTGGTACCAGCAACCCTTTCACACCCGGGTCAGCCCGAATGGCTGCCGCCAGGGGCTCCATATAAAGGATGTAGAGCAAGGGTGAGAGCGGACACCCCTGTCTTACCCCTGAGTGCAACCCAAAAGGCTCCCCTAGGTGACCATTAACACACACCGTGCTCCCCACCGCCGCGTACAGAGTGCGCAGCCACCCGACAAACCCCTTCCCTAACCCTACCTTCTCCAAAACCTTGAACATAAAGCCCCAGTGAACCCTATCAAAAGCTTTGGCCTGATCGAGGCCAACCACCATAAGGGGTTGACC
Organism: Zeus faber; assembly: GCF_960531495.2. Taxonomy (NCBI): domain Eukaryota; kingdom Metazoa; phylum Chordata; class Actinopteri; order Zeiformes; family Zeidae; genus Zeus; species Zeus faber. The sequence goes on along the minus strand of NC_137193.1, from coordinate 2,241,754 downwards.
TCTATCCTCTACCCAAGCAATAGCGTCTCTGATGAGCTGGAGATTCCACCTCCCAGAGCGCCCAGCCACCCCGCACGTTTGGTCCACGTGGACCGCGTCCGGGAGGACTGCACGCAAGCGGTCCGCGAGGACCTTAGCTAAAAGCTTATAGTCCACGCACAGCATGGTCAATGGCCGCCAGTTGTTAAGGTCGGTGGCGTCGCCCCTCTTAAAAAGTAGGGAGATCACCCCCTTAGCCATCGACCCTCCCAGCGCCCCAGTGCGGAGGACCTCGGTCAGCACCTCCAGCACCACCGGCCCCAGTGTCCCCCAGTACTTGAGGTAGAACTCGGCCGGCAAGCCGTCGATGCCCGGGACCTTTCCCTTTCCCATCCTTCGAAGGGCCCCCTCAAGTTCCTCCAGTGTGAGGGGGGTCACCAAAGCCTCCGCCAGGTCAGGCGGCACGCGCCGGGCGACACGCTCTAAGAAAGCCTCCGCCCGGGCCTCATCCACCGTTCTTTCACAGAAGAGGGAGCGATAATGGTCTGTGGCGACCCGCACCATCGACTCCGCCTCTGTCGCCACCTGCCCCTGGCTATCCCTAATCCCCGCGAACACCTGCCTTGCCTTGTCAGCCCGCACAGAGCTGAAAAAGGCCGCCGAACACGTCTCGTTCCTCTCCAGGAACTCCCGACGCGACCGCAGCAGGTAAGCCCGGGCCCTACGTTCGTAGACCTCCCTAAGCTGCGCTTTAAGGAGGTCGCAAGCCCGCTGGTCTACAGTGCCGCCGAGGTTCCCCACAGCGTACTCGAGCTCGAGCAGGCGTTGCAGGCGGCGCACCTCCCTCTCCGCCTGCTTCGCCCTTGCCTTACAGTATCTAATGGCGTGGGACTTGATCCTCTCCTTAGCCACCCCCCACCATTCCACCACTCCGTCACACAGGGGCCTCAGCCCCTCGAGCCCCCGGAAGAAAGCGGCGAAGCTGGCATTAAACCCCTCCTCCTCAAGGATGCTGGAGTTTAGCCTCCAGTACCCTCTGCCGAAGACAGGGGCACCGGACCGAACCCGGAAGAGGACCCCGTCATGGTCCGAGAAAAAGACGGGGAGCACCCGCCCGGACAACACGCCCAAGGACCTTGAAAAAAACACATAGTCCAGCCTCCTCGTGACCCCCCGGGAGTTGCGCCATGTGGGACCATCCATCCGCGGGCTGAGCGCCCTTCCCCCGTCCACCAGCCCATGCCCCCTGAAGAAGCCCTTGATGTGGTCCCCGCTGCTATCTGTCCCCCTCCCCAGGTCGACATTGAAATCCCCCCCGACAATCACCGGCCTGTTGGTGGCCAGGTGGGGACCCAGGCTTGCCACCTGCTCCTTCCTCTCTCTCACCCCCTGCGCCCCATACAACACAAAAACCCGCAGCTTGAAACCTCCGCAACAAATGTCTGCCCCCAACACCCTCCCTTGCCCCACCACGAAAACCCCCTCCACCCTTACCCCCTTGTTCCCAAAAATAATACCTACCCCTGAGCTGTGCACCCCCCCAACACTCCACACCGATCCCCCTTTGGTCCACTCCCTAGAAAAAAGTCCCACGTCCCTCCCATCCCTCAAGTGCACCTCCTGCAAAAAACAGATGGTGCAGCCCAACCCCTCAACGAAATCAAAAACCGCCCTCCTTTTAACTGAATCCCTCATTCCCCGTGCGTTAATTGTGACTATCCCCAACCCATTCATTGTGCGTGTAGTTTGAACCAGCCAAATGGGACGATACAACCTGACGAACAAGAAAGAAAAAGAAATACGAAAAACGAGACCAAAAACCCCATGCACCCACTAGAACCCAATACATGCAACCCGTTCCCCATCTACAAAAACCCTTCTTGGTTGTCGTTGTCCAGGTCTGCCCACGAGTAGGGCATGGCGTTTGGGGATGCAGAGGGCCACATCGGCCCTTCATACCCGTCCAAAGACACGGGGGAAAAGCTAAACCCCGGGGAATAGACTGCCCCCCCCCCTCCTCCCACCTCTACCCCCTCCATGTGGAACAGCCTCCCCCCGTCCCCTGGCCCGCCCTCCGTTGGAGAGGCCCCCCCTCTCACCTCCCTCTGCCTCTTGGAGACCTCCGCGCCCACCTGGTTCTCGTCCCTCCTCTTCCTCTGCCCCGCCCCTGTGGGGGTTGGCCAGGAGGGGTCTGCTGGCAGTGCTGCCGTCGCCACGGGAGTTGCCGCCGCCGCCGCCGCAGGAGCTACCTTAGCCGACGCCAAAGGAGCCGTCGACGGAGGAGCCGTCGCCGCCGCAGGAGAAGCCGCCGTCGCCGTCGCCGTCGCCGCCGCCGCCACCGCCGCCGGAGGAACCGATGCCGCCGGAGGAACCGATGCCGCCGGAGGAGCCGCTGCCGCCGGAGGAGCCGCCGCCGCCGGAGGAGCCGCCGCCGCCGGAGGAGCCGCCGCCGCCGGAGGAGCCGCCGCCGCCGGAGGAGCTGCCGCTGCCGCCGCCGCCGCCGGAGGAGCTGCCGCTTCCGCCGCAGGGGGAGCCCCCCCCGCCGCCTCCGGAGGGACCGCCGCTGCCCGCGTGGTCTCCCCGGCACGACCCGCAGGAGGCGCGGGCGCCGGTCCCGGCACCCCGGCCCGGCCCGCTGCAGCGGCCGCGGCTGCCGCTATATTAATCCCGTGGTGCTGGGGCCCATCCCCCGCCGTGGCCTGGGGCTTTCTGCCCACCCACCCCCCCTTGCCTCGTGTGGCGGCCCCCGCGTATGTCTTTGCGCAGCCCCTGGCCAGGTGGCCCAGCGATCCGCAGATGTGGCAGGCCCGGGGCTCAGGGCAGTCCTTCGCCTCGTGCCCGGCGACCTGGCAGTGCCTGCACCTCCCGGGACCGCACGCTCCCTCCACGTGGCCGTGGGTCCTGCACCTTCGGCAGAACGCCGGCTGCCTGGCGTAATTAAGGTACCCCCTGTCCGCCCCGATGTTAAAAAAGGCTGGGGGGTGCGCCCACCCCTCGACGCCTGCGGGGTCCTCCCGCAGCAGCACCTGGTACTGTCGCTTGCCAGTCCAGAACCCGTTCGCGTCGTGCAGGCGCCGAGGGGCCGTGAGCAGCTCGGCGTACCCCCCCAGGAAGCCCGCCACTGCCTGGTCGGTCACATATGGGTTGTACATGTGTACACTCACCATGCGGAAGTTCGGCCTGTCGAGGCTCACGGTCTCGAAGGCCGAGAGTGGCCTCTCCCCCGCCAGGCGCCGGCTCTCCTCCAGCGCCTTCGCGCACACCTCCTCCTTAAAGAAGGTAACGTCGAAGCTTCTCTCCGGGCTGTGCCACTGCAGGCACAGCACTTCGCCTATTTTTATTTTTAGTGCGCCCAGCAACACCACCCTCCCAAACAACTCCCTTGTCATAGCGACCTCCTGCTCTTCTTTGCACCTGAAGCGCAACGTCGCTCTCAGTCCGGCCCTTGGGACCGACTTTGTGTTGTCGGCCTGCTCCATGATATAACAGTGAAGCAGGCCTCACTCGCTCCTCCACCTGCGCCCGCGCGGGTTAAGATCTCTTTAATTGATCTTAGCCAAAAGGCCGAGAAGCGATACCCTGTCTGGTTTGGCTCCAAAGTCGGGCTCTTGCTCAAGTTCTCTCCACTTGGGGTGGAAGTTTGCTCGTTTGTACAACAACGGCTCCCAGTTGGCACCTCCACCATCTCTTGCTTCCTAAACTTCTGGGAAGTCACTACGTTTACAGGAATATTATTTCCCAGCATTTGGGAAAGGGAGGTCAAAAATCTGAGCATCCTTGTTGGGAATTGAACGCCGACCTCCTGTGTGTCAGGCAGGGATACTAGCAAATATATACGAACAAGGGGCCCACATCAGCAAATTCACTGAGGAGGGGTGAAAATACTTTTTGCAGCAAGGTAAAAGGAACTGCAGACAGTTGGTTCCAAAATGGACAATCTCACCTGACAAAACAAAAGTTCTGATATATGATGTAGCCTGATCTAAAACTGAATGCCTGTTGAGAGCTGACTCTTTCCAACTTTTGCATTCATCATAATTATGTTTACAAAGGCAGATGGGTGCACCATTCCCAGCAGCACTGCAACACCAGGTCGATGCGTGGAGCAAATGGAGCAAGCTCCTATTTCGCCTCCTGTTCCTAAAAATCCATTTAATATGTAGTCCCCATATAGAGGACGTATCAGATATTAAACTGATAAGAACAGATACTACACTTTATCTTAGCCAAAAGGCCGAGAAGCGATACCCTGTCTGGTTTGGCTCCAAAGTCGGGCTCTTGCTCAAGTTCTCTCCACTTGGGGTGGAAGTTTGCTCGTTTGTACAACAACGGCTCCCAGTTGGCACCTCCACCATCTCTTGCTTCCTAAACTTCTGGGAAGTCACTACGTTTACAGGAATATTATTTCCCAGCATTTGGGAAAGGGAGGTCAAAAATCTGAGCATCCTTGTTGGGAATTGAACGCCGACCTCCTGTGTGTCAGGCAGGGATACTAGCAAATATATACGAACAAGGGGCCCACATCAGCAAATTCACTGAGGAGGGGTGAAAATACTTTTTGCAGCAAGGTAAAAGGAACTGCAGACAGTTGGTTCCAAAATGGACAATCTCACCTGACAAAACAAAAGTTCTGATATATGATGTAGCCTGATCTAAAACTGAATGCCTGTTGAGAGCTGACTCTTTCCAACTTTTGCATTCATCATAATTATGTTTACAAAGGCAGATGGGTGCACCATTCCCAGCAGCACTGCAACACCAGGTCGATGCGTGGAGCAAATGGAGCAAGCTCCTATTTCGCCTCCTGTTCCTAAAAATCCATTTAATATGTAGTCCCCATATAGAGGACGTATCAGATATTAAACTGATAAGAACAGATACTACACTTGATCTTAGCCAAAAGGCCGAGAAGCGATACCCTGTCTGGTTTGGCTCCAAAGTCGGGCTCTTGCTAAAGTTCTCTCCACTTGGGGTGGAAGTTTGCTCGTTTGTACAACAACGGCTCCCAGTTGGCACCTCCACCATCTTTTGCTTCCTAAACTTCTGGGAAGTCACTACGTTTACAGGAATATTATTTCCCAGCATTTGGGAAATGGAGGTCAAAAATCTGAGCATCCTTGTTTGGAATTGAACGCCGGCCTCCTGCGTGCCAGGCAGGGATACCTGCAAATAAATACGAACAAGGGGCCCACATCAGCAAATTCACTGAGGAGGGGTGAAAATACTTTTTGCAGCAAGATAAAAGGAACTGCAGACAGTTGGTTCCAAAATGGACAATCTCACCTGACAAAACAAAAGTTCTGATATATGATGTAGCCTGATCTAAAACTGAATGCCTGTTGTGAGCTGACTCTTTCCAACTTTTGCATTCATCATAATTATGTTTACAAAGGCAGATGGGTGCACCATTCCCAGCAGCACTGCAATACCAGGTCGATGCGTGGAGCGAATGGAGCAAGCTCCTATTTCGCCTCCTGTTCCTAAAAATCCATTTAATATGTAGTCCCCATATAGAGGACGTATCAGATATTAAACTGATAAGAACAGATTTTTTTTTTTTTTTTTTTTGATTTTAAATGTTTTTATTCGACAACCATTAACAGTACATTTGTAACACACCTCACATCCCTTCACCGCGGCCCCCTATGTACATACTTCACCACGTAAGCGTCCCTACACCCCTTGTGTGCCCCTATATCACCCCCAAACCTCCCTTCCACCTCTCCAGGGCGGCATGTTGCCCCCACCTCGCTACGTCCCTCCTGATCCTTCCCCTCAGGTCCTCCTCCACTCTCCCCACAACCCCCATCACTCCCCAGTCCCTTCCACGGTCTATCAGGTCCAGCCTGGCTGCCCACAGGTTCTTCTTCAGGAGGCTTATGAGGAGCCAGAGTAGGAAACGCTCGCTCCTGGTGCCCGCCCCGCCTATCCCCCTCTCCACCTTCTCCCAGGTCAGGACGAACTGCTCCTTCGCCCTCACGAGCAGGCCTCCCGCCCTCGCCCACACCACCCCGGCGAAAGGACACTCCCACATGACGTGACGGATGGTCTCCTCCCCAGAGCACGTGGCTCGGGGGCACCCAGGGGATCTCGCCAGGCCGTGCCGGTGCATGGTGGCACGCACCGGCAGAGCCTTGTGGAGGCAGGACCAATTAAGGTCCTTGAGCCCGTTGTCCAGGCCCGGGGGCTGTACCGCCAACCAGACCGACGTGGGGATCCCCACCACAGCCGGCGCTGCCACCCCCCGCCTTGTCTCGGCATAGAGCCTCCTCTGGTCCAGCCCCAGGTCCCCGTCCAGTGCCTCGGGGTGGGCCCGGAGCCACTTTGCCGCGTGGCCAAAGTGCCACGGTAACTGCTCCGCCCGGGGACCCAAGTTGCTCAAGGCCCCCATGACCCTCCTTGCTTGATATGAGAAGAAGAGCCGGAGAAAGTGTCCTGATGGATGAACCACCGGTGAGGACAGCTCCCTCAACAGAAAGGAAACAAAAAAACAATCCAGTTTTAGTGGGAGGTGGGGCACGTCCCTTCCCCCCTCCCCGATCGGAGCCACCATGCGGGCCCTCGCCACGTACTCATATCGGTCCCCCCACATGAAACCAAAGATCAGTCGCGTGAGGGGCCTCCGCATGCTTGCCGGCATCGGGAAGATGTACGACAAGTACAGGAGGGGCGGCAACACGTCGGCCTTCAAGACCAGGACCTTCCCCGTGAGGGTCAGTCTCCTGGCTTTCCAGAGGGCGACTTTTTTCTGGACTGTTGTAATACGCCTGGTCCAATTGGCCGCGGCGCTGTGGGCTGCCTCAAAGTCTACCCCGAGTATCCTCAGGGGTCCTTCACAGAGCGACAGCCCCCCTGGTACGTCCGTCCTATCTTTCCACCGCCCAAAGAACTTGACCGAGGACTTTGCGGGATTTAACTCCGCGCCCGACACTCTGCCAAACTCCTGGAAGATCTCCAGGGAACGGAGCAGGCAAGCATCACTGTCCAGCAGCAGGGTGGTATCATCTGCGTACTGCGACAGCTTGACCCTAAGGCCCCCGCTGCCTGGTACCAGCAACCCTTTCACACCCGGGTCAGCCCGAATGGCTGCCGCCAGGGGCTCCATATAAAGGATGTAGAGCAAGGGTGAGAGCGGACACCCCTGTCTTACCCCTGAGTGCAACCCAAAAGGCTCCCCTAGGTGACCATTAACACACACCGTGCTCCCCACCGCCGCGTACAGAGTGCGCAGCCACCCGACAAACCCCTTCCCTAACCCTACCTTCTCCAAAACCTTGAACATAAAGCCCCAGTGAACCCTATCAAAAGCTTTGGCCTGATCGAGGCCAACCACCATAAGGGGTTGACCTCTATCCTCTACCCAAGCAATAGCATCTCTGATGAGCTGGAGATTCCACCTCCCAGAGCGCCCAGCCACCCCGCACGTTTGGTCCACGTGGACCGCGTCCGGGAGGACTGCACGCAAGCGGTCCGCGAGGACCTTAGCTAAAAGCTTATAGTCCACGCACAGCATGGTCAATGGCCGCCAGTTGTTAAGGTCGGTGGCGTCGCCCCTCTTAAAAAGTAGGGAGATCACCCCCTTAGCCATCGACCCTCCCAGCGCCCCAGTGCGGAGGACCTCGGTCAGCACCTCCAGCACCACCGGCCCCAGTGTCCCCCAGTACTTGAGGTAGAACTCGGCCGGCAAGCCGTCGATGCCCGGGACCTTTCCCTTTCCCATCCTTCGAAGGGCCCCCTCAAGTTCCTCCAGTGTGAGGGGGGTCACCAAAGCCTCCGCCAGGTCAGGCGGCACGCGCCGGGCGACACGCTCTAAGAAAGCCTCCGCCCGGGCCTCATCCACCGTTCTTTCACAGAAGAGGGAGCGATAATGGTCTGTGGCGACCCGCACCATCGACTCCGCCTCTGTCGCCACCTGCCCCTGGCTATCCCTAATCCCCGCGAACACCTGCCTTGCCTTGTCAGCCCGCACAGAGCTGAAAAAGGCCGCCGAACACGTCTCGTTCCTCTCCAGGAACTCCCGACGCGACCGCAGCAGGTAAGCCCGGGCCCTACGTTCGTAGACCTCCCTAAGCTGCGCTTTAAGGAGGTCGCAAGCCCGCTGGTCTACAGTGCCGCCGAGGTTCCCCACAGCGTACTCGAGCTCGAGCAGGCGTTGCAGGCGGCGCACCTCCCTCTCCGCCTGCTTCGCCCTTGCCTTACAGTATCTAATGGCGTGGGACTTGATCCTCTCCTTAGCCACCCCCCACCATTCCACCACTCCGTCACACAGGGGCCTCAGCCCCTCGAGCCCCCGGAAGAAAGCGGCGAAGCTGGCATTAAACCCCTCCTCCTCAAGGATGCTGGAGTTTAGCCTCCAGTACCCTCTGCCGAAGACAGGGGCACCGGACCGAACCCGGAAGAGGACCCCGTCATGGTCCGAGAAAAAGACGGGGAGCACCCGCCCGGACAACACGCCCAAGGACCTTGAAAAAAACACATAGTCCAGCCTCCTCGTGACCCCCCGGGAGTTGCGCCATGTGGGACCATCCATCCGCGGGCTGAGCGCCCTTCCCCCGTCCACCAGCCCATGCCCCCTGAAGAAGCCCTTGATGTGGTCCCCGCTGCTATCTGTCCCCCTCCCCAGGTCGACATTGAAATCCCCCCCGACAATCACCGGCCTGTTGGTGGCCAGGTGGGGACCCAGGCTTGCCACCTGCTCCTTCCTCTCTCTCACCCCCTGCGCCCCATACAACACAAAAACCCGCAGCTTGAAACCTCCGCAACAAATGCCTGCCCCCAACACCCTCCCTTGCCCCACCACGAAAACCCCCTCCACCCTTACCCCCTTGTTCCCAAAAATAATACCTACCCCTGAGCTGTGCACCCCCCCAACACTCCACACCGATCCCCCTTTGGTCCACTCCCTAGAAAAAAGTCCCACGTCCCTCCCATCCCTCAAGTGCACCTCCTGCAAAAAACAGATGGTGCAGCCCAACCCCTCAACGAAATCAAAAACCGCCCTCCTTTTAACTGAATCCCTCATTCCCCGCGCGTTAATTGTGACTATCCCCAACCCATTCATTGTGCGTGTAGTTTGAACCAGCCAAATGGGACGATACAACCTGACGAACAAGAAAGAAAAAGAAATACGAAAAACGAGACCAAAAACCCCATGCACCCACTAGAACCCAATACATGCAACCCGTTCCCCATCTACAAAAACCCTTCTTGGTTGTCGTTGTCCAGGTCTGCCCACGAGTAGGGCATGGCGTTTGGGGATGCAGAGGGCCACATCGGCCCTTCATACCCGTCCAAAGACACGGGGGAAAAGCTAAACCCCGGGGAATAGACTGCCCCCCCCCCTCCTCCCACCTCTACCCCCTCCATGTGGAACAGCCTCCCCCCGTCCCCTGGCCCGCCCTCCGTTGGAGAGGCCCCCCCTCTCACCTCCCTCTGCCTCTTGGAGACCTCCGCGCCCACCTGGTTCTCGTCCCTCCTCTTCCTCTGCCCCGCCCCTGTGGGGGTTGGCCAGGAGGGGTCTGCTGGCAGTGCTGCCGTCGCCACGGGAGTTGCCGCCGCCGCCGCCGCAGGAGCTACCTTAGCCGACGCCAAAGGAGCCGTCGACGGAGGAGCCGTCGCCGCCGCAGGAGAAGCCGCCGTCGCCGTCGCCGTCGCCGCCGCCGCCACCGCCGCCGGAGGAACCGATGCCGCCGGAGGAGCCGCCACCGCCGCTGGAGGAGCCGATGCCGCCGGAGGAACCGATGCCGCCGGAGGAACCGATGCCGCCGGAGGAGCCGCCGCCGCCGGAGGAGCCGCCGCCGCCGGAGGAGCCGCCGCCGCCGGAGGAGCTGCCGCTGCCGCCGCCGCCGCCGGAGGAGCTGCCGCTTCCGCCGCAGGGGGAGCCCCCCCCGCCGCCTCCGGAGGGACCGCCGCTGCCCGCGTGGTCTCCCCGGCACGACCCGCAGGAGGCGCGGGCGCCGGTCCCGGCACCCCGGCCCGGCCCGCTGCAGCGGCCGCGGCTGCCGCTATATTAATCCCGTGGTGCTGGGGCCCTTCCCCCGCCGTGGCCTGGGGCTTTCTGCCCACCCACCCCCCCTTGCCTCGTGTGGCGGCCCCCGCGTATGTCTTCCCCCGCCCCTGGCCAGGTGGCCCAGCGATCCGCAGATGTGGCAGGCCCGGGGCTCAGGGCAGTCCTTCGCCTCGTGCCCGGCGACCTGGCAGTGCCTGCACCTCCCGGGACCGCACGCTCCCTCCACGTGGCCGTGGGTCCTGCACCTTCGGCAGAACGCCGGCTGCCTGGCGTAATTAAGGTACCCCCTGTCCGCCCCGATGTTAAAAAAGGCTGGGGGGTGCGCCCACCCCTCGACGCCTGCGGGGTCCTCCCGCAGCAGCACCTGGTACTGTCGTAGTCCCCATATAGAGGACGTATCAGATATTAAACTTATAAGAACAGATACTACACTTGATCTTAGCCAAAAGGCCGAGAAGCGATACCCTGTCTGGTTTGGCTCCAAAGTCGGGCTCTTGCTCAAGTTCTCTCCACTTGGGGTGGAAGTTTGCTCGTTTGTACAACAACGGCTCCCAGTTGGCACCTCCACCATCTCTTGCTTCCTAAACTTCTGGGAAGTCACTACGTTTACAGGAATATTATTTCCCAGCATTTGGGAAAGGGAGGTCAAAAATCTGAGCATCCTTGTTGGGAATTGAACGCCGACCTCCTGTGTGTCAGGCAGGGATACTAGCAAATATATACGAACAAGGGGCCCACATCAGCAAATTCACTGAGGAGGGGTGAAAATACTTTTTGCAGCAAGGTAAAAGGAACTGCAGACAGTTGGTTCCAAAATGGACAATCTCACCTGACAAAACAAAAGTTCTGATATATGATGTAGCCTGATCTAAAACTGAATGCCTGTTGAGAGCTGACTCTTTCCAACTTTTGCATTCATCATAATTATGTTTACAAAGGCAGATGGGTGCACCATTCCCAGCAGCACTGCAACACCAGGTCGATGCGTGGAGCAAATGGAGCAAGCTCCTATTTCGCCTCCTGTTCCTAAAAATCCATTTAATATGTAGTCCCCATATAGAGGACGTATCAGATATTAAACTGATAAGAACAGATACTACACTTGATCTTAGCCAAAAGGCCGAGAAGCGATACCCCCTCATTGTTTGGCTCCAACGTCGGGCTCTTGCTCAAGTTCTCTCCACTTGGGGTGGAAGTTTGCTCGTTTGAACAACAACGGCTCCCAGTTGGCACCTCCACCATCTCTTGCTTCCTAAACTTCTGGGAAGTCACTACGTTTACAGGAATATTATTTCCCAGCATTTGGGAAAGGGAGGTCAAAAATCTGAGTATCCTTGTTGGGAATTGAACGCCGGCCTCCTGCGTGTCAGGCAGGGATACCGGCAAATATATACGAACAAGGGGCCCACATCAGCAAATTCACTGAGGAGGGGTGAAAATACTTTTTGCAGCAAGGTAAAAGGAACTGCACACAGTTGGTTCCAAAATGGACAATCTCACCTGACAAAACAAAAGTTCTGATATATGATGTAGCCTGATCTAAAACTGAATGCCTGTTGTGAGCTGACTCTTTCCAACTTTTGCATTCATCATAATTATGTTTACAAAGGCAGATGGGTGCACCATTCCCAGCAGCACTGCAATACCAGGTCGATGCGTGGAGCGAATGGAGCAAGCTCCTATTTCGCCTCCTGTTCCTAAAAATCCATTTAATATGTAGTCCCCATATAGAGGACGTATCAGATATTAAACTGATAAGAACAGATACTACACTTGATCTTAGCCAAAAGGCCAAGAAGCGATACCCTGTCTGGTTTGGCTCCAAAGTCGGGCTCTTGCTCAAGTTCTCTCCACTTGGGGTGGAAGTTTGCTCGTTTGTACAACAACGGCTCCCAGTTGGCACCTCCACCATCTCTTGCTTCCTAAACTTCTGGGAAGACACTACGTTTACAGGAATATTATTTCCCAGCATTTGGGAAAGGGAGGTCAAAAATCTGAGTATCCTTGTTGGGAATTGAACGCCGGCCTCCTGCGTGTCAGGCAGGGATACCGGCAAATATATACGAACAAGGGGCCCACATCAGCAAATTCACTGAGGAGGGGTGAAAATACTTTTTGCAGCAAGGTAAAAGGAACTGCAGACAGTTGGTTCCAAAATGGACAATCTCACCTGACAAAACAAAAGTTCTGATATATGATGTAGCCTGATCTAAAACTGAATGCCTGTTGAGAGCTGACTCTTTCCAACTTTTGCATTCATCATAATTGTGTTTACAAAGGCAGATGGGTGCACCATTCCCAGCAGCACTGCAACACCAGGTCGATGCGTGGAGCAAATGGAGCAAGCTCCTATTTCGCCTCCTGTTCCTAAAAATCCATTTAATATGTAGTCCCCATATAGAGGACGTATCAGATATTAAACTGATAAGAACAGATACTACACTTGATCTTAGCCAAAAGGCCGAGAAGCGATACCCCCTCATTGTTTGGCTCCAACGTCAAGCTCTTGCTCAAGTTCTCTCCACTTGGGGTGGAAGTTTGCTCGTTTGTACAACAACGGCTCCCAGTTGGCACCTCCACCATCTCTTGCTTCCTAAACTTCTGGGAAGTCACTACGTTTACAGGAATATTATTTCCCAGCATTTGGGAAAGGGAGGTCAAAAATCTGAGTATCCTTGTTGGGAATTGAACGCCGGCCTCCTGCGTGTCAGGCAGGGATACCGGCAAATATATACGAACAAGGGGCCCACATCAGCAAATTCACTGAGGAGGGGTGAAAATACTTTTTGCAGCAAGGTAAAAGGAACTGCAGACAGTTGGTTCCAAAATGGAAAATCTCACCTGACAAAACAAAGGTTCTGATATATGATGTAGCCTGATCTAAAACTGAATGCCTGTTGTGAGCTGACTCTTTCCAACTTTTGCATTCATCATAATTATGTTTACAAAGGCAGATGGGTGCACCATTCCCAGCAGCACTGCAATACCAGGTCGATGCGTGGAGTGAATGGAGCAAGCTCCTATTTCGCCTCCTGTTCCTAAAAATCCATTTAATATGTAGTCCCCATATAGAGGACGTATCAGATATTAAACTGATAAGAACAGATACTACACTTGATCTTAGCCAAAAGGCCGAGAAGCGATACCCTGTCTGGTTTGGCTCCAAAGTCGGGCTCTTGCTCAAGTTCTCTCCACTTGGGGTGGAAGTTTGCTCGTTTGTACAACAACGGCTCCCAGTTGGCACCTCCACCATCTCTTGCTTCCTAAACTTCTGGGAAGTCACTACGTTTACAGGAATATTATTTCCCAGCATTTGGGAAAGGGAGGTCAAAAATCTGAGCATCCTTGTTGGGAATTGAACGCCGACCTCCTGTGTGTCAGGCAGGGATACTAGCAAATATATACGAACAAGGGGCCCACATCAGCAAATTCACTGAGGAGGGGTGAAAATACTTTTTGCAGCAAGGTAAAAGGAACTGCACACAGTTGGTTCCAAAATGGACAATCTCACCTGACAAAACAAAAGTTCTGATATATGATGTAGCCTGATCTAAAACTGAATGCCTGTTGAGAGCTGACTCTTTCCAACTTTTGCATTCATCATAATTATGTTTACAAAGGCAGATGGGTGCACCATTCCCAGCAGCACTGCAACACCAGGTCGATGCGTGGAGCAAATGGAGCAAGCTCCTATTTCGCCTCCTGTTCCTAAAAATCCATTTAATATGTAGTCCCCATATAGAGGACGTATCAGATATTAAACTTATAAGAACAGATACTACACTTGATCTTAGCCAAAAGGCCGAGAAGCGATACCCCCTCATTGTTTGGCTCCAACGTCGGGCTCTTGCTCAAGTTCTCTCCACTTGGGGTGGAAGTTTGCTCGTTTGAACAACAACGGCTCCCAGTTGGCACCTCCACCATCTCTTGCTTCCTAAACTTCTGGGAAGTCACTACGTTTACAGGAATATTATTTCCCAGCATTTGGGAAAGGGAGGTCAAAAATCTGAGAATCCTTGTTGGGAATTGAACGCCGGCCTCCTGCGTGTCAGGCAGGGATACCGGCAAATATATACGAACAAGGGGCCCACATCAGCAAATTCACTGAGGAGGGGTGAAAATACTTTTTGCAGCAAGGTAAAAGGAACTGCAGACAGTTGGTTCCAAAATGGACAATCTCACCTGACAAAACAAAAGTTCTGATATATGATGTAGCCTGATCTAAAACTGAATGCCTGTTGAGAGCTGACTCTTTCCAACTTTTGCATTCATCATAATTATGTTTACAAAGGCAGATGGGTGCACCATTCCCAGCAGCACTGCAATACCAGGTCGATGCGTGGAGCGAATGGAGCAAGCTCCTATTTCGCCTCCTGTTCCTAAAAATCCATTTAATATGTAGTCCCCATATAGAGGACGTATCAGATATTAAACTGATAAGAACAGATACTACACTTGATCTTAGCCAAAAGGCCGAGAAGCGATACCCTGTCTGGTTTGGCTCCAAAGTCGGGCTCTTGCTCAAGTTCTCTCCACTTGGGGTGGAAGTTTGCTCGTTTGTACAACAACGGCTCCCAGTTGGCACCTCCACCATCTCTTGCTTCCTAAACTTCTGGGAAGACACTACGTTTACAGGAATATTATTTCCCAGCATTTGGGAAAGGGAGGTCAAAAATCTGAGTATCCTTGTTGGGAATTGAACGCCGGCCTCCTGCGTGTCAGGCAGGGATACCGGCAAATATATACGAACAAGGGGCCCACATCAGCAAATTCACTGAGGAGGGGTGAAAATACTTTTTGCAGCAAGGTAAAAGGAACTGCAGACAGTTGGTTCCAAAATGGACAATCTCACCTGACAAAACAAAAGTTCTGATATATGATGTAGCCTGATCTAAAACTGAATGCCTGTTGTGAGCTGACTCTTTCCAACTTTTGCATTCATCATAATTATGTTTACAAAGGCAGATGGGTGCACCATTCCCAGCAGCACTGCAATACCAGGTCGATGCGTGGAGCGAATGGAGCAAGCTCCTATTTCGCCTCCTGTTCCTAAAAATCCATTTAATATGTAGTCCCCATATAGAGGACGTATCAGATATTAAACTGATAAGAACAGATACTACACTTGATCTTAGCCAAAAGGCCGAGAAGCGATACCCTGTCTGGTTTGGCTCCAAAGTCGGGCTCTTGCTCAAGTTCTCTCCACTTGGGGTGGAAGTTTGCTCGTTTGTACAACAACGGCTCCCAGTTGGCACCTCCACCATCTCTTGCTTCCTAAACTTCTGGGAAGTCATTACGTTTACAGGAATATTATTTCCCAGCATTTGGGAAAGGGAGGTCAAAAATCTGAGCATCCTTGTTGGGAATTGAACGCCGACCTCCTGTGTGTCAGGCAGGGATACTAGCAAATATATATGAACAAGGGGCCCACATCAGCAAATTCACTGAGGAGGGGTGAAAATACTTTTTGCAGCAAGGTAAAAGGAACTGCAGACAGTTGGTTCCAAAATGGACAATCTCACCTGACAAAACAAAAGTTCTGATATATGATGTAGCCTGATCTAAAACTGAATGCCTGTTGAGAGCTGACTCTTTCCAACTTTTGCATTCATCATAATTATGTTTACAAAGGCAGATGGGTGCACCATTCCCAGCAGCACTGCAACACCAGGTCGATGCGTGGAGCAAATGGAGCAAGCTCCTATTTCGCCTCCTGTTCCTAAAAATCCATTTAATATGTAGTCCCCATATAGAGGACGTATCAGATATTAAACTGATAAGAACAGATACTACACTTGATCTTAGCCAAAAGGCCGAGAAGCGATACCCCCTCATTGTTTGGCTCCAACGTCGGGCTCTTGCTCAAGTTCTCTCCACTTGGGGTGGAAGTTTGCTCGTTTGAACAACAACGGCTCCCAGTTGGCACCTCCACCATCTCTTGCTTCCTAAACTTCTGGGAAGTCACTACGTTTACAGGAATATTATTTCCCAGCATTTGGGAAAGGGAGGTCAAAAATCTGAGTATCCTTGTTGGGAATTGAACGCCGGCCTCCTGCGTGTCAGGCAGGGATACCGGCAAATATATACGAACAAGGGGCCCACATCAGCAAATTCACTGAGGAGGGGTGAAAATACTTTTTGCAGCAAGGTAAAAAGGAACTGCAGACAGTTGGTTCCAAAATGGACAATCTCACCTGACAAAACAAAAGTTCTGATATATGATGTAGCCTGATCTAAAACTGAATGCCTGTTGTGAGCTGACTCTTTCCAACTTTTGCATTCATCATAATTATGTTTACAAAGGCAGATGGGTGCACCATTCCCAGCAGCACTGCAATACCAGGTCGATGCGTGGAGCGAATGGAGCAAGCTCCTATTTCGCCTCCTGTTCCTAAAAATCCATTTAATATGTAGTCCCCATATAGAGGACGTATCAGATATTAAACTGATAAGAACAGATACTACACTTGATCTTAGCCAAAAGGCCGAGAAGCGATACCCTGTCTGGTTTGGCTCCAAAGTCGGGCTCTTGCTCAAGTTCTCTCCACTTGGGGTGGAAGTTTGCTCGTTTGTACAACAACGGCTCCCAGTTGGCACCTCCACCATCTCTTGCTTCCTAAACTTCTGGGAAGTCACTACGTTTACAGGAATATTATTTCCCAGCATTTGGGAAAGGGAGGTCAAAAATCTGAGCATCCTTGTTGGGAATTGAACGCCGACCTCCTGTGTGTCAGGCAGGGATACTAGCAAATATATACGAACAAGGGGCCCACATCAGCAAATTCACTGAGGAGGGGTGAAAATACTTTTTGCAGCAAGGTAAAAGGAACTGCAGACAGTTGGTTCCAAAATGGACAATCTCACCTGACAAAACAAAAGTTCTGATATATGATGTAGCCTGATCTAAAACTGAATGCCTGTTGAGAGCTGACTCTTTCCAACTTTTGCATTCATCATAATTGTGTTTACAAAGGCAGATGGGTGCACCATTCCCAGCAGCACTGCAACACCAGGTCGATGCGTGGAGCAAATGGAGCAAGCTCCTATTTCGCCTCCTGTTCCTAAAAATCCATTTAATATGTAGTCCCCATATAGAGGACGTATCAGATATTAAACTGATAAGAACAGATACTACACTTGATCTTAGCCAAAAGGCCGAGAAGCGATACCCCCTCATTGTTTGGCTCCAACGTCGGGCTCTTGCTCAAGTTCTCTCCACTTGGGGTGGAAGTTTGCTCGTTTGTACAACAACGGCTCCCAGTTGGCACCTCCACCATCTCTTGCTTCCTAAACTTCTGGGAAGTCACTACGTTTACAGGAATATTATTTCCCAGCATTTGGGAAAGGGAGGTCAAAAATCTGAGTATCCTTGTTGGGAATTGAACGCCGGCCTCCTGCGTGTCAGGCAGGGATACCGGCAAATATATACGAACAAGGGGCCCACATCAGCAAATTCACTGAGGAGGGGTGAAAATACTTTTTGCAGCAAGGTAAAAGGAACTGCAGACAGTTGGTTCCAAAATGGACAATCTCACCTGACAAAACAAAAGTTCTGATATATGATGTAGCCTGATCTAAAACTGAATGCCTGTTGTGAGCTGACTCTTTCCAACTTTTGCATTCATCATAATTATGTTTACAAAGGCAGATGGGTGCACCATTCCCAGCAGCACTGCAATACCAGGTCGATGCGTGGAGCGAATGGAGCAAGCTCCTATTTCGCCTCCTGTTCCTAAAAATCCATTTAATATGTAGTCCCCATATAGAGGACGTATCAGATATTAAACTGATAAGAACAGACACTACACTTCATCTTAGCCAAAAGGCCGAGAACCGATACCCTGTCTGGTTTGGCTCCAAAGTCGGGCTCTTGCTCAAGTTCTCTCCACTTGGGGTGGAAGTTTGCTAGTTTGTACAACAACGGCTCCCAGTTGGCACCTCCACCATCTCTTGCTTCCTAAACTTCTGGGAAGTCACTACGTTTACAGGAATATTATTTCCCAGCATTTGGGAAAGGGAGGTCAAAAATCTGAGCATCCTTGTTGGGAATTGAACGCCGACCTCCTGTGTGTCAGGCAGGGATGCTAGCAAATATATACGAACAAGGGGCCCACATCAGCAAATTCACTGAGGAGGGGTGAAAATACTTTTTGCAGCAAGGTAAAAGGAACTGCAGACAGTTGGTTCCAAAATGGACAATCTCACCTGACAAAACAAAAGTTCTGATATATGATGGAGCCTGATCTAAAACTGAATGCCTGTTGTGAGCTGACTCTTTCCAACTTTTGCATTCATCATAATTATGTTTACAAAGGCAGATGGGTGCACCATTCCCAGCAGCACTGCAATACCAGGTCGATGCGTGGAGCAAATGGAGCAAGCTCCTATTTCGCCTCCTGTTCCTAAAAATCCATTTAATATGTAGTCCCCATATAGAGGACGTATCAGATATTAAACTGATAAGAACAGATTTTTTTTTTTTTGATTTTAAATGTTTTTATTCGACAACCATTAACAGCACATTTGCAACACACCTCACATCCCTTCACCGTGGCCCCCTATATACATACTTCACCACATAAGCGTCCCTACACCCCTTGTGTGCCCCTATATCACCCCCAAACCTCCCTTCCACCTCTCCAGGGCGGCATGTTGCCCCCACCTCGCTACGTCCCTCCTGATCCTTCCCCTCAGGTCCTCCTCCACTCTCCCCACAACCCCCCTCACTCCCCAGTCCCTTCCACGGTCTATCAGGTCCAGCCTGGCTGCCCACAGGTTCTTCTTCAGGAGGCTTATGAGGAGCCAGAGCAGGAAACGCTCGTTCCTGGTGCCCGCCCCGCCTATCCCCCTCTCCACCTTCTCCCAGGTCAGGACGAACTGCTCCTTCGCCCTCACGAGCAGGCCTCCCGCCCTCGCCCACACCACCCCGGCGAAAGGACACTCCCACATGACGTGACGGATGGTCTCCTCCCCAGAGCACGTGGCTCGGGGGCACGCAGGGGATCTCGCCAAGCCGTGCCGGTGCATGGTGGCACGCACCGGCAGAGCCTTGTGGAGGCAGGACCAATTAAGGTCCTTGAGCCCGTTGTCCAGGCCAGGGGGCTGTACCGCCAACCAGACCGACGTGGGGATCGCCACCACAGCCGGCGCTGCCACCCCCCGCCTTGTCTCGGCATAGAGCCTCCTCTGGTCCAGCCCCAGGTCCCCGTCCAGTGCCTCGGGGTGGGCCCGGAGCCACTTTGCCGCGTGGCCAAAGTGCCACGGTAACTGCTCCGCCCGGGGACCCAAGTTGCTCAAGGCCCCCATGACCCTCCTTGCTTGATATGAGAAGAAGAGCCGGAGAAAGTGTCCTGATGGGTGAACCACCGGTGAGGACAGCTCCCTCAACAGAAAGGAAACAAAAAAACAATCCAGTTTTAGTGGGAGGTGGGGCACGTCCCTTCCCCCCTCCCCGATCGGAGCCACCATGCGGGCCCTCGCCACGTACTCATATCGGTCCCCCCACATGAAACCAAAGATCAGTCGCGTGAGGGGCCTCCGCATGCTTGCCGGCATCGGGAAGATGTACGACAAGTACAGGAGGGGCAGCAACACGTCGGCCTTCAAGACCAGGACCTTCCCAGTGAGGGTCAGTCTCCTGGCTTTCCAGAGGGCGACTTTTTTCTGGACTGTTGTAATACGCCTGGTCCAATTGGCCGCGGCGCTGTGGGCTGCCTCAAAGTCTACCCCAAGTATCCTCAGGGGTCCTTCGCAGAGCGACAGCCCCCCTGGTACGTCCGTCCTATCTTTCCACCGCCCAAAGAACTTGACCGAGGACTTTGCGGGATTTAACTCCGCGCCCGACACTCTGCCAAACTCCTGGAAGATCTCCAGGGAACGGAGCAGGCAAGCATCACTGTCCAGCAGCAGGGTGGTATCATCTGCGTACTGCGACAGCTTGACCCTAAGGCCCCCGCTGCCTGGTACCAGCAACCCTTTCACACCCGGGTCAGCCCGAATGGCTGCCGCCAGGGGCTCCATATAAAGGATGTAGAGCAAGGGTGAGAGCGGACACCCCTGTCTTACCCCTGAGTGCAACCCAAAAGGCTCCCCTAGGTGACCATTAACACACACCGTGCTCCCCACCGCCGCGTACAGAGTGCGCAGCCACCCGACAAACCCCTTCCCTAACCCTACCTTCTCCAAAACCTTGAACATAAAGCCCCAGTGAACCCTATCAAAAGCTTTGGCCTGATCGAGGCCGACCACCATAAGGGGTTGACCTCTATCCTCTACCCAAGCAATAGCGTCTCTGATGAGCTGGAGATTCCACCTCCCAGAGCGCCCAGCCACCCCGCACGTTTGGTCCACGTGGACCGCGTCCGGGAGGACTGCACGCAGACGGTCAGCGAGGACCTTAGCTAAAAGCTTATAGTCCACGCACAGCATGGTCAATGGCCGCCAGTTGTTAAGGTCGGTGGCGTCGCCCCTCTTAAAAAGTAGGGAGATCACCCCCTTAGCCATTGACCCTCCCAGCGCCCCAGTGCGGAGGACCTCGGTCAGCACCTCCAGCACCACCGGCCCCAGTGTCCCCCAGTACTTGAGGTAGAACTCGGCCGGCAAGCCGTCGATTCCTGGGACCTTTCGCTTTCCCATCCTTCGAAGGGCCCCCTCAAGTTCCTCCAGTGTGAGGGGGGTCACCAAAGCCTCCGCCAGGTCAGGCGGCACGCGCCGGGCGACACGCTCTAAGAAAGCCTCCGCCCGGGCCTCATCCACCGTTCTTTCACAGAAGAGGGAGCGATAATGGTCTGTGGCGACCCGCACCATCGACTCCGCCTCTGTCGCCACCTGCCCCTGGCTATCCCTAATCCCCGCGAACACCTGCCTTGCCTTGTCAGCCCGCACAGAGCTGAAAAAGGCCGCCGAACACGTCTCGTTCCTCTCCAGGAACTCCCGACGCGACCGCAGCAGGTAAGCCCGGGCCCTACGCTCGTAGACCTCCCTAAGCTGCGCTTTAAGGAGGTCGCAAGCCCGCTGGTCTACAGTGCCGCCGAGGTTCCCCACAGCGTACTCGAGCTCGAGCAGGCGTTGCAGGCGGCGCACCTCCCTCTCCGCCTGCTTCGCCCTTGCCTTACAGTATCTAATGGCGTGGGACTTGATCCTCTCCTTAGCCACCCCCCACCATTCCACCACTCCGTCACACAGGGGCCTAAGCCCCTCGAGCCCCCGGAAGAAAGCGGCAAAGCTGGCATTGAACCCCTCCTCCTCAAGGATACTGGAGTTTAGCCTCCAGTACCCTCTGCCGAAGACAGAGGCACCGGACCGAACCCGAAAGAGGACCCCGTCGTGGTCCGAGAAAAAGACGGGGAGCACCCGCCCGGACAACACGCCCAAGGACCTTGAAAAAAACACATAGTCGAGCCTCCTTGTGACCCCCCGGGAAGTTCGCCATGTGGGACCCTCCATCCGCGGGCTCACCGCCCTCCCCCCGTCCACCAGCCCATGCCCCCTGAAGAAGCCCCTGATGTAATCCCCACTGCTGTCTGTGCCCCTCCCCAGTTCGACATTGAAATCCCCCCCGACAATCACCGGCCTGTTGGTGGCCAGGTGGGGACCCGGGCTGACCACCTGCTCCTTCCTCTCTCTCACCCCCTGCGCCCCATACAACCCAAAAACCCGCAGCTTGAACCCTCCGCAGCAAATGTCTGCCCCCAACACCCTCCCTTGCCCCACCACGAAAACCCTCTCCACCCTTACCCCCTTGTTCCCAAAAATAATACCCACCCCTGAGCTGTGCACCCCCCCCAACACTCCACACCGATCCCCCTTTGGTCCACTCCCTAGAAAAAAGTCCCACGTCCCTCCCCTCCCTGAAGTGCACCTCCTGCAAAAAACAGATGGTGCAGCCCAACCCTTCAACGAAATCAAAAACCACCCTCCTTTTAACTGAATCCCTCATTCCCCGTGCGTTAATTGTGACCACCCCCAACCCATTCATTGTGCGTGTAGTTTGAACCGGCCAAACGGGACGATACAACCAGACGAACAAGAAAGAAAAAGAAACACAAAAAACAAGACCAAAAACCCCAAGCACCCACTAGAACCCAAAACATGCAGCCCGATCCCCATCTACAAAAACCCTTCTTGGTTGTCGCTGTCCAGGTCTGCCCACGAGTAGGGCATGGCGTTTGGGGATGCAGAGGGTCACATAGGCCCTTCATACCCGTCCAAGGACACGGGGGAAAAGCTAAACCCCGGGGGATAGACTGCCCCCCCCCCCTCCTCCCACCTCTACCCCCTCCATGTGGAACAGCCTCCCCCCGTCCCCTGGCCCGCCCTCCGTTGGAGAGGCCCCCCCTCTCACCTCCCTCTGCATCTTGGAGAGCTCCGCGCCCACCTGGTTCTCGTCCCTCCTCTTCCTTTGCCCCGCCACTGTGGGGATTGGCCAGGAGGGATCTGCTGGCAGTGCTGCCGCTGCAACGGAAGTTGCCGCCGCCGCCGGAGGAGCCGCCGTTGCCGCCGCCGGAGGAGCCGTCGCCGCCGCCGCCGGAGGAGCCGTCGCGGGCGCCGGAGGAGCCGCCGCCGCCGCCGCCGGAGGAGCCGCCGCCGCCGCCGCCGGAGGAGCCGCCGCCGCCGCCGGAGGAGCCGCCGCCGCCGCCAGAGGAGCTGCCTTAGTCGACGCCAAAGGAGCAGTCACCGCCGCTGTCACCGCCGCTGCCGGGGGATCCGTCGCCGCCGCCCTCGCCGCAGGGGGAGCTGCCCTAGCCGATGCCAAAGGAGCCGTCGCCGCCACCGCCGGGTGAGCCGCTGACGCCGCCGCAGGAGCCGTCTGCCGCCGCCAGAGGAGCCGTTGACTCCGCCGCCGCCAGAGGAGCCATCGTCTCCGCCGCCGCCAGAGGAGCCATCGTCTCCGCCGCCGCCAGAGGAGCCATCGTCTCCGCCGCCGCCAGAGGAGCCATCGTCTCCGCCGCCGGAGGAGCCGCTGCTACCGGAGGAGCCGCTCCTACCGGAGGAGCCGCTCCTACCGGAGGAGCCGCTCCTACCGGAGGAGCCGCTCCTACCGGAGGAACCGCTGCTATCCGAGGGGCCGCCGCTATCCGAGGGGCCGCCGCTATCCGAGGGGCCGCCGCCGAGGCTGGTGGGCCGCCGCTGCGGGCGAGACCACCGCCGCCGGAGGAGCTGCCTTAGTCGACGCCAAAGGAGCAGTCGCCGCCGCCGCCGCCGCTGCCGGGGAATCCATCGCTGCTGCCGCCGCCCTCGCCGCTGGGGGAGCTGCCCTAGCCGATGCCAAAGGAGCCATCGTCGCCGCCGCCGCCGGGGGAGCCATCGTCGCCGCCGCCGCCGGGGGAGCCATCGTCGCCGCCGCCGCCGGGGGAGCCATCGTCTCCGCCGCCGGAGGAGCCGCTGCTACCGGAGGAGCCGCTCCTACCGGAGGAGCCGCTGCTATCGGAGGAGCCGCTGCTATCGGAGGGGCCGCCGCTATCAGAGGAGCGGCTGCTATCGGAGGGGCCGCCGCTATCGGAGGGGCCGCCGCCGAGGCTGGTGGGTCCTGCAACCTGTGGGACAACAAGAGCACAGTTTTTATAATACACAACCACCCCCAACCCCCCTCATTGGAGAACTACTTACCATGTTTGTGTTTATAAACAACTGATCACTACTCCACTATGACAAATAAACATAGAAACAAACAACATTTACGCGACCGACCAGACGCCCCACCCGGCGTCTGGTCAGCTTGTGCTCAGTGCGGGGCACCTGGATGGGCGGCGGTCGGTTTTTAGATCTACGTTGTCTTTTCTTTTTGTATCCCGCTGACCGTGTGGTGCAGAAACTCAAGGCTGGCTTTGATCTCGGAAATGTGTTGGAGAAGCGGACCAAGCATGTCCAGCTTCTTGTGAATATCATCCAAGACACTAACCCCTACAGCGCTGGGAATTATATCATCTGTGTCTGTTGCCGAGTATGTCTTCTTTGTTTTAGCCAGAGTGTTCCAGTCCTGGTCTTCTTCCACGTACACATTACAATAAAAATAGATATAATCCTCAAGGTCCTCCACTTTGGTTTCCCGCAGTGCTTTTATTTATATATAAATATATTTTGCAATTCGCTTTATGCGTCTGAGCTGGAGCAAATTGTCGGTATTTTAGTCCGTGCAGCACGGCGCCACCATGTTCGACTGTACTCACTTCCGTCTTCTCGCGAGATCACAGCATGCTCCCGTCCTCACGGCCCGTGCAGTGCTGCTTGACAACACGCGCTGCTTTTCAACAGACTGCAGAACGCAGTTAGCCAATAAGACCAGAGGTAGAGGGAAGTGAAATTTAAAACATTTTTCTACATCTTGCATGCACCCGGACACGGGGTCATTGGGTGATTTGTTTCAATGTGTTGTATAGAATACTATTAATCCAGTGTTATCTCATCTTATCTTCACTGAGAGGTGTTAAAATTACAATAATATAAGACATAATAAAATTAAAAGATGAGAAAAATAATGTCAAATCTAATAACGTAAAATGCAGAGGTGCAGCAGTTTCAATGAAAATGCAAAGCAGAAAAGACATTTGTTTTATAAACTTTAGCCACAACTTTCTATGAAACAATGAAACCCAAAACTTACCCTCATTTGTCCTTCTGAGTTAAAGCTGTGAGTCGATTGGAAGATGTGTCCCCAGTCTGTTTACGTCCAACTTTTCACTCCGAAGTACCTTAAAATGTTTAAAGATAGAAAAGTCCACCTGCTCCATCATCATGGCCGCCATTGATTTTATAATACACTTCCTCTTTGTCACTTCCTGTGCTCTGTTGTTGGGCAGATCTGAAGGGTTTGTTTCTGCAGGACCCAATCAGAGTGAAGAATATATTACCTGACAGCAGGTCCACGCCCCCTCATTGAACGCCAACAGAAATTAAACAATAGGAATACAATTATTTTGATTACCACTTGCATAATTTGCCTCCTCGACAATATTTTCTCTAATCGTGGCGTGGCAGGGTGTGGCCCCTCTGCGCCTCCAGTTGACCTGGCGACATTAAGTCAAAACATGAATGCAACATCACAGATAATTGGGGTCAGATAATTGAGGGGGGCGGGCTGATTGACTTTGGCTGTTAAAAAATAAACATGATCAACAAGTGGAGAAATTTAAAGGATCTCTCCACTGCATTGACAAGTTACCAACACACGTATCTTTGAATAGAGCAAATCTTCATGCCATAATATTAGATTTTATTAACGTCAACTTCTATATTGTTAGGTTATTATATCATATACTGTACATACTGTAAGGAGAGTCCTCTAGCAGTTTACGTAAAGGCTCTTGTGCCAGTGCCATCACATATTTGGAGATAATCCAAGTCAGGGTCACTTAGAAACTCAGCAATTACAATTCCCTGACAAAAAAAAGAAACAACGACAAGGCTGAATATTATTGCAAGGTTGTGGTTTCCATTCATACATTCTGTATATGTTTAATCAGTGTAATCTCAGTCCAATGCCTGTCTTGTCGTCCGTCACCTTTGGCACAGTTTTCAAATAACATGAGACCAGCTGCCCAGCGCTGGACTGAGGGTTTGGAAATCTTGGAATGTTCTGTGTTTGCTCTCTTTTTTTCTCATACATCCACAGTAACAGTCATTACCTTGAATTCTCTGCAATAATTTCACTTTATTAAAAAAACAATCTAAAACACCTGTGATTAAACAACTTGTTTCTTTCTTCTCATTCAAAATTTGTATAGATTAGTGTTAAGTGTTCCAATAATAATAATAATAATAATAATAACAATAACAGTAATAATTATTATTATAATTAGAATAATTATAATAATAATAATAAACTTTTACAATAATCCCATCTTGTTCTCATGTTTTTCAACCATATGATAACCATGCACTGGATTAGTTGTGATATAAGTGTTTCAAATAATCAGCAAAAAGTGAGTTTGGGGATGTCTGCTTTCAAAACCCCTTCTCTGTGTTCTATTCATCGAAACCAACTGCTGCATGCCCAGTGTCGCTTGCAAACTCTCATCAATCACTTTGATCAGGGTTCTATAAAGTGAGCAGCACCATCTCAAGCAGATCAGTGATCCCAGTGCACCGTCATCAGGTCTGAACCCACCGCCAAGCCAGCGCCCGAGAAGGGCTCCAAGAAAGCCGCGTCCAAGACCAACACCAAGGAAGAGCAGGAAGGAGAGCTACGCCATCAACATGTACAGTCCTGAAGCAGGTCCACCGCGACACCAGGATCTCCTCCATGGCCATGGGCATCATGAACTTGTTCGTCAATGACATCTTGGAGCGCATGTTGGAGTTTGCATGTTCTCCCCGTGCTCACATGGGGTTTCCTCCACCTATTGTCAGTAAGGACCCCCACCAAAAACATGCCCCCATCATGGTGTGACCAGCGATGGACACTCATCACCTGGTCCCCGGGCGCGTCCACGTATGCTGCCCACTGCTCCTGGCTGTGGCCCCGGAGGAAGGACAAGCCAGGATGGTTCAATGCAGAGGAACCATTTCCCCGGCACCATCCAAAGCGTGTGTGTGCGTGTTGTAGTGTGGTGTGCAGTGTGACGATAATAGATTGTTCTTCTTCTATAATACTTTATTTCAGTTCCATGTCTCAGCCACTAGACGGCTGAAAATGACCGTGGAGTGGCCTCATAAGTCCTCAAGCTATTGGGGGAATCACATCAATGTTTACGATTTCTGAGTTTGATTTGGCAAACTCTATGAGTCTCTTTAGAGCAACTTTATGAAGCTCTAATCTTAAGCTGCTTTCACAGACGCACTCCGGATAATGTCCTGACTTTGTCCAAGTGTGCTGGCTGGGTAAAGTCCGGGTAATGTCATGATTTGGACATTTGCGTTCACACATACAGCTCCTCCGGGTAATGTCCGGATAATTTCAGGTTTACAGTGCATGTGTGAAAGCACCTTTAGACAGTGATAGAGGAGGAAGCGTCCAAAACGGAGGACAATGTTGAACATAATAGGGAGTACAACGAATCCCCCTCTGATGATGAAGAAGAAGATACACAGGTTGAAAGAGAGGCGATGCTTATGGAATGGAAACACAGCTGTGGGAGTCTCTACCTCCACGTACGGGTTTAGGGAGGAGAGTCTTTCTGGCACTGGGTCGCTGACAGGGCAAGAGTTTTTTATTTACGACTGGAGCAGAAAGACTCGCTGGCCAAAACTAATAATAGGCAATAATAATGACGACCAGTCTGGGTGCGCTGATGCCTCTCTGCAGGACACGAACATGAAGAAAACTCCCTGTCCAGGCAGCTGCGCCACCGCAGGAAGGAAGCCACGCTGCCGTCTGCAGCTTAAACACGCCCCTTGGTTTACCACAGTAGCATGGTCACATTCACTGACATGCAACGGACCCAGGACCTACAGTACCAGACTGGGTTCTACAGTACCAGACTGAGTTCTACAGTACCAGACTGGGACCTACAGTACCAGACAGGGTTCTAAAGTACCAGACAGGGTTCTAAAGTACCATACTGGGTTCTACAGTACCAGACTGGGCTTTATGGTACCAGACTGGGTTCTACAGAACCAGACTGGGACCTACAGTACCAGACTGGGACCTACAGTACCAGACTGGGGTCTACAGTACCAGACTGGGTTCTAAGGTTCCAGACTGGGTTTTAATGTTCCAGACTGGGGTCCAAAGTACCAGACTGGGTTCTAACGTAACAGACTGGGTTCTAAAGTACCAGACTGGGTTCTTAAGTAATAGACTGGGTTCTTAAGTAATAGACTAGGGTCTACAGTACCAGACTGGGGTCTAAAGTGCCACACTGGGGTCAGAAGTACCAGACTGGGACCTATAGTGCCAGACTGGGATCACAGTGCCAGACTGGCATCTACAGTACCAGACTGGGTTCGACAGCACCAGACTGGGGCCTCCTGGCATCCCCTGTTCCTCCTGGCAGCAGGTCGAAGTGTCCTTGAGCAAGACACTGAACCCTAAAGTGCTCTCGATGAGCTGGTGTGCACCTTGCATGGTTGTCGCTGCCATCGACGTATGAATGTATGTGAATGGGTGAACGTGAAGGGTAGGGTATTGTAAAGCGCTTTCAGTGGTCGCAAGACTGGAAAAGCGCTTTATAAGATGCAGTCCATTTACCATTTACAATATCAAACTGGGTTTTACACTACCATACTTGGTTCGACAGCACCAGACTGGGGCCTACAGTACCAGACTGGGGCCCACAGTACTAGACTGGGACCTACAGTACCAGACTGGGACCTACAGTGCCAGACTGGGTTCGACAGCACAAGACTGGGGCCTACAGTACCAGGGTGGGGCCCACAGTACCAGACTGGGACCTACAGTACCACACTAGGCGTCCATAGTAGCAGACTGGGTTCTAAAGTAAAAGACTTTTCAACATTCACAACCAAATTTGTCAGTTTTCACCAGAATAATAATAATAAATACAAATTATTTGATGATATAATAGTTGTTTTTTGGTTTCTGTGAAATGCATCAAAATTGACTAGACTTTCAAACATCATATGTCGTGGAGTTACTGCCATAGTACTTTTATTCATATTGTGACTGGCCTTGAGGACTGGATTTTTGGACAATGGCTTCTTATTGTCTTACACTTTCAGCTATTTTTAGGCATCTGGAACAATAACAAAAACAAACTTTGTTATTTCTTTACATAACAATAATAAATACATTTTATTTTATAAAGATAATACATACATGTTAGTTGTAGTTACTACAGCTCTGTACGTCTCCCTTATTCTTGAAGATGGTACCAGTACACTTCTTCTCCACTCCTCCGGCATCCTCTCCCTTTCCAGGATGGTGTTAAACAGTCTCGTTAGGAACGTCACCGCCATCTCACCTGAACATTTCCATGCTTCCCCAGGTTTGTCATCTGGGCCAACTGCCTTTCCACTCTCATCTTCTTTAATGCTGTTGTTAAGGAAATTCTTCCGCAATGATCGGTGAGGTTAATCTGCCCGCTACAAGAAGACAAAACTGAGAATATCCAAGATTATTTATTCTGCAGAATAAAGAGAAAGATTCAGTACTGCTCCAAAGCAGCGCTGGGATCAATCTGATATCACAGAGAAAGACAGGAGGCTTTATACAGTAGAAACAGGGTGTGGTTTGGGTCAGAGGTCTTAGACGAGTCTGCCTCCCCTCTAACTGTCTTCCTGGGTGCCCCCCCTTCCTAGAATGTAAATAACAGGTACTTGCAATCTTGACCTGGCCGAATGGGGGTTGCATGACAATGCACTTCCAGGTGTCCCCCATCTCTATAGAAGGTAAAACAGGCCATGTGTGATCTGATTCTTTCATATTAGAATTGACATTGTAGGAGCAAAACATTTCTCTTTACATGAACTCTGGGGGGTTTCTGGGAAGACAGACAAATGTTTTCAAACTCCCTTTTGGAGGTAGAGGCCTTTGTCCTCATTCAAAATAGTTGATCGTAATCATTTTTCCCTCACACTTCCTCCTCTTGTTCCTACTGGAACAACACCATAAGGAAAAATGTACTAATGCTAAAATTCCATATAATGTAATTTGGATACAATACAATTATACTTCAGAGATATCGTTCAATTCTATCTTATTGGAATCTACTAGTAAAAAATAACCGCATCTAATACTAAATTTAACTATATGAACTCGTAACCAATTCCAGATATAATTCAAGGATATCTCCACCTCAAATTGGCGAAACCTCTCTTCTCACATTTGGCTGGAGAAAAGTAAAAGACCAGTAAGGGTTATCTACTATACTATGACAATGCACAGGACAAAAACCCCTGGTCATACAGAGGAAAAATCCTGTGTGGCCATTTTACAACTCTAACTAGGGAACATCTTGAACATTTGGGAAAGGGAGGTCAAAAATCCGAGCTTCCTTGTTGGGAATTGAACGCGGGCCTCCTGCGTGTCAGGCAGGGATACTGGCAAATATATACGAACAAGCCCACATCAGCAAATTCACTGAGCAAGGGTGAAAATACTTTTTGCAGCAAGGTAAAAGGAACTGCAGACAGATGGTTCCAAAATGGACAATCTCACCTGACAAAACAAAAGTTCTGATATATGATGTAGACTGATCTAAAACTGAATGCCTGTTGAGAGCTGACTCTTTCCAACTTTTGCATTCATCATAATTATGTTTACAAAGGCAGTGGGGTACACCATTCCCAGCAGCACTGCAATACCAGGTCGATGCGTGGAGCGAATGGAGCAAGCTCCTATTTCGCCTCCTGTTCCTAAAAATCCATTTAATATGTAGTCCCCATATAGAGGACGTATCAGATATTAAACTGATAAGAACAGGTTTTAAATGTTTTTATTCGACAACCATTAACAGTACATTTGCAACACACCTCACATCCCTTCACCATGGCCCCCTATATACATACTTCACCACATAAGCGTCCCTACACCCCTTGTGTGCCCCTATATCACCCCCAAACCTCCCTTCCACCTCTCCAGGGCGGCATGTTGCCCCCACCTCGCTACGTCCCTCCTGATCCTTCCCCTCAGGTCCTCCTCCACTCTCCCCACAACCCCCCTCACTCCCCAGTCCCTTCCACGGTCTATCAGGTCCAGCCTGGCTGCCCACAGGTTCTTCTTCAGGAGGCTTATGAGGAGCCAGAGCAGGAAACGCTCGCTCCTGGTGCCCGCCCCGCCTATCCCCCTCTCCACCTTCTCCCAGGTCAGGACGAACTGCTCCTTCGCCCTCACGAGCAGGCCTCCCGCCCTCGCCCACACCACCCCGGTGAAAGGACACTCCCACATGACGTGACGGATGGTCTCCTCCCCAGAGCACGTGGCTCTGGGGCACCCAGGGGATCTCGCCAAGCCGTGCCGGTGCATGGTGGCACGCACCGGCAGAGCCTTGTGGAGGCAGGACCAATTAAGGTCCTTGAGCCCGTTGTCCAGGCCAGGGGGCTGTACCGCCAACCAGACCGACGTGGGGATCCCCACCACAGCCGGCGCTGCCACCCCCCGCCTTGTCTCGGCATAGAGCCTCCTCTGGTCCAGCCCCAGGTCCCCGTCCAGTGCCTCGTGGTGGGCCCGGAGCCACTTTGCTGCGTGGCCAAAGTGCCACGGTAACTGCTCCGCCCGGGGACCCACGTTGCTCAAGGCCCCCATGACCCTCCTTGCTTGATATGAGAAGAAGAGCCGGAGAAAGTGTCCTGATGGGTGAACCACCGGTGAGGACAGCTCCCTCAACAGAAAGGAAACAAAAAAACAATCCAGTTTTAGTGGGAGGTGGGGCACGTCCCTTCCCCCCTCCCAGATCGGAGCCACCATGCGGGCCCTCGCCACGTACTCATATCGGTCCCCCCACATGAAACCAAAGATCAGTCGCGTGAGGGGCCTCCGCATGCTTGCCGGCATCGGGAAGATGTACGACAAGTACAGGAGGGGCGGCAACACGTCGGCCTTCAAGACCAGGACCTTCCCAGTGAGGGTCAGTCTCCTGGCTTTCCAGAGGGTGACTTTTTTCTGGACTATTGTAATACGCCTGGTCCAATTGGCCGCGGCGCTGTGGGCTGCCTCAAAGTCTACCCCGAGTATCCTCAGGGGTCCTTCGCAGAGCGACAGCCCCCCTGGTACGTCCGTCCTATCTTTCCACCGCCCAAAGAACTTGACCGAGGACTTTGCGGGATTTAACTCCGCGCCCGACACTCTGCCAAACTCCTGGAAGATCTCCAGGGAACGGAGCAGGCAAGCATCACTGTCCAGCAGCAGGGTGGTATCATCTGCGTACTGCGACAGCTTGACCCTAAGTCCCCCGCTGCCTGGTACCAGCAACCCTTTCACACCCGGGTCAGCCCGAATGGCTGCCGCCAGGGGCTCCATATAAAGGATGTAGAGCAAGGGTGAGAGCGGACACCCCTGTCTTACCCCTGAGTGCAACCCAAAAGGCTCCCCTAGGTGACCATTAACACACACCGTGCTCCCCACCGCCGCGTACAGAGTGCGCAGCCACCCGACAAACCCCTTCCCTAACCCTACCTTCTCCAAAACCTTGAACATAAAGCCCCAGTGAACCCTATCAAAAGCTTTGGCCTGATCGAGGCCGACCACCATAAGGGGTTGACCTCTATCCTCTACCCAAGCAATAGCGTCTCTGATGAGCTGGAGATTCCACCTCCCAGAGCGCCCAGCCACCCCGCACGTTTGGTCCACGTGGACCGCGTCCGGGAGGACTGCACGCAGACGGTCAGTGAGGACCTTAGCTAAAAGCTTATAGTCCACGCACAGCATGGTCAATGGCCGCCAGTTGTTAAGTTCGGTGGCGTCGCCCCTCTTAAAAAGTAGGGAGATCACCCCCTTAGCCATCGACCCTCCCAGCGCCCCAGTGCGGAGGACCTCGGTCAGCACCTCCAGCACCACTGGCCCCAGAGTCCCCCAGTACTTGAGGTAGAACTCGGCCGGCAAGCCGTCGATGCCAGGGACATTTCCCTTTCCCATCCTTCGAAGGGCCCCCTCAAGTTCCTCCAGTGTGAGGGGGGTCACCAAAGCCTCCGCCAGGTCAGGCGGCACGCGCCGGGCGACACGCTCTAAGAAAGCCTCCGCCCGGGCCTCGTCCACCGTTCTTTCACAGAAGAGGGAGCGATAATGGTCTGTGGCGACCCGCACCATCGACTCCGCCTCTGTCGCCACCTGCCCCTGGCTATCCCTAATCCCCGTGAACACCTGCCTTGCCTGGTCAGCCCGCACAGAGCTGAAAAAGGCCGCAGAACACATCTCGTTCCTCTCCAGGAACTCCCGACGCGACCGCAGCAGGTAAGCCCGGGCCCTACGCTCGTAGACCTCCCTAAGCTGCGCTTTAAGGAGGTCGCGGGCCCGCTGGTCTACAGTGCCGCCGAGGTTCCCCACAGCGTACTCGAGCTCGAGCAGGCGTTGCAGGCGGCGCACCTCCCTCTCCGCCTGCTTCGCCCTTGCCTTACAGTATCTAATGGCGTGGGACTTGATCCTCTCCTTAGCCACCCCCCACCATTCCACCACTCCGTCGCACAGGGGCCTAAGCCCCTCGAGCCCCCGGAAGAAAGCGGCAAAGCTGGCATTGAACCCTTCCTCCTCAAGGATACTGGAGTTTAGCCTCCAGTACCCTCTGCCGAAGACCGGGGCACCGGACCGAACCCGGAAGAGGACCCCATCGTGGTCCGAGAAAAAGACGGGGAGCACCCGCCCGGACAAGACGCCCATGGACCTTGAAAAAAACACATAGTCCAGCCTCCTTGTGACCCCCCGGGAGTTGCGTCATGTGGGACTCTCCATCCGCGGGCTCACCGCCCCCCCCCCCGTCCACCAGCCCATGCCCCCTGAAGAAGCCCCTGATGTAATCCCCACTGCTGTCTGTGCCCCTCCCCAGGTCGACATTGAAATCCCCCCCGACAATCACCGGCCTGTTGGTGGCCAGGTGGGGACCCAGGCTGGCCACCTGCTCCTTCCTCTCTCTCACCCCCTGCGCCCCATACAACCCAAAGACCCGCAGCTTGAACCCTCCGCAGCAAATGTCTGCCCCCAAAACCCTCCCTTGCCCCACCACGAAAACCCTCTCCACCCTTACCCCCTTGTTCCCAAAAATAATACCCACCCCCGAGCTGTGCACCCCCCCAACACTCCACACCGATCCCCCTTTGGTCCACTCCCTAGAAAAGAGTCCCACGTCCCTCCCATCCCTCAAATGCACCTCCTGCAAAAAGCAGATGGTGCAGCCCAACCCCTCAATGAAATCAAAAACCGCCCTCCTTTTAACTGAATCCCTCATTCCCCGTGCGTTGATTGTGACCACCCCCAACCCATTCATTGTGCGTGTAGTTTTGACCGGCCAACCGGGACGATGCAACCAGATGGACAAGAAAGAAAAAGAAACACAAAAAACCCGACCAAACACCCCAAGCACCCACTAGAACCCAACGTGCAGCCCGATCCCCATTTACAAAAACCCTTCATGGCTGTCGCTGTCCAGGTCTGCCCACGAGTAGGGCATGGCGTTTGGGGATGCAGGGGGCCACATCGGCCCTTCGTGCCCATCCCAGGACACGGGGGAAAAACTAAACCCCGGGGGGTAGACTGCACCCCCCCCCCCTCCCACCTCTACCCCCTCCATGTGGAACAGCCCCCCCCCGTCCCCTGGCCCGCCCTCCGTTGGAGAGGCCCCCCCTCTCACCTCCCTCTGCCTCTTGGAGACCTCCCCGCCCGCCTGGTTCTCGTCCCTCCTCTTCCTCTGCCCCCCCACCGTGGGGGTTGGCCAGGAGGGGTCCGCTGGCTGCGCTGCCGCCGACTCGGGCATTGCCACTGCCGCCGGAGGAGCCGTTGCCACCGCCGCCGTAGGAGCCGTCGCCGCCGGAGGAGCCGTCGCCGCCGGAGGAACCGTCACCGCCGGAGGAACCGTCACCGCCGCCGCCGCCGGAGAAACCGCCGCCGTCGCCGCAGGAGGAACCATCACCGCCGTCGCCGGAGAAACCGCCGCCGTCGCCGCCGGGGGAACCGCCGCCGCCGCCGGAGGAGTCGTCGCCGGAGGAGCCGGAGCCGCCGCCGCCGCCGCCACCGGAGCCGTCGCCGCCGCCGCCGGAGGAGCCGATGCCGCCGGAGGAGCCGCCGCCGCCGCCGGGGGAACAGCCGCCGCTGGAGGAGTCGCCGCTGCCGGAGGAGCTGCCGCCGCCGCCGCAGGGGGAACCGCCGCCGCCGCACCCGGAGGGACCGCCGCTGCCCGCGTGGTCTCCCCGGCACGACCCGCTGCAGCCGCGGCTGCCGCTACGTTAGTCCCGTGGTGCCGGGGCCCGTCCCCCGCCATGGCCTGGGGCTGGGGCTTTCTGCCGCCCCACCAACCCTTGCCTCGCGTGGCGGCCCCCGCGTATGTCCTTGTGCAGCCCCTGGCCAGGTGGCCCAACGACCCGCAGATGTGGCAGGCCCGGGGCTCAGGGCAGTCCCTCGCCTCGTGCCCGGCAGCCTGGCAGTGCCTGCACCTCCCGGGCCCGCACGCTCCCTCCACGTGGCCGTGGGTCCTGCACCTTCGGCAGAACGCCGGCTGCCTGGCGTAGGTAAGGTACCCCCTGTCTGCCCCGATGTTGAAAAAGGCTGGGGGGTGCGCCCACCCCTCGACGCCTGCGGGGTCCTCCCGCAGCAGCACCTAGTACTGCCGCTTGCCGGTCCAGAACCCGTTCGCGTCGTGCAGGCGCCGAGGGGCCGTGAGCAGCTCTGCGTACCCCCCCAGGAAGCCCGCCACTGCCTGGTCGGTCACGTAAGGGTTGTATAGGTGAATACTCACCATGCGAAAGTTCGGCCTGTCGAGGCTCACCGTCTCGAAGGCCGAGAGTGGCCTCTCCCCCGCCAGGCGCCGGCTCTCCTCCAGCGCCTTCGCGCACACCTCCTCCTTGAAGAAGGTGACGTCGAAACTCCTCTCTGGGCTATGCCACTGCAGGCACAGCACTTCGGCAATTTTTACCTTCAGCGCACCCAGTAACACCACCCTCCCAAACAACTCTCTTGTCATCGCGCCCTCTTGATCCTCCTTGCATCTGAAGCGCAACGTCGCTCTCAGTCCGGCCCTTGGGACCGACTTGGTGTTGTCGGCCTGCTCCATGCTACGACGGATGAAGCAGGCCTCACTCGCTCCTCTTCTTGCGCCGCGCGGGTTAAGATCTTCGAAACTGATCTTAGCCAAAAGGCCGAGAAGCGATACCCTGTCTGGTTTGGCTCCAAAGTCGGGCTCTTGCTCAAGTTCTCTCCACTTCTCTCCAACTGGGAACGGCTCCCAGTTGGCACCTCCACCATCTCTTGCTTCCTAAACTTCTGGGAAGTCACTACGTTTACAGGAATATTATTTCCCAGCATTTGGGAAAGGGAGGTCAAAAATCTGAGCATCCTTGTTGGGAATTGAACGCCGACCTCCTGTGTGTCAGGCAGGGATACTGGCAAATATATACGAACAAGGGGCCCACATCAGCAAATTCACTGAGGAGGGGTGAAAATACTTTTTGCAGCAAGGTAAAAGGAACTGCAGAGAGTTGGTTCCAAAATGGACAATCTCACCTGACAAAACAAAAGTTCTGATATATGATGTAGCCTGATCTAAAACTGAATGCCTGTAGTGAGCTGACTCTTTCCAACTTTTGCATTCATCATAATAATGTTTACAAAGGCAGATGGGTGCACCATTCCCAGCAGCACTGCAACACCAGGTCGATGCGTGGAGCAAATGGAGCAAGCTCCTATTTCGCCTCCTGTTCCTAAAAATCCATTTAATATGTAGTCCCCATATAGAGGACGTATCAGATATTAAACTGATAAGAACAGATACTACACTTGATCTTAGCCAAAAGGCCGAGAAGCGATACCCTGTCTGGTTTGGCTCCAAAGTCGGGCTCTTGCTCAAGTTCTCTCCACTTGGGGTGGAAGTTTGCTCGTTTGTACAACAACGGCTCCCAGTTGGCACCTCCACCATCTCTTG
Source organism: Zeus faber (assembly GCF_960531495.2). Classification (NCBI taxonomy): domain Eukaryota; kingdom Metazoa; phylum Chordata; class Actinopteri; order Zeiformes; family Zeidae; genus Zeus; species Zeus faber. The sequence goes on along the minus strand of NC_137193.1, from coordinate 2,205,307 downwards.
CTTCCTAAACTTCTGGGAAGTCACTACGTTTACAGGAATATTATTTCCCAGCATTTGGGAAAGGGAGGTCAAAAATCTGAGCATCCTTGTTGGGAATTGAACGCCGACCTCCTGTGTGTCAGGCAGGGATACTAGCAAATATATACGAACAAGGGGCCCACATCAGCAAATTCACTGAGGAGGGGTGAAAATACTTTTTGCAGCAAGGTAAAATGAACTGCAGACAGTTGGTTCCAAAATGGACAATCTCACCTGACAAAACAAAAGTTCTGATATATGATGTAGCCTGATCTAAAACTGAACGCCTGTTGAGAACTGACTCTTTCCAACTTTTGCATTCATCATAATTATGTTTACAAAGGCAGATGGGTGCACCATTCCCAGCAGCACTGCAACACCAGGTCGATGCGTGGAGCAAATGGAGCAAGCTCCTATTTCGCCTCCTGTTCCTAAAAATCCATTTAATATGTAGTCCCCATATAGAGGACGTATCAGATATTAAACTGATAAGAACAGATACTACACTTGATCTTAGCCAAAAGGCCGAGAAGCGATACCCTGTCTGGTTTGGCTCCAAAGTCGGGCTCCTGCTCAAGTTCTCTCCACTTGGGGTGGAAGTTTGCTCGTTTGTACAACAACGGCTCCCAGTTGGCACCTCCACCATCTCTTGCTTCCTAAACTTCTGGGAAGTCACTACGTTTACAGGATTATTATTTCCCAGCATTTGGGAAAGGGAGGTCAAAAATCTGAGCATCCTTGTTGGGAATTGAACGCCGACCTCCTGTGTGTCAGGCAGGGATACTAGCAAATATATACGAACAAGGGGCCCACATCAGCAAATTCACTGAGGAGGGGTGAAAATACTTTTTGCAGCAAGGTAAAAGGAACTGCAGACAGTTGGTTCCAAAATGGACAATCTCACCTGACAAAACAAATGTTCTGATATATGATGTAGCCTGATCTAAAACTGAATGCCTGTTGAGAGCTGACTCTTTCCAACTTTTGCATTCATCATAATTATGTTTACAAAGGCAGATGGGTGCACCATTCCCAGCAGCACTGCAACACCAGGTCGATGCGTGGAGCAAATGGAGCAAGCTCCAATTTCGCCTCCTGTTCCTAAAAATCCATTTAATATGTAGTCCCCATATAGAGGACGTATCAGATATTAAACTGATAAGAACAGATTTTTTTTTTTTGATTTTGAATGGTTTTATTTGACAACAATTAACAGCCCATTTGCAGCACACCTCACATCACTTCACCGTGGCCCCCTATTTACATACTTCACCACATAAGCGTCCCTACACCCCATGTGTGCCCCTATATCACCCCCAAACCTCCCTTCCACCTCTCCAGGGCGGCATGTTGCCCCCACCTCGCTACGTCCCTCCTGATCCTTCCCCTCAGGTCCTCCTCCACTCTCCCCACAACCCCCCTCACTCCCCAGTCCCTTCCACGGTCTATCAGGTCCAGCCTGGCTGCCCACAGGTTCTTCTTCAGGAGGCTTATGAGGAGCCAGAGCAGGAAACGCTCGCTCCTGGTGCCCGCCCCGCCTATCCCCCTCTCCACCTTCTCCCAGGTCAGGACGAAACGCTCCTTCGCCCTCACGAGCAGGCCTCCCGCCATCGCACACACCACCCCGGCGAAAGGACACTCCCACATGACGTGACGGATGGTCTCCTCCCCAGAGCACGTGGCTCGGGGGCACCCAGGGGATCTCGCCAAGCCGTGCCGGTGCATGGTGGCGCGCACCGGCAGAGCCTTGTGGAGGCAGGACCAATTAAGGTCCTTGAGCCCGTTGTCCAGGCCCGGGGGCTGTACCGCCAACCAGACAATTAGCCGCGGCGCTGTGGGCTGCCTCAAAGTCTACCCCGAGTATCCTCAGGGGTCCTTCGCAGAGCGACAGCCCCCCTGGTACGTCCGTCCTATCTTTCCACCGCCCAAAGAACTTGACCGAGGACTTTGCGGGATTTAACTCCGCGCCCGACACTCTGCCAAACTCCTGGAAGATCTCCAGGGAACGGAGCAGGCAAGCATCACTGTCCAGCAGCAGGGTGGTATCATCTGCGTACTGCGACAGCTTGACCTTAAGGCCCCCGCTGCCTGGTACCAGCAACCCTTTCACACCCGGGTCAGCCCGAATGGCTTCCGCCAGGGGCTCCATATAAAGGATGTAGAGCAAGGGTGAGAGCGGACACCCCTGTCTTACCCCTGAGTGCAACCCAAAAGGCTCCCCTAGGTGACCATTAACACACACACCGTGCTCCCCACCGCCGCGTACAGAGTGCGCAGCCACCCGACAAAACCCTTCCCTAACCCTACCTTCTCCAAAACCTTAAACATAAAGCCCCAGTGAACCCTATCAAAAGCTTTGGCCTGATCGAGGCCGACCACCATAAGGGGTTGACCTCTATCCTCTACCCAAGCAATAGCGTCTCTGATGAGCTGGAGATTCCACCTCCCAGAGTGCCCAGCCACCCTGCACGTTTGGTCCACGTGGACAGCGTCTGGGAGGACTGCACGCAGACGGTCGGCGAGGACCTTAGCTAAAAGCTTATAGTCCACGCACAGCATGGTCAATGGCCGCCAGTTGTCAAGGTCGGTGGCGTCGCCCCTCTTAAAAAGTAGGGAGATCACCCCCTTAGCCATCGACCCTCCCAGCGCCCCAGTGCGGAGGACCTCGGTCAGCACCTCCAGCACCACCGGCCCCAGTGTCCCCCATACTTGAGGTAGAACTCGGCCGGTAAGCCGTCGATGCCCGGGACCTTTCGCTTTCCCATCCTTCGAAGGGCCCCCTCAAGTTCCTCCAGTGTGAGGGGGGTCACCAAAGCCTCCGCCAGGTCAGGCGGCACGCGCCGGGCGACACACTCTAAGAAAGCCTCCGCCCGGGCTTCATCCACCGTTCTTTCACAGAAGAGGGAGCGATAATGGTCTGTGGCGACCCGCACCATCGACTCCGCCTCTGTCGCCACCTGCCCCTGGCTATCCCTAATCCCTGCGAACACCTGCCTTGCCTTGTCAGCCCGCACAGAGCCGAAAAAGGCCGCAGAACACGTCTCGTTCCTCTCCAGGAACTCCCGACGCGACCGCAACATTAAGCCCGGGCCCTACGCTCGTAGACCTCCCTAAGATGCGCTTTAAGGAGGTCGCAAGCCCGCTGGTCTACAGTGCCGCAGAGGTTCCTTACAGCGTACTCGAGCTCGAGCAGGCGTTGCAGGCGGCGCACCTCCCTCTCCGCCTGCTTCGCCCTTGCCTTACAGTATCTAATGGCGTGGGACTTGATCCTCTCCTTAGCCACCCCCCACCATTCCACCACTCCGTCACACAGGGGCCTAAGCCCCTCGAGCCCCCGGAAGAAAGCGGCAAAGCTGGCATTGAACCCCTCCTCCTCAAGGATACTGGAGTTTAGCCTCCAGTACCCTCTGCCGAAGACAGGGGCACCGGACCGAACCCGAAAGAGGACCCCGTCGTGGTCCGAGAAAAAGACAGGGAGCACCCGCCCGGACAACACGCCCAAGGACCTTGAAAAAAACACATAGTCGAGCCTCCTTGTGACCCCCCGGGAAGTTCGCCATGTGGGACCCTCCATCCGCGGGCTCACCGCCCTCCCCCCGTCCACCAGCCCATGCCCCCTGAAGAAGCCCCTGATGTAATCCCCACTGCTGTCTGTGCCCCTCCCCAGTTCGACATTGAAATCCCCCCCGACAATCACCGGCCTGTTGGTGGCCAGGTGGGGACCCGGGCTGGCCACCTGCTCCTTCCTCTCTCTCACCCCCTGCGCCCCATACAACCCAAAAACCCGCAGCTTGAACCCTCCGCAGCAAATGTCTGCCCCCAACACCCTCCCTTGCCCCACCACGAAAACCCTCTCCACCCTTACCCCCTTGTTCCCAAAAATAATACCTACCCCTGAGCTGTGCACCCCCCCAACACTCCACACCGATCCCCCTTTGGTCCACTCCCTAGAAAAAAGTCCCACGTCCCTCCCCTCCCTCAAGTGCACCTCCTGCAAAAAACAGATGGTGCAGCCCAACCCTTCAACGAAATCAAAAACCCCCCTCCTTTTAACTGAATCCCTCATTCCCCGTGCGTTAATTGTGACCACCCCCAACCCATTCATTGTGCGTGTAGTTTGAACCGGCCAAACGGGACGATACAACCAGACGAACAAGAAAGAAAAAGAAACACAAAAAACAAGACCAAAAACCCCAAGCACCCACTAGAACCCAAAACATGCAGCCCGATCCCCATCTACAAAAACCCTTCTTGGTTGTCGCTGTCCAGGTCTGCCCACAAGTAGGGCATGGTTTTTGGGGATGCAGAGGGTCACATAGGCCCTTCATACCCGTCCAAGGACACGGGGGAAAAGCTAAACCCCGGGGGATAGACTGCCCCCCCCCCCTCCTCCCACCTCTACCCCCTCCATGTGGAACAGCCTCCCCCCGTCCCCTGGCCCGCCCTCCGTTGGAGAGGCCCCCCCTCTCACCTCCCTCTGCATCTTGGAGAGCTCCCCGCCCACCTGGTTCTCGTCCCTCCTCTTCCTTTGCCCCGCCACTGTGGGGGTTGGCCAGGAGGGATCTGCTGGCAGTGCTGCCGCTGCAACGGAAGTTGCCGCCGCCGCCGGAGGAGCCGTCGCCGCCGCCGCCGGAGGAGCCGTCGCCGCCGCCGCCGGAGGAGCCGCCGCCGCCGCCGCCGCCGGAGGAGCCGCCGCCGCCGGAGGAGCTGCCTTAGTCGACGCCAAAGGAGCAGTCGCCGCCGCTGTCACCGCCGCTGCCGGGGGATCCGTCGGCGCCGCCCTCGCCGCAGGGGGAGCTGCCCTAGCCGATGCCAAAGGAGCCGTCGCCGCCACCGCCGGGTGAGCCGCTGACGCCGCCGCAGGAGCCGTCCGCCGCCGCCAGAGGAGCCGTCGTCTCCGCCGCCGCCAGAGGAGCCATCGTCTACGCCGCCGCCGCCAGAGGAGCCATCGTCTCCGCCGCCGGAGGAGCCGCTGCTACCGGAGGAGCCGCTCCTACCGGAGGAGCCGCTGCTATCGGAGGAGCCGCTGCTATCCGAGGGGCCGCCGCTATCGGAGGAGCCGCCGCTATCCGAGGGGCCGCCGCCGAGGCTGGGGGGTCCTCCGCCTCGGAAGGCGGGGCCGCCGCTGCGGGCGAGACCACCGCCGCCGGAGGAGCTGCCTTAGTCGACGCCAAAGGAGCAGTCGCCGCTGCCGCCGCCGCCGCCGCCGCCGCTGCTGCCGCCGCCCTCGCCGCTGGGGGAGCTGCCCTAGCCGATGCCAAAGGAGCCGTCGCCGCCACCGCCGGGGGAGCCATCGTCTCCGCCGCCGGAGGAGCCGCTGCTACCGGAGGACCCGCTCCTACCGGAGGAGCCGCTGCTATCGGAGGAGCGGCTGCTATCGGAGGGGCCGCCGCTATCGGAGGGGCCGCCGCCGAGGCTGGTGGGTCCTGCAACCTGTGGGACAACAAGAGCACAGTTTTTATAATACACAACCACCCCCAACCCCCCTCATTGGAGAACTACTTACCATGTTTGTGTTTATAAACAACTGATCACTACTCCACTATGACAAATAAACATAGAAACAAACAACATTTACGCGACCGACCAGACGCCCCACCCGGCGTCTGGTCAGCTTGTGCTCAGTGCGGGGCACCTGGATGGGCGGCGGTCGGTTTTTAGATCTACGTTGTCTTTTCTTTTTGTATCCCGCTGACCGTGTGGTGCAGAAACTCAAGGCTGGCTTTGATCTCGGAAATGTGTTGGAGAAGCGGACCAAGCATGTCCAGCTTCTTGTGAATATCATCCAAGACACTAACCCCTACAGCGCTGGGAATTATATCATCTGTGTCTGTTGCCGAGTATGTCTTCTTTGTTTTAGCCAGAGTGTTCCAGTCCTGGTCTTCTTCCACGTACACATTACAATAAAAATAGATATAATCCTCAAGGTCCTCCACTTTGGTTTCCCGCAGTGCTTTTATTTATATATAAATATATTTTGCAATTCGCTTTATGCGTCTGAGCTGGAGCAAATTGTCGGTATTTTAGTCCGTGCAGCACGGCGCCACCATGTTCGACTGTACTCACTTCCGTCTTCTCGCGAGATCACAGCATGCTCCCGTCCTCACGGCCCGTGCAGTGCTGCTTGACAACACGCGCTGCTTTTCAACAGACTGCAGAACGCAGTTAGCCAATAAGACCAGAGGTAGAGGGAAGTGAAATTTAAAACATTTTTCTACATCTTGCATGCACCCGGACACGGGGTCATCGGGTGATTTGTTTCAATGTGTTGTATAGAATACTATTAATCCAGTGTTATCTCATCTTATCTTCACTGAGAGGTGTTAAAATTACAATAATATAAGACATAATAAAATTAAAAGATGAGAAAAATAATGTCAAATCTAATAACGTAAAATGCAGAGGTGCAGCAGTTTCAATGAAAATGCAAAGCAGAAAAGACATTTGTTTTATAAACTTTAGCCACAACTTTCTATGAAACAATGAAACCCAAAACTTACCCTCATTTGTCCTTCTGAGTTAAAGCTGTGAGTCGATTGGAAGATGTGTCCCCAGTCTGTTTACGTCCAACTTTTCACTCCGAAGTACCTTAAAATGTTTAAAGATAGAAAAGTCCACCTGCTCCATCATCATGGCCGCCATTGATTTTATAATACACTTCCTCTTTGTCACTTCCTGTGCTCTGTTGTTGGGCAGATCTGAAGGGTTTGTTTCTGCAGGACCCAATCAGAGTGAAGAATATATTACCTGACAGCAGGTCCACGCCCCCTCATTGAACGCCAACAGAAATTAAACAATAGGAATACAATTATTTTGATTACCACTTGCATAATTTGCCTCCTCGACAATATTTTCTCTAATCGTGGCGTGGCAGGGTGTGGCCCCTCTGCGCCTCCAGTTGACCTGGCGACATTAAGTCAAAACATGAATGCAACATCACAGATAATTGGGGTCAGATAATTGAGGGGGGCGGGCTGATTGACTTTGGCTGTTAAAAAATAAACATGATCAACAAGTGGAGAAATTTAAAGGATCTCTCCACTGCATTGACAAGTTACCAACACACGTATCTTTGAATAGAGCAAATCTTCATGCCATAATATTAGATTTTATTAACGTCAACTTCTATATTGTTAGGTTATTATATCATATACTGTACATACTGTAAGGAGAGTCCTCTAGCAGTTTACGTAAAGGCTCTTGTGCCAGTGCCATCACATATTTGGAGATAATCCAAGTCAGGGTCACTTAGAAACTCAGCAATTACAATTCCCTGACAAAAAAAAGAAACAACGACAAGGCTGAATATTATTGCAAGGTTGTGGTTTCCATTCATACATTCTGTATATGTTTAATCAGTGTAATCTCAGTTCAATGCCTGTCTTGTCGTCCGTCACCTTTGGCACAGTTTTCAAATAACATGAGACCAGCTGCCCAGCGCTGGACTGAGGGTTTGGAAATCTTGGAATGTTCTGTGTTTGCTCTCTTTTTTTCTCATACATCCACAGTAACAGTCATTACCTTGAATTCTCTGCAATAATTTCACTTTATTAAAAAAACTATCTAAAACACCTGTGATTAAACAACTTGTTTCTTTCTTCTCATTCAAAATTTGTATAGATTAGTGTTAAGTGTTCCAATAATAATAATAATAATAATAATAATAATAACAATAACAGTAATAATTATTATTATAATTAGAATAATTATAATAATAATAATAAACTTTTACAATAATCCCATCTTGTTCTCATGTTTTTCAACCATATGATAACCATGCACTGGATTAGTTGTGATATAAGTGTTTCAAATAATCAGCAAAAAGTGAGTTTGGGGATGTCTGCTTTCAAAACCCCTTCTCTGTGTTCTATTCATCGAAACCAACTGCTGCATGCCCAGTGTCGCTTGCAAACTCTCATCAATCACTTTGATCAGGGTTCTATAAAGTGAGCAGCACCATCTCAAGCAGATCAGTGATCCCAGTGCACCGTCATCAGGTCTGAACCCACCGCCAAGCCAGCGCCCGAGAAGGGCTCCAAGAAAGCCGCGTCCAAGACCAACACCAAGGAAGAGCAGGAAGGAGAGCTACGCCATCAACATGTACAGTCCTGAAGCAGGTCCACCGCGACACCAGGATCTCCTCCATGGCCATGGGCATCATGAACTTGTTCGTCAATGACATCTTGGAGCGCATGTTGGAGTTTGCATGTTCTCCCCGTGCTCACATGGGGTTTCCTCCACCTATTGTCAGTAAGGACCCCCACCAAAAACATGCCCCCATCATGGTGTGACCAGCGATGGACACTCATCACCTGGTCCCCGGGCGCGTCCACGTATGCTGCCCACTGCTCCTGGCTGTGGCCCCGGAGGAAGGACAAGCCAGGATGGTTCAATGCAGAGGAACCATTTCCCCGGCACCATCCAAAGCGTGTGTGTGCGTGTTGTAGTGTGGTGTGCAGTGTGACGATAATAGATTGTTCTTCTTCTATAATACTTTATTTCAGTTCCATGTCTCAGCCACTAGACGGCTGAAAATGACCGTGGAGTGGCCTCATAAGTCCTCAAGCTATTGGGGGAATCACATCAATGTTTACGATTTCTGAGTTTGATTTGGCAAACTCTATGAGTCTCTTTAGAGCAACTTTATGAAGCTCTAATCTTAAGCTGCTTTCACAGACGCACTCCTGATAATGTCCTGACTTTGTCCAAGTGTGCTGGCTGGGTAAAGTCCGGGTAATGTCATGATTTGGACATTTGCGTTCACACATACAGCTCCTCCGGGTAATGTCCGGATAATTTCAGGTTTACAGTGCATGTGTGAAAGCACCTTTAGACAGTGATAGAGGAGGAAGCGTCCAAAACGGAGGACAATGTTGAACATAATAGGGAGTACAACGAATCCCCCTCTGATGATGAAGAAGAAGATACACAGGTTGAAAGAGAGGCGATGCTTATGGAATGGAAACACAGCTGTGGGAGTCTCTACCTCCACGTACGGGTTTAGGGAGGAGAGTCTTTCTGGCACTGGGTCGCTGACAGGGCAAGAGTTTTTTATTTACGACTGGAGCAGAAAGACTCGCTGGCCAAAACTAATAATAGGCAATAATAATGACGACCAGTCTGGGTGCGCTGATGCCTCTCTGCAGGACACGAACATGAAGAAAACTCCCTGTCCAGGCAGCTGCGCCACCGCAGGAAGGAAGCCACGCTGCCGTCTGCAGCTTAAACACGCCCCTTGGTTTACCACAGTAGCATGGTCACATTCACTGACATGCAACGGACCCAGGACCTACAGTACCAGACTGGGTTCTACAGTACCAGACTGAGTTCTACAGTACCAGACTGGGACCTACAGTACCAGACAGGGTTCTAAAGTACCAGACAGGGTTCTAAAGTACCATACTGGGTTCTACAGTACCAGACTGGGCTTTATGGTACCAGACTGGGTTCTACAGAACCAGACTGGGACCTACAGTACCAGACTGGGACCTACAGTACCAGACTGGGGTCTACAGTACCAGACTGGGGTCTACAGTACCAGACTGGGTTCTAAGGTTCCAGACTGGGTTTTAATGTTCCAGACTGGGGTCCAAAGTACCAGACTGGGTTCTAACGTAACAGACTGGGTTCTAAAGTACCAGACTGGGTTCTTAAGTAATAGACTGGGTTCTTAAGTAATAGACTAGGGTCTACAGTACCAGACTGGGGTCTAAAGTGCCACACTGGGGTCAGAAGTACCAGACTGGGACCTATAGTGCCAGACTGGGATCACAGTGCCAGACTGGCATCTACAGTACCAGACTGGGTTCGACAGCACCAGACTGGGGCCTCCTGGCATCCCCTGTTCCTCCTGGCAGCAGGTCGAAGTGTCCTTGAGCAAGACACTGAACCCTAAAGTGCTCTCGATGAGCTGGTGTGCACCTTGCATGGTTGTCGCTGCCATCGACGTATGAATGTATGTGAATGGGTGAACGTGAAGGGTAGGGTATTGTAAAGCGCTTTCAGTGTTCGCAAGACTGGAAAAGCGCTTTATAAGATGCAGTCCATTTACCATTTACAATATCAAACTGGGTTTTACACTACCATACTTGGTTCGACAGCACCAGACTGGGGCCTACAGTACCAGACTGGGGCCCACAGTACTAGACTGGGACCTACAGTACCAGACTGGGACCTACAGTGCCAGACTGGGTTCGACAGCACAAGACTGGGGCCTACAGTACCAGGGTGGGGCCCACAGTACCAGACTGGGACCTACAGTACCAGACTGGGCTCTACAGTACCACACTAGGCGTCCATAGTAGCAGACTGGGTTCTAAAGTAAAAGACTTTTCAACATTCACAACCAAATTTGTCAGTTTTCACCAGAATAATAATAATAAATACAAATTATTTGATGATATAATAGTTGTTTTTTGGTTTCTGTGAAATGCATCAAAATTGACTAGACTTTCAAACATCATATGTCGTGGAGTTACTGCCATAGTACTTTTATTCATATTGTGACTGGCCTTGAGGACTGGATTTTTGGACAATGGCTTCTTATTGTCTTACACTTTCAGCTATTTTTAGGCATCTGGAACCATAACAAAAACAAACTTTGTAATTTCTTTACATAACAATAATAAATACATTTTATTTTATAAAGATAATACATACATGTTAGTTGTAGTTACTACAGCTCTGTACGTCTCCCTTATTCTTGAAGATGGTACCAGTACACTTCTTCTCCACTCCTCCGGCATCCTCTCCCTTTCCAGGATGGTGTTAAACAGTCTCGTTAGGAACGTCACCGCCATCTCACCTGAACATTTCCATGCTTCCCCAGGTTTGTCATCTGGGCCAACTGCCTTTCCACTCTCATCTTCTTTAATGCTGTTGTTAAGGAAATTCTTCCGCAATGATCGGTGAGGTTAATCTGCCCGCTACAAGAAGACAAAACTGAGAATATCCAAGATTATTTATTCTGCAGAATAAAGAGAAAGATTCAGTACTGCTCCAAAGCAGCGCTGGGATCAATCTGATATCACAGAGAAAGACAGGAGGCTTTATACAGTAGAAACAGGGTGTGGTTTGGGTCAGAGGTCTTAGACGAGTCTGCCTCCCCTCTAACTGTCTTCCTGGGTGCCCCCCCTTCCTAGAATGTAAATAACAGGTACTTGCAATCTTGACCTGGCCGAATGGGGGTTGCATGACAATGCACTTCCAGGTGTCCCCCATCTCTATAGAAGGTAAAACAGGCCATGTGTGATCTGATTCTTTCATATTAGAATTGACATTGTAGGAGCAAAACATTTCTCTTTACATGAACTCTGGGGGGTTTCTGGGAAGACAGACAAATGTTTTCAAACCCCCTTTTGGAGGTAGAGGCCTTTGTCCTCATTCAAAATAGTTGATCGTAATCATTTTTCCCTCACACTTCCTCCTCTTGTTCCTACTGGAACAACACCATAAGGAAAAATGTAATAATGCTAAAATTCCATATAATGTAATTTGGATACAATACAATTATACTTCAGAGATATCGTTCAATTCTATCTCATTGGAATCTACTAGTAAAAAATAACCGCATCTAATACTAAATTTAACTATATGAACTCGTAACCAATTCCAGATATAATTCAAGGATATCTCCACCTCAAATTGGCGAAACCTCTCTTCTCACATTTGGCTGGAGAAAAGTAAAAGACCAGTAAGGGTTATCTACTATACTATGACAATGCACAGGACAAAAACCCCTGGTCATACAGAGGAAAAATCCTGTGTGGCCATTTTACAACTCTAACTAGGGAACATCTAGAACATTTGGGAAAGGGAGGTCAAAAATCCGAGCTTCCTTGTTGGGAATTGAACGCGGGCCTCCTGCGTGTCAGGCAGGGATACTGGCAAATATATACGAACAAGCCCACATCAGCAAATTCACTGAGCAAGGGTGAAAATACTTTTTGCAGCAAGGTAAAAGGAACTGCAGACAGATGGTTCCAAAATGGACAATCTCACCTGACAAAACAAAAGTTCTGATATATGATGTAGACTGATCTAAAACTGAATGCCTGTTGAGAGCTGACTCTTTCCAACTTTTGCATTCATCATAATTATGTTTACAAAGGCAGATGGGTGCACCATTCCCAGCAGCACTGCAATACCAGGTCGATGCGTGGAGCAAATGGAGCAAGCTCCTATTTCGCCTCCTGTTCCTAAAAATCCATTTAATATGTAGTCCCCATATAGAGGAAGTATCAGATATTAAACTGATAAGAACAGATACTACACTTGATCTTAGCCAAAAGGCCGAGAACCGCCGCCGCAGCCGGAGGAGCCGTCGCCGCCGCCGGAACCATCACCGCCGTCGCCGGAGAAACCGCCGCCGTCGCCGCCGGGGGAACCGCCGCCGCCGCCGGAGGAGCCGTCGCCGGAGGAGCCGTCGCCGCCGCCGCCGCCACCGGAGCCGATGCCGCCGGAGGAGTCGCCGCCGCCACCACAGGGGGAGCCCCCGCTGCCGCACCCGGAGGGACCGCCGCTGCCCGCGTGGTCTCCCCGGCACGACCCGCTGCAGCCGCGGCTGCCGCTACGTTAGTCCCGTGGTGCCGGGGCCCGTCCCCCGCCATGGCCTGGGGCTGGGGCTTTCTGCCCCCCCACCAACCCTTGCCTCGCGTGGCGGCCCCCGCATATGTCCTTGTGCAGCCCCTGGCCAGGTGGCCCAACGACCCGCAGATGTGGCAGGCCCGGGGCTCAGGGCAGTCCTTCGCCTCGTGCCCGGCAGCCTGGCAGTGCCTGCACCTCCCGGGCCCGCACGCTCCCTCCATGTGGCCGTGGGTCCTGCACCTTCGGCAGAACGCCGGCTGCCTGGCGTAGGTAAGGTACCCCCTGTCTGCCCCGATGTTGAAAAAGGCTGGGGGGTGCGCCCACCCCTCGACGCCTGCGGGGTCCTCCCGCAGCAGCACCTGTATAGGTGAATACTCACCGTGCGAAAGTTCGGCCTGTCGAGGCTCACCGTCTCGAAGGCCGAGAGTGGCCTCTCCCCCGCCAGGCGCCGGCACTCCTCCAGCGCCTTCGCGCACACCTCCTCCTTGAAGAAGGTGACGTCGAAACTCCTCTCTGGGCTATGCCACTGCAGGCACAGCACTTCGGCAATTTTTACCTTCAGCGCACCCAGTAACACCACCCTCCCAAACAACTCTCTTGTCATCGCGCCCTCTTTATCCTCCTTGCATCTGAAGCGCAACGTCGCTCTCAGTCCGGCCCTTGGGACCGACTTGGTGTTGTCGGCCTGCTCCATGCTACGCTGGATGAAGCAGGCCTCACTCGCTCCTCTTCTTGCGCCGCGCGGGTTAAGATCTTCGAAACTGATCTTAGCCAAAAGGCCGAGAAGCGATACCCTGTTTGGTTTGGCTCCAAAGTCGGGCTCTTGCTCAAGTTCTCTCCACTTGGGGTGGAAGTTTGCTCGTTTGTACAACAACGGCTCCCAGTTGGCACCTCCACCATCTCTTGCTTCCTAAACTTCTGGGAAGTCACTACGTTTACAGGAATATTATTTCCCAGCATTTGGGAAAGGGAGCTCAAAAATCTGAGCATCCTTGTTGGGAATTGAACGCCGACCTCCTGTGTGCCAGGCAGGGATACTAGCAAATATATACGAACAAGGGGCCCACATCAGCAAATTCACTGAGGAGGGGTGAAAATACTTTTTGCAGCAAGGTAAAAGGAACTGCACACAGTTGGTTCCAAAATGGACAATCTCACCTGACAAAACAAAAGTTCTGATATATGATGTAGCCTGATCTAAAACTGAATGCCTGTTGAGAGCTGACTCTTTCCAACTTTTGCATTCATCATAATTATGTTTACAAAGGCAGATGGGTGCACCATTCCCAGCAGCACTGCAACACCAGGTCGATGCGTGGAGCAAATGGAGCAAGCTCCTATTTCGCCTCCTGTTCCTAAAAATCCATTTAATATGTAGTCCCCATATAGAGGACGTATCAGATATTAAACTGATAAGAACAGATACTACACTTGATCTTAGCCAAAAGGCCGAGAAGCGATACCCCCTCATTGTTTGGCTCCAACGTCGGGCTCTTGCTCAAGTTCTCTCCACTTGGGGTGGAAGTTTGCTCGTTTGTACAACAACGGCTCCCAGTTGGCACCTCCACCATCTCTTGCTTCCTAAACTTCTGGGAAGTCACTACGTTTACAGGAATATTATTTCCCAGCATTTGGGAAAGGGAGGTCAAAAATCTGAGCATCCTTGTTGGGAATTGAACGCCGGCCTCCTGCGTGTCAGGCAGGGATACCGGCAAATATATACGAACAAGGGGCCCACATCAGCAAATTCACTGAGGAGGGGTGAAAATACTTTTTGCAGCAAGGTAAAAGGAACTGCAGATAGTTGGTTCCAAAATGGACAATCTCACCTGACAAAACAAAAGTTCTGATATATGATGTAGCCTGATCTAAAACCGAATGCCTGTTGTGAGCTGACTCTTTCCAACTTTTGCATTCATCATAATTATGTTTACAAAGGCAGATGGGTGCACCATTCCCAGCAGCACTGCAATACCAGGTCGATGCGTGGAGCGAATGGAGCAAGCTCCTATTTCGCCTCCTGTTCCTAAAAATCCATTTAATATGTAGTCCCCATATAGAGGACGTATCAGATATTAAACTGATAAGAACAGATTTTTTTTTTTTTTTTTGATTTTAAATGTTTTTATTCGACAACCATTAACAGTACATTTGCAACACACCTCACATCCCTTCACCGTGGCCCCCTATATACATACTTCACCACATAAGCGTCCCTACGCCCCCCCTCTCACCTCCCTCTGCCTCTTGGAGACCTCCGCGCCCACCTGGTTCTCGTCCCTCCTCTTCCTCTGCCCCGCACCTGTGGGGGTTGGCCAGGAGGGGTCTGCTGGCAGTGCTGCCGTCGCCACGGGAGTTGCCGCCGCCGCCGCCGCCGCAGGAGCTGCCTTAGCCGACGCCAAAGGAGCCGCCGCAGGAGAAGCCGCCGTCGCCGGAGCCGCCGCCGCCGCCGGAGCCGCCGCCGCCACCGCCGCTGGAGGAACCGATGCCGCCGGAGGAGCCGCCGCCGGAGGAGCCGCCGCCGCCGGAGGAGCCGCCGTCGCCGCCGCCGGAGGAGGAGCCGCCGCTGCCGCCGCAGGGGGAGCCCCCGCCGCCGCCTCCGGAGGGACCGCCGCTGCCCGCGTGGTCTCCCCGGCACGACCCGCAGGAGGCGCGGGCGCCGGTCCCGGCACACCGACCCGGCCCGCTGCAGCGGCCGCGGCTGACGCTACATTAATCCCGTGGTGCTGGGGCCCTTCCCCCGCCGTGGCCTGGGGCTTTCTGCCCACCCACCCCCCCTTGCCTCGTGTGGCGGCCCCCGCGTATGTCTTTGCGCAGCCCCTGGCCAGGTGGCCCAGCGATCCGCAGATGTGGCAGGCCCGGGGCTCAGGGCAGTCCTTCGCCTCGTGCCCGGCGACCTGGCAGTGCCTGCACCTCCCGGGACCGCACGCTCCCTCCACGTGGCCGTGGGTCCTGCACCTTCGGCAGAACGCTGGCTGCCTGGCGTAATTAAGGTACCCCCTGTCCGCCCCGATGTTAAAAAAGGCTGGGGGGTGCGCCCACCCCTCGACGCCTGCGGGGTCCTCCCGCAGCAGCACCTGGTACTGTCGCTTGCCAGTCCAGAACCCGTTCGCGTCGTGCAGGCGCCGAGGGGCCGTGAGCAGCTCGGCGTGCCCCCCCAGGAAGCCCGCCACTGCCTGGTCGGTCACATATGGGTTGTACATGTGTACACTCACCATGCGGATGTTCGGCCTGTCGAGGCTCACGGTCTCGAAGGCCGAGAGGGGCCTCTCCCCCGCCAGGCGCCGGCTCTCCTCCAGCGCCTTCGCGCACACCTCCTCCTTAAAGAAGGTAACGTCGAAGCTTCTCTCCGGGCTGTGCCACTGCAGGCACAGCACTTCGCCTATTTTTATTTTTAGTGCGCCCAGCAACACCACCCTCCCAAACAACTCCCTTGTCATAGCGACCTCCTGCTCTTCTTTGCACCTGAAGCGCAACGTCGCTCTCAGTCCAGCCCTTGGGACCGACTTTGTGTTGTCGGCCTGCTCCATGATATAACAGTGAAGCAGGCCTCACTCGCTCCTCCACCTGCGCCCGCGCGGGTTAAGATCTCTTTAATTGATCTTAGCCAAGAGGCCGAGAAGCGATACCCTGTCTGGTTTGGCTCCAAAGTCGGGCTCTTGCTCAAGTTCTCTCCACTTGGGGTGGAAGTTTGCTCGTTTGTACAACAACGGCTCCCAGTTGGCACCTCCACCATCTCTTGCTTCCTAAACTTCTGGGAAGTCACTACGTTTACAGGAATATTATTTCCCAGCATTTGGGAAAGGGAGGTCAAAAATCTGAGTATCCTTGTTGGGAATTGAACGCCGGCCTCCTGCGTGTCAGGCAGGGATACCGGCAAATATATACGAACAAGGGGCCCACATCAGCAAATTCACTGAGGAGGGGTGAAAATACTTTTTGCAGCAAGGTAAAAGGAACTGCAGACAGTTGGTTCCAAAATGGACAATCTCACCTGACAAAACAAAAGTTCTGATATATGATGTAGCCTGATCTAAAACTGAATGCCTGTTGAGAGCTGACTCTTTCCAACATTTGCATTCATCATAATTATGTTTACAAAGGCAGATGGGTGCACCATTCCCAGCAGCACTGCAACACCAGGTCGATGCGTGGAGCAAATGGAGCAAGCTCCTATTTCGCCTCCTGTTCCTAAAAATCCATTTAATATGTAGTCCCCATATAGAGGACGTATCAGATATTCAACTGATAAGAACAGATTTTTTTTTTTTTTGATTTTAAATGTTTTTATTCGACAACCATTAACAGTACATTTGTAACACACCTCACATCCCTTCACCGTGGCCCCCTATGTACATACTTCACCACGTAAGCGTCCCTACACCCCTTGTGTGCCCCTATATCACCCCCAAACCTCCCTTCCACCTCTCCAGGGCGCCGGCCTGTTGGTGGCCAGGTGGGGACCCAGGCTGGCCACCTGCTCCTTCCTCTCTCTCACCCCCTGCGCCCCATACAACCCAAAGACCCGCAGCTTGAACCCTCCGCAGCAAATGTCTGCCCCCAAAACCCTCCCTTGCCCCACCACGAAAACCCTCTCCACCCTTACCCCCTTGTTCCCAAAAATAATACCCACCCCCGAGCTGTGCACCCCCCCAACACTCCACACCGATCCCCCTTTGGTCCACTCCCTAGAAAAGAGTCCCACGTCCCTCCCATCCCTCAAATGCACCCCCTGCAAAAAGCAGATGGTGCAGCCCAACCCCTCAATGAAATCAAAAACCGCCCTCCTTTTAACTGAATCCCTCATTCCCCGTGCGTTGATTGTGACCACCCCCAACCCATTCATTGTGCGTGTAGTTTTGACCGGCCAACCGGGACGATGCAACCAGATGGACAAGAAAGAAAAAGAAACACAGAAAACCCGACCAAACACCCCAAGCACCCACTAGAACCCAACATGCAGCCCGATCCCCATTTACAAAAACCCTTCATGGCTGTCGCTGTCCAGGTCTGCCCACGAGTAGGGCATGGCGTTTGGGGATGCAGGGGGCCACATCGGCCCTTCGTGCCCATCCCAGGACACGGGGGAAAAACTAAACCCCGGGGGGTAGACTGCACCCCCCCTCCCTCCCACCTCTACCCCCTCCATGTGGAACAGCCCCCCCCCGTCCCCTGGCCCGCCCTCCGTTGGAGAGGCCCCCCCTCTCACCTCCCTCTGCCTCTTGGAGACCTCCCCGCCCACCTGGTTCTCGTCCCTCCTCTTCCTCTGCCCCCCCACCGTGGGGGTTGGCCAGGAGGGGTCCGCTGGCTGCGCTGCCGCCGACTCGGGCATTGCCACTGCCGCCGGAGGAGCCGTTGCCACCGCCGCCGTAGGAGCCGTCGCCGCCGGAGGAGCCGTCGCCGCCGGAGGAACCGTCACCGCCGCCGCCGCCGGAGAAACCGCCGCCGTCGCCGCCGGAGGAGCCGTCGCCGCCGGAGGAACCATCACCGCCGTCGCCGGAGAAACCGCCGCCGTCGCCGCCGGGGGAACCGCCGCCGCCGCCGGAGGAGCCGTCGCCGGAGGAGCCGTCGCCGGAGGAGCCGTCGCCGCCGCCGCCGGAGGAGCCGATGCCGCCGGAGGAGCCGATGCCGCCGGAGGGGCCGCCGCCGCCAGGGGAACAGCCGCCGCTGGAGGAGTCGCCGCCGCCGGAGGAGCTGCCGCCGCCGCCGCCGCCACAGGGGGAACTGCCGCCGCACCCGGAGGGACCGCCGCTGCCCGCGTGGTCTCCCCGGCACGACCCGCTGCAGCCGCGGCTGCCGCTACGTTAGTCCCGTGGTGCCGGGGCCCGTCCCCCGCCATGGCCTGGGGCTGGGGCTTTCTGCCCCCCCACCAACCCTTGCCTCGCGTGGCGGCCCCCGCGTATGTCCTTGTGCAGCCCCTGGCCAGGTGGCCCAACGACCCGCAGATGTGGCAGGCCCGGGGCTCAGGGCAGTCCTTCGCCTCGTGCCCGGCAGCCTGGCAGTGCCTGCACCTCCCGGGCCCGCACGCTCCCTCCACGTGGCCGTGGGTCCTGCACCTTCGGCAGAACGCCGGCTGCCTGGCGTAGGTAAGGTACCCCCTGTCTGCCCCAATGTTGAAAAAGGCTGGGGGGTGCGCCCACCCCTCGACGCCTGCGGGGTCCTCCCGCAGCAGCACCTGGTACTGCCGCTTGCCGGTCCAGAACCCGTTCGCGTCGTGCAGGCGCCGAGGGGCCGTGAGCAGCTCTGCGTACCCCCCCAGGAAGCCCGCCACTGCCTGGTCGGTCACGTAAGGGTTGTATAGGTGAATACTCACCGTGCGAAAGTTCGGCCTGTCGAGGCTCACCGTCTCGAAGGCCGAGAGTGGCCTCTCCCCCGCCAGGCGCCGGCTCTCCTCCAGCGCCTTCGCGCACACCTCCTCCTTGAAGAAGGTGACGTCGAAACTCCTCTCTGGGCTATGCCACTGCAGGCACAGCACTTCGGCAATTTTTACCTTCAGCGCACCCAGTAACACCACCCTCCCAAACAACTCTCTTGTCATCGCGCCCTCTTCATCCTCCTTGCATCTGAAGCGCAACGTCGCTCTCAGTCCGGCCCTTGGGACCGACTTGGTGTTGTCGGCCTGCTCCATGCTACGACGGATGAAGCAGGCCTCACTCGCTCCTCTTCTTGCGCCGCGCGGGTTAAGATCTTCGAAACTGATCTTAGCCAAAAGGCCGAGAAGCGATACCCCCTCATTGTTTGGCTCCAACGTCGGGCTCTTGCTCAAGTTCTCTCCACTTGGGGTGGAAGTTTGCTCGTTTGTACAACAACGGCTCCCAGTTGGCACCTCCACCATCTCTTGCTTCCTAAACTTCTGGGAAGTCACTACGTTTACAGGAATATTATTTCCCAGCATTTGGGAAAGGGAGGTCAAAAATCTGAGTATCCTTGTTGGGAATTGAACGCCGGCCTCCTGCGTGTCAGGCAGGGATACCGGCAAATATATACGAACAAGGGGCCCACATCAGCAAATTCACTGAGGAGGGGTGAAAATACTTTTTGCAGCAAGGTAAAAGGAACTGCAGACAGTTGGTTCCAAAATGGACAATCTCACCTGACAAAACAAAAGTTCTGATATATGATGTAGCCTGATCTAAAACCGAATGCCTGTTGTGAGCTGACTCTTTCCAACTTTTGCATTCATCATAATTATGTTTACAAAGGCAGATGGGTGCACCATTCCCAGCAGCACTGCAATACCAGGTCGATGCGTGGAGCGAATGGAGCAAGCTCCTATTTCGCCTCCTGTTCCTAAAAATCTATTTAATATGTAGTCCCCATATAGAGGACGTATCAGATATTAAACTGATAAGAACAGATACTACACTTGATCTTAGCCAAAAGGCCGAGAAGCGATACCCTGTCTGGTTTGGCTCCAAAGTCGGGCTCTTGCTCAAGTTCTCTCCACTTGGGGTGGAAGTTTGCTCGTTTGTACAACAACGGCTCCCAGTTGGCACCTCCACCATCTCTTGCTTCCTAAACTTCTGGGAAGTCACTACGTTTACAGGAATATTATTTCCCAGCATTTGGGAAAGGGAGGTCAAAAATCTGAGCATCCTTGTTGGGAATTGAACGCCGACCTCCTGTGTGTCAGGCAGGGATACTAGCAAATATATACGAACAAGGGGCCCACATCAGCAAATTCACTGAGGAGGGGTGAAAATACTTTTTGCAGCAAGGTAAAAGGAACTGCAGACAGTTGGTTCCAAAATGGACAATCTCACCTGACAAAACAAAAGTTCTGATATATGATGTAGCCTGATCTAAAACTGAATGCCTGTTGAGAGCTGACTCTTTCCAACTTTTGCATTCATCATAATTATGTTTACAAAGGCAGATGGGTGCACCATTCCCAGCAGCACTGCAACACCAGGTCGATGCGTGGAGCAAATGGAGCAAGCTCCTATTTCGCCTCCTGTTCCTAAAAATCCATTTAATATGTAGTCCCCATATAGAGGACGTATCAGATATTAAACTTATAAGAACAGATACTACACTTGATCTTAGCCAAAAGGCCGAGAAGCGATACCCCCTCATTGTTTGGCTCCAACGTCGGGCTCTTGCTCAAGTTCTCTCCACTTGGGGTGGAAGTTTGCTCGTTTGAACAACAACGGCTCCCAGTTGGCACCTCCACCATCTCTTGCTTCCTAAACTTCTGGGAAGTCACTACGTTTACAGGAATATTATTTCCCAGCATTTGGGAAAGGGAGGTCAAAAATCTGAGAATCCTTGTTGGGAATTGAACGCCGGCCTCCTGCGTGTCAGGCAGGGATACCGGCAAATATATACGAACAAGGGGCCCACATCAGCAAATTCACTGAGGAGGGGTGAAAATACTTTTTGCAGCAAGGTAAAAGGAACTGCAGACAGTTGGTTCCAAAATGGACAATCTCACCTGACAAAACAAAAGTTCTGATATATGATGTAGCCTGATCTAAAACTGAATGCCTGTTGTGAGCTGACTCTTTCCAACTTTTGCATTCATCATAATTATGTTTACAAAGGCAGATGGGTGCACCATTCCCAGCAGCACTGCAATACCAGGTCGATGCGTGGTACGAATGGAGCAAGCTCCTATTTCGCCTCCTGTTCCTAAAAATCCATTTAATATGTAGTCCCCATATAGAGGACGTATCAGATATTAAACTGATAAGAACAGATACTACACTTGATCTTAGCCAAAAGGCCGAGAAGCGATACCCCCTCATTGTTTGGCTCCAACGTCGGGCTCTTGCTCAAGTTCTCTCCACTTGGGGTGGAAGTTTGCTCGTTTGTACAACAACGGCTCCCAGTTGGCACCTCCACCATCTCTTGCTTCCTAAACTTCTGGGAAGTCACTACGTTTACAGGAATATTATTTCCCAGCATTTGGGAAAGGGAGGTCAAAAATCTGAGTATCCTTGTTGGGAATTGAACGCCGGCCTCCTGCGTGTCAGGCAGGGATACCGGCAAATATATACGAACAAGGGGCCCACATCAGCAAATTCACTGAGGAGGGGTGAAAATACTTTTTGCAGCAAGGTAAAAGGAACTGCAGACAGTTGGTTCCAAAATGGACAATCTCACCTGACAAAACAAAAGTTCTGATATATGATGTAGCCTGATCTAAAACTGAATGCCTGATGTGAGCTGACTCTTTCCAACTTTTGCATTCATCATAATTATGTTTACAAAGGCAGATGGGTGCACCATTCCCAGCAGCACTGCAATACCAGGTCGATGCGTGGAGCAAATGGAGCAAGCTCCTATTTCGCCTCCTGTTCCTAAAAATCCATTTAATATGTAGTCCCCATATAGAGGACGTATCAGATATTAAACTGATAAGAACAGATACTACACTTGATCTTAGCCAAAAGGCCGAGAAGCGATACCCCCTCATTGTTTGGCTCCAACGTCGGGCTCTTGCTCAAGTTCTCTCCACTTGGGGTGGAAGTTTGCTCGTTTGTACAACAACGGCTCCCAGTTGGCACCTCCACCATCTCTTGCTTCCTAAACTTCTGGGAAGTCACTACGTTTACAGGAATATTATTTCCCAGCATTTGGGAAAGGGAGGTCAAAAATCTGAGTATCCTTGTTGGGAATTGAACGCCGGCCTCCTGCGTGTCAGGCAGGGATACCGGCAAATATATACGAACAAGGGGCCCACATCAGCAAATTCACTGAGGAGGGGTGAAAATACTTTTTGCAGCAAGGTAAAAGGAACTGCAGACAGTTGGTTCCAAAATGGACAATCTCACCTGACAAAACAAAAGTTCTGATATATGATGTAGCCTGATCTAAAACTGAATGCCTGTTGTGAGCTGACTCTTTCCAACTTTTGCATTCATCATAATTATGTTTACAAAGGCAGATGGGTGCACCATTCCCAGCAGCACTGCAATACCAGGTCGATGCGTGGTACGAATGGAGCAAGCTCCTATTTCGCCTCCTGTTCCTAAAAATCCATTTAATATGTAGTCCCCATATAGAGGACGTATCAGATATTAAACTGATAAGAACAGATACTACACTTGATCTTAGCCAAAAGGCCGAGAAGCGATACCCCCTCATTGTTTGGCTCCAACGTCGGGCTCTTGCTCAAGTTCTCTCCACTTGGGGTGGAAGTTTGCTCGTTTGTACAACAACGGCTCCCAGTTGGCACCTCCACCATCTCTTGCTTCCTAAACTTCTGGGAAGTCACTACGTTTACAGGAATATTATTTCCCAGCATTTGGGAAAGGGAGGTCAAAAATCTGAGTATCCTTGTTGGGAATTGAACGCCGGCCTCCTGCGTGTCAGGCAGGGATACCGGCAAATATATACGAACAAGGGGCCCACATCAGCAAATTCACTGAGGAGGGGTGAAAATACTTTTTGCAGCAAGGTAAAAGGAACTGCAGACAGTTGGTTCCAAAATGGACAATCTCACCTGACAAAACAAAAGTTCTGATATATGATGTAGCCTGATCTAAAACTGAATGCCTGATGTGAGCTGACTCTTTCCAACTTTTGCATTCATCATAATTATGTTTACAAAGGCAGATGGGTGCACCATTCCCAGCAGCACTGCAATACCAGGTCGATGCGTGGAGCAAATGGAGCAAGCTCCTATTTCGCCTCCTGTTCCTAAAAATCCATTTAATATGTAGTCCCCATATAGAGGACGTATCAGATATTAAACTGATAAGAACAGATACTACACTTGATCTTAGCCAAAAGGCCGAGAAGCGATACCCCCTCATTGTTTGGCTCCAACGTCGGGCTCTTGCTCAAGTTCTCTCCACTTGGGGTGGAAGTTTGCTCGTTTGTACAACAACGGCTCCCAGTTGGCACCTCCACCATCTCTTGCTTCCTAAACTTCTGGGAAGTCACTACGTTTACAGGAATATTATTTCCCAGCATTTGGGAAAGGGAGGTCAAAAATCTGAGTATCCTTGTTGGGAATTGAACGCCGGCCTCCTGCGTGTCAGGCAGGGATACCGGCAAATATATACGAACAAGGGGCCCACATCAGCAAATTCACTGAGGAGGGGTGAAAATACTTTTTGCAGCAAGGTAAAAGGAACTGCAGACAGTTGGTTCCAAAATGGACAATCTCACCTGACAAAACAAAAGTTCTGATATATGATGTAGCCTGATCTAAAACTGAATGCCTGTTGTGAGCTGACTCTTTCCAACTAATGCATTCATCATAATTATGTTTACAAAGGCAGATGGGTGCACCATTCCCAGCAGCACTGCAATACCAGGTCGATGCGTGGAGCGAATGGAGCAAGCTCCTATTTCGCCTCCTGTTCCTAAAAATCCATTTAATATGTAGTCCCCATATAGAGGACGTATCAGATATTAAACTGATAAGAACAGATACTACACTTGATCTTAGCCAAAAGGCCGAGAAGCGATACCCCCTCATTGTTTGGCTCCAACGTCGGGCTCTTGCTCAAGTTCTCTCCACTTGGGGTGGAAGTTTGCTCGTTTGTACAACAACGGCTCCCAGTTGGCACCTCCACCATCTCTTGCTTCCTAAACTTCTGGGAAGTCACTACGTTTACAGGAATATTATTTCCCAGCATTTGGGAAAGGGAGGTCAAAAATCTGAGCATCCTTGTTGGGAATTGAACGCCGGCCTCCTGCGTGTCAGGCAGGGATACCGGCAAATATATACGAACAAGGGGCCCACATCAGCAAATTCACTGAGGAGGGGTGAAAATACTTTTTGCAGCAAGGTAAAAGGAACTGCAGACAGTTGGTTCCAAAATGGACAATCTCACCTGACAAAACAAAAGTTCTGATATATGATGTAGCCTGATCTAAAACTGAATGCCTGTTGAGAGCTGACTCTTTCCAACTTTTGCATTCATCATAATTATGTTTACAAAGGCAGATGGGTGCACCATTCCCAGCAGCACTGCAATACCAGGTCGATGCGTGGAGCAAATGGAGCAAGCTCCTATTTCGCCTCCTGTTCCTAAAAATCCATTTAATATGTAGTCCCCATATAGAGGACGTATCAGATATTAAACTGATAAGAACAGATTTTTTTTTTTTGATTTTGAATGGTTTTATTTGACAACAATTAACAGCCCATTTGCAGCACACCTCACATCACTTCACCGTGGCCCCCTATATACATACTTCACCACATAAGCGTCCCTACACCCCATGTGTGCCCCTATATCACCCCCAAACCTCCCTTCCACCTCTCCAGGGCGGCATGTTGCCCCCACCTCGCTACGTCCCTCCTGATCCTTCCCCTCAGGTCCTCCTCCACTCTCCCCACAACCCCCCTCACTCCCCAGTCCCTTCCACGGTCTATCAGGTCCAGCCTGGCTGCCCACAGGTTCTTCTTCAGGAGGCTTATGAGGAGCCAGAGCAGGAAACGCTCGCTCCTGGTGCCCGCCCCGCCTATCCCCCTCTCCACCTTCTCCCAGGTCAGGACGAAACGCTCCTTCGCCCTCACGAGCAGGCCTCCCGCCATCGCACACACCACCCCGGCGAAAGGACACTCCCACATGACGTGACGGATGGTCTCCTCCCCAGAGCACGTGGCTCGGGGGCACCCAGGGGATCTCGCCAAGCCGTGCCGGTGCATGGTGGCGCGCACCGGCAGAGCCTTGTGGAGGCAGGACCAATTAAGGTCCTTGAGCCCGTTGTCCAGGCCAGGGGGCTGTACCGCCAACCAGACCGACGTGGGGATCCCCACCACAGCCGGCGCTGCCACCCCCCGCCTTGTCTCGGCATAGAGCCTCCTCTGGTCCAGCCCCAGGTCCCCGTCCAGTGCCTCGGGGTGGGCCCGGAGCCACTTTGCCGCGTGGCCAAAGTGCCACGGTAACTGCTCCGCCCGGGGACCCAAGTTTCTCAAGGCCCCCATGACCCTCCTTGCTTGATATGAGAAGAAGAGTCGGAGAAAGGGTCCTGATGGGTGAACCACCGGTGAGGACAGCTCCCTCAACAGAAAGGAAACAAAAAAACAATCCAGTTTTAGTGGGAGGTGGGGCACGTCCCTTCCCCCCTCCCCGATCGGAGCCACCATGCGGGCCCTCGCCACGTACTCATATCGGTCCCCCCACATGAAACCAAAGATCAGTCGCGTGAGGGGCCTCCGCATGCTTGCCGGCATCGGGAAGATGTACGACAAGTACAGGAGGGGCGGCAACACGTCGGCCTTCAAGACCAGGACCTTCCCAGTGAGGGTCAGTCTCCTGGCTTTCCAGAGGGCGACTTTTTTCTGGACTGTTGTAATACGCCTGGTCCAATTAGCCGCGGCGCTGTGGGCTGCCTCAAAGTCTACCCCGAGTATCCTCAGGGGTCCTTCGCAGAGCGACAGCCCCCCTGGTAAGTCCGTCCTATCTTTCCACCGCCCAAAGAACTTGACCGAGGACTTTGCGGGATTTAACTCCGCGCCCGACACTCTGCCAAACTCCTGGAAGATCTCCAGGGAACGGAGCAGGCAAGCATCACTGTCCAGCAGCAGGGTGGTATCATCTGCGTACTGCGACAGCTTGACCTTAAGGCCCCCGCTGCCTGGTACCAGCAACCCTTTCACACCCGGGTCAGCCCGAATGGCTTCCGCCAGGGGCTCCATATAAAGGATGTAGAGCAAGGGTGAGAGCGGACACCCCTGTCTTACCCCTGAGTGCAACCCAAAAGGCTCCCCTAGGTGACCATTAACACACACACCGTGCTCCCCACCGCCGCGTACAGAGTGCGCAGCCACCCGACAAAACCCTTCCCTAACCCTACCTTCTCCAAAACCTTAAACATAAAGCCCCAGTGAACCCTATCAAAAGCTTTGGCCTGATCGAGGCCGACCACCATAAGGGGTTACATTTACATTTAGTCATTTATCAGACGCTTTTATCCAAAGCGACTTACAATTGTTCAAAGACTGACGGACGCAGCCATCAGGAGCAATTAGGGGTTAAGTGTCTTGCTCAAGGACACTACAGCATGCAAGCAGGAGGAGCCTGGGATCGAACCAGTAACCTTTAGATCACTAGACCACCAGCTCTACCTCCTGAGCTACCATCCCCATTGACCCCCACCGGGTTGACCTCTATCCTCTACCCAAGCAATAGCGTCTCTGATGAGCTGGAGATTCCACCTCCCAGAGCGCCCAGCCACCCTGCACGTTTGGTCCACGTGGACCGCGTCTGGGAGGACTGCACGCAGACGGTCGGCGAGGACCTTAGCTAAAAGCTTATAGTCCACGCACAGCATGGTCAATGGCCGCCAGTTGTCAAGGTCGGTGGCGTCGCCCCTCTTAAAAAGTAGGGAGATCACCCCCTTAGCCATCGACCCTCCCAGCGCCCCAGTGCGGAGGACCTCGGTCAGCACCTCCAGCACCACCGGCCCCAGTGTCCCCCATACTTGAGGTAGAACTCGGCCGGTAAGCCGTCGATGCCCGGGACCTTTCGCTTTCCCATCCTTCGAAGGGCCCCCTCAAGTTCCTCCAGTGTGAGGGGGGTCACCAAAGCCTCATCCACCGTTCTTTCACAGAAGAGGGAGCGATAATGGTCTGTGGCGACCCGCACCATCGACTCCGCCTCTGTCGCCACCTGCCCCTGGCTATCCCTAATCCCTGCGAACACCTGCCTTGCCTTGTCAGCCCGCACAGAGCCGAAAAAGGCCGCAGAACACGTCTCGTTCCTCTCCAGGAACTCCCGACGCGACCGCAACATTAAGCCCGGGCCCTACGCTCGTAGACCTCCCTAAGATGCGCTTTAAGGAGGTCGCAAGCCCGCTGGTCTACAGTGCCGCCGAGGTTCCTTACAGCGTACTCGAGCTCGAGCAGGCGTTGCAGGCGGCGCACCTCCCTCTCCGCCTGCTTCGCCCTTGCCTTACAGTATCTAATGGCGTGGGACTTGATCCTCTCCTTAGCCACCCCCCACCATTCCACCACTCCGTCACACAGGGGCCTAAGCCCCTCGAGCCCCCGGAAGAAAGCGGCAAAGCTGGCATTGAACCCCTCCTCCTCAAGGATACTGGAGTTTAGCCTCCAGTACCCTCTGCCGAAGACAGGGGCACCGGACCGAACCCGAAAGAGGACCCCGTCGTGGTCCGAGAAAAAGACGGGGAGCAGCCGCCCGGACAACACGCCCAAGGACCTTGAAAAAAACACATAGTCGAGCCTCCTTGTGACCCCCCGGGAAGTTCGCCATGTGGGACCCTCCATCCGCGGGCTCACCGCCCTCCCCCCGTCCACCAGGCCATGCCCCCTGAAGAAGCCCCTGATGTAATCCCCACTGCTGTCTGTGCCCCTCCCCAGTTCGACATTGAAATCCCCCCCGACAATCACCGGCCTGTTGGTGGCCAGGTGGGGACCCGGGCTGGCCACCTGCTCCTTCCTCTCTCTCACCCCCTGCGCCCCATACAACCCAAAAACCCGCAGCTTGAACCCTCCGCAGCAAATGTCTGCCCCAACACCCTCCCTTGCCCCACCACGAAAACCCTCTCCACCCTTACCCCCTTGTTCCCAAAAATAATACCCACCCCTGAGCTGTGCACCCCCCCCCAACACTCCACACCGATCCCCCTTTGGTCCACTCCCTAGAAAAAAGTCCCACGTCCCTCCCCTCCCTCAAGTGCACCTCCTGCAAAAAACAGATGGTGCAGCCCAACCCTTCAACGAAATCAAAAACCCCCCTCCTTTTAACTGAATCCCTCATTCCCCGTGCGTTAATTGTGACCACCCCCAACCCATTCATTGTGCGTGTAGTTTGAACCGGCCAAACGGGACGATACAACCAGACGAACAAGAAAGAAAAAGAAACACAAAAAACAAGACCAAAAACCCCAAGCACCCACTAGAACCCAAAACATGCAGCCCGATCCCCATCTACAAAAACCCTTCTTGGTTGTCGCTGTCCAGGTCTGCCCACAAGTAGGGCATGGCGTTTGGGGATGCAGAGGGTCACATAGGCCCTTCATACCCGTCCAAGGACACGGGGGAAAAGCTAAACCCCGGGGGATAGACTGCCCCCCCCCCTCCTCCCACCTCTACCCCCTCCATGTGGAACAGCCTCCCCCCGTCCCCTGGCCCGCCCTCCGTTGGAGAGGCCCCCCCTCTCACCTCCCTCTGCATCTTGGAGAGCTCCCCGCCCACCTGGTTCTCGTCCCTCCTCTTCCTTTGCCCCGCCACTGTGGGGGTTGGCCAGGAGGGATCTGCTGGCAGTGCTGCCGCTGCAACGGAAGTTGCCGCCGCCGCCGGAGGAGCCGTCGCCGGAGGAGCCGTCGCCGCCGCCGCCGGAGGAGCCGTCGCCGCCGCCGCCGGAGGAGCCGCCGCCGCCGCCGGAGGAGCCGCCGCCGCCGGAGGAGCCGCCGCCGCCGGAGGAGCTGCCTTAGTCGACGCCAAAGGAGCAGTCGCCGCCGCTGTCACCGCCGCTGCCGGGGGATCCGTCGCCGCCGCCCTCGCCGCAGGGGGAGCTGCCCTAGCCGATGCCAAAGGAGCCGTCGCCGCCACCGCCGGGTGAGCCGCTGACGCCGCCGCAGTAGCCGTCCGCCGCCGCCAGAGGAGCCGTCGTCTCCGCCAGAGGAGCCATCGTCTCCGCCGCCGCCGCCAGAGGAGCCATCGTCTCCGCCGCCGGAGGAGCCGCTGCTACCGGAGGAGCCGCTCCTACCGGAGGAGCCGCTGCTATCGGAGGAGCCGCTGCTATCCGAGGGGCCGCCGCTATCGGAGGAGCCGCCGCTATCCGAGGGGCCGCCGCCGAGGCTGGTGGGTCCTCCGCCTCGGAAGGCGGGGCCGCCGCTGCGGGCGAGACCACCGCCGCCGGAGGAGCTGCCTTAGTCGACGCCAAAGGAGCAGTCGCCGCCGCCGCCGCCGCCGCCGGGGAATCCGTCGCTGCTGCCGCCGCCCTCGCCGCTGGGGGAGCTGCCCTAGCCGATGCCAAAGGAGCCGTCGCCGCCACCGCCGGGGGAGCCATCGTCTCCGCCGCCGGAGGAGCCGCTGCTACCGGAGGACCCGCTCCTACCGGAGGAGCCGCTGCTATCGGAGGAGCGGCTGCTATCGGAGGGGCCGCCGCTATCGGAGGGGCCGCCGCCGAGGCTGGTGGGTCCTGCAACCTGTGGGACAACAAGAGCACAGTTTTTATAATACACAACCACCCCCAACCCCCCTCATTGGAGAACTACTTACCATGTTTGTGTTTATAAACAACTGATCACTACTCCACTATGACAAATAAACATAGAAACAAACAACATTTACGCGACCGACCAGACGCCCCACCCGGCGTCTGGTCAGCTTGTGCTCAGTGCGGGGCACCTGGATGGGCGGCGGTCGGTTTTTAGATCTACGTTGTCTTTTCTTTTTGTATCCCGCTGACCGTGTGGTGCAGAAACTCAAGGCTGGCTTTGATCCCGGAAATGTGTTGGAGAAGCGGACCAAGCATGTCCAGCTTCTTGTGAATATCATCCAAGACACTAACCCCTACAGCGCTGGGAATTATATCATCTGTGTCTGTTGCCGAGTATGTCTTCTTTGTTTTAGCCAGAGTGTTCCAGTCCTGGTCTTCTTCCACGTACACATTACAATAAAAATAGATATAATCCTCAAGGTCCTCCACTTTGGTTTCCCGCAGTGCTTTTATTTATATATAAATATATTTTGCAATTCGCTTTATGCGTCTGAGCTGGAGCAAATTGTCGGTATTTTAGTCCGTGCAGCACGGCGCCACCATGTTCGACTGTACTCACTTCCGTCTTCTCGCGAGATCACAGCATGCTCCCGTCCTCACGGCCCGTGCAGTGCTGCTTGACAACACGCGCTGCTTTTCAACAGACTGCAGAACGCAGTTAGCCAATAAGACCAGAGGTAGAGGGAAGTGAAATTTAAAACATTTTTCTACATCTTGCATGCACCCGGACACGGGGTCATCGGGTGATTTGTTTCAATGTGTTGTATAGAATACTATTAATCCAGTGTTATCTCATCTTATCTTCACTGAGAGGTGTTAAAATTACAATAATATAAGACATAATAAAATTAAAAGATGAGAAAAATAATGTCAAATCTAATAACGTAAAATGCAGAGATGCAGCAGTTTCAATGAAAATGCAAAGCAGAAAAGACATTTGTTTTATAAACTTTAGCCACAACTTTCTATGAAACAATGAAACCCAAAACTTACCCTCATTTGTCCTTCTGAGTTAAAGCTGTGAGTCGATTGGAAGATGTGTCCCCAGTCTGTTTACGTCCAACTTTTCACTCCGAAGTACCTTAAAATGTTTAAAGATAGAAAAGTCCACCTGCTCCATCATCATGGCCGCCATTGATTTTATAATACACTTCCTCTTTGTCACTTCCTGTGCTCTGTTGTTGGGCAGATCTGAAGGGTTTGTTTCTGCAGGACCCAATCAGAGTGAAGAATATATTACCTGACAGCAGGTCCACGCCCCCTCATTGAACGCCAACAGAAATTAAACAATAGGAATACAATTATTTTGATTACCACTTGCATAATTTGCCTCCTCGACAATATTTTCTCTAATCGTGGCGTGGCAGGGTGTGGCCCCTCTGTGCCTCCAGTTGACCTGGCGACATTAAGTCAAAACATGAATGCAACATCACAGATAATTGGGGTCAGATAATTGAGGGGGGCGGGCTGATTGACTTTGGCTGTTAAAAAATAAACATGATCAACAAGTGGAGAAATTTAAAGGATCTCTCCACTGCATTGACAAGTTACCAACACACGTATCTTTGAATAGAGCAAATCTTCATGCCATAATATTAGATTTTATTAACGTCAACTTCTATATTGTTAGGTTATTATATCATATACTGTACATACTGTAAGGAGAGTCCTCTAGCAGTTTACGTAAAGGCTCTTGTGCCAGTGCCATCACATATTTGGAGATAATCCAAGTCAGGGTCACTTAGAAACTCAGCAATTACAATTCCCTGACAAAAAAAAGAAACAACGACAAGGCTGAATATTATTGCAAGGTTGTGGTTTCCATTCATACATTCTGTATATGTTTAATCAGTGTAATCTCAGTTCAATGCCTGTCTTGTCGTCCGTCACCTTTGGCACAGTTTTCAAATAACATGAGACCAGCTGCCCAGCGCTGGACTGAGGGTTTGGAAATCTTGGAATGTTCTGTGTTTGCTCTCTTTTTTTCTCATACATCCACAGTAACAGTCATTACCTTGAATTCTCTGCAATAATTTCACTTTATTAAAAAAACAATCTAAAACACCTGTGATTAAACAACTTGTTTCTTTCTTCTCATTCAAAATTTGTATAGATTAGTGTTAAGTGTTCCAATAATAATAATAATAATAATAATAATAATAACAATAACAGTAATAATTATTATTATAATTAGAATAATTATAATAATAATAATAAACTTTTACAATAATCCCATCTTGTTCTCATGTTTTTCAACCATATGATAACCATGCACTGGATTAGTTGTGATATAAGTGTTTCAAATAATCAGCAAAAAGTGAGTTTGGGGATGTCTGCTTTCAAAACCCCTTCTCTGTGTTCTATTCATCGAAACCAACTGCTGCATGCCCAGTGTCGCTTGCAAACTCTCATCAATCACTTTGATCAGGGTTCTATAAAGTGAGCAGCACCATCTCAAGCAGATCAGTGATCCCAGTGCACCGTCATCAGGTCTGAACCCACCGCCAAGCCAGCGCCCGAGAAGGGCTCCAAGAAAGCCGCGTCCAAGACCAACACCAAGGAAGAGCAGGAAGGAGAGCTACGCCATCAACATGTACAGTCCTGAAGCAGGTCCACCGCGACACCAGGATCTCCTCCATGGCCATGGGCATCATGAACTTGTTCGTCAATGACATCTTGGAGCGCATGTTGGAGTTTGCATGTTCTCCCCGTGCTCACATGGGGTTTCCTCCACCTATTGTCAGTAAGGACCCCCACCAAAAACATGCCCCCATCATGGTGTGACCAGCGATGGACACTCATCACCTGGTCCCCGGGCGCGTCCACGTATGCTGCCCACTGCTCCTGGCTGTGGCCCCGGAGGAAGGACAAGCCAGGATGGTTCAATGCAGAGGAACCATTTCCCTGGCACCATCCAAAGCGTGTGTGTGCGTGTTGTAGTGTGGTGTGCAGTGTGACGATAATAGATTGTTCTTCTTCTATAATACTTTATTTCAGTTCCATGTCTCAGCCACTAGACGGCTGAAAATGACCGTGGAGTGGCCTCATAAGTCCTCAAGCTATTGGGGGAATCACATCAATGTTTACGATTTCTGAGTTTGATTTGGCAAACTCTATGAGTCTCTTTAGAGCAACTTTATGAAGCTCTAATCTTAAGCTGCTTTCACAGACGCACTCCGGATAATGTCCTGACTTTGTCCAAGTGTGCTGGCTGGGTAAAGTCCGGGTAATGTCATGATTTGGACATTTGCGTTCACACATACAGCTCCTCCGGGTAATGTCCGGATAATTTCAGGTTTACAGTGCATGTGTGAAAGCACCTTTAGACAGTGATAGAGGAGGAAGCGTCCAAAACGGAGGACAATGTTGAACATAATAGGGAGTACAACGAATCCCCCTCTGATGATGAAGAAGAAGATACACAGGTTGAAAGAGAGGCGATGCTTATGGAATGGAAACACAGCTGTGGGAGTCTCTACCTCCACGTACGGGTTTAGGGAGGAGAGTCTTTCTGGCACTGGGTCGCTGACAGGGCAAGAGTTTTTTATTTACGACTGGAGCAGAAAGACTCGCTGGCCAAAACTAATAATAGGCAATAATAATGACGACCAGTCTGGGTGCGCTGATGCCTCTCTGCAGGACACGAACATGAAGAAAACTCCCTGTCCAGGCAGCTGCGCCACCGCAGGAAGGAAGCCACGCTGCCGTCTGCAGCTTAAACACGCCCCTTGGTTTACCACAGTAGCATGGTCACATTCACTGACATGCAACGGACCCAGGACCTACAGTACCAGACTGGGTTCTACAGTACCAGACTGAGTTCTACAGTACCAGACTGGGACCTACAGTACCAGACAGGGTTCTAAAGTACCAGACAGGGTTCTAAAGTACCATACTGGGTTCTACAGTACCAGACTGGGCTTTATGGTACCAGACTGGGTTCTACAGAACCAGACTGGGACCTACAGTACCAGACTGGGACCTACAGTACCAGACTGGGGTCTACAGTACCAGACTGGGGTCTACAGTACCAGACTGGGTTCTAAGGTTCCAGACTGGGTTTTAATGTTCCAGACTGGGGTCCAAAGTACCAGACTGGGTTCTAACGTAACAGACTGGGTTCTAAAGTACCAGACTGGGTTCTTAAGTAATAGACTGGGTTCTTAAGTAATAGACTAGGGTCTACAGTACCAGACTGGGGTCTAAAGTGCCACACTGGGGTCAGAAGTACCAGACTGGGACCTATAGTGCCAGACTGGGATCACAGTGCCAGACTGGCATCTACAGTACCAGACTGGGTTCGACAGCACCAGACTGGGGCCTCCTGGCATCCCCTGTTCCTCCTGGCAGCAGGTCGAAGTGTCCTTGAGCAAGACACTGAACCCTAAAGTGCTCTCGATGAGCTGGTGTGCACCTTGCATGGTTGTCGCTGCCATCGACGTATGAATGTATGTGAATGGGTGAACGTGAAGGGTAGGGTATTGTAAAGCGCTTTCAGTGGTCGCAAGACTGGAAAAGCGCTTTATAAGATGCAGTCCATTTACCATTTACAATATCAAACTGGGTTTTACACTACCATACTTGGTTCGACAGCACCAGACTGGGGCCTACAGTACCAGACTGGGGCCCACAGTACTAGACTGGGACCTACAGTACCAGACTGGGACCTACAGTGCCAGACTGGGTTCGACAGCACAAGACTGGGGCCTACAGTACCAGGGTGGGGCCCACAGTACCAGACTGGGACCTACAGTACCAGACTGGGCTCTACAGTACCACACTAGGCGTCCATAGTAGCAGACTGGGTTCTAAAGTAAAAGACTTTTCAACATTCACAACCAAATTTGTCAGTTTTCACCAGAATAATAATAATAAATACAAATTATTTGATGATATAATAGTTGTTTTTTGGTTTCTGTGAAATGCATCAAAATTGACTAGACTTTCAAACATCATATGTCGTGGAGTTACTGCCATAGTACTTTTATTCATATTGTGACTGGCCTTGAGGACTGGATTTTTGGACAATGGCTTCTTATTGTCTTACACTTTCAGCTATTTTTAGGCATCTGGAACAATAACAAAAACAAACTCTGATATATGATGTAGCCTGATCTAAAACTGAATGCCTGTTGAGAGCTGACTCTTTCCAACTTTTGCATTCATCATAATTATGTTTACAAAGGCAGATGGGTGCACCATTCCCAGCAGCACTGCAATACCAGGTCGATGCGTGGAGCAAATGTGCAATGTGCAAATAGTCCCCATATAGAGGAAGTATCAGATATTAAACTGATAAGAACAGATACTACACTTGATCTTAGCCAAAAGGCCGAGAACCGCCGCCGCAGCCGGAGGAGCCGTCGCCGCCGCCGGAACCATCACCGCCGTCGCCGGAGAAACCGCCGCCGTCGCCGCCGGGGGAACCGCCGCCGCCGCCGGAGGAGCCGTCGCCGGAGGAGCCGTCGCCGCCGCCGCCGCCACCGGAGCCGATGCCGCCGGAGGAGTCGCCGCCGCCGGAGGAGCTGCCGCCGCCACCACAGGGGGAGCCCCCGCCGCCGCACCCGGAGGGACCGCCGCTGCCCGCGTGGTCTCCCCGGCACGACCCGCTGCAGCCGCGGCTGCCGCTACGTTAGTCCCGTGGTGCCGGGGCCCGTCCCCCGCCATGGCCTGGGGCTGGGGCTTTCTGCCCCCCCACCAATCCTTGCCTCGCGTGGCGGCCCCCGCGTATGTCCTTGTGCAGCCCCTGGCCAGGTGGCCCAACGACCCGCAGATGTGGCAGGCCCGGGGCTCAGGGCAGTCCTTCGCCTCGTGCCCGGCAGCCTGGCAGTGCCTGCACCTCCCGGGCCCGCACGCTCCCTCCATGTGGCCGTGGGTCCTGCACCTAAAAATCAGACAGGGGGTACCTTACCTACGCCGGCTGCCTGGCGTAGGTAAGGTACCCCCTGTCTGCCCCGATGTTGAAAAAGGCTGGGGGGTGCGCCCACCCCTCGACGCCTGCGGGGTCCTCCCGCAGCAGCACCTGGTACTGCCGCTTGCCGGTCCAGAACCCGTTCGCGTCGTGCAGGCGCCGAGGGGCCGTGAGCAGCTCTGCGTACCCCCCCAGGAAGCCCGCCACTGCCTGGTCGGTCACGTAAGGGTTGTATAGGTGAATACTCACCGTGCGAAAGTTCGGCCTGTCGAGGCTCACCGTCTCGAAGGCCGAGAGTGGCCTCTCCCCCGCCAGGCGCCGGCTCTCCTCCAGCGCCTTCGCGCACACATCCTCCTTGAAGAAGGTGACGTCGAAACTCCTCTCTGGGCTATGCCACTGCAGGCACAGCACGTCGGCAATTTTTACCTTCAGCGCACCCAGTAACACCACCCTCCCAAACAACTCTCTTGTCATCGCGCCCTCTTTATCCTCCTTGCATCTGAAGCGCAACGTCGCTCTCAGTCCGGCCCTTGGGACCGACTTGGTGTTGTCGGCCTGCTCCATGCTACGCTGGATGAAGCAGGCCTCACTCGCTCCTCTCCTTGCGCCGCGCGGGTTAAGATCTTCGAAACTGATCTTAGCCAAAAGGCCGAGAAGCGATACCCTGTTTGGTTTGGCTCCAAAGTCGGGCTCTTGCTCAAGTTCTCTCCACTTGGGGTGGAAGTTTGCTCGTTAGTACAACAACGGCTCCCAGTTGGCACCTCCACCATCTCTTGCTTCCTAAACTTCTGGGAAGTCACTACGTTTACAGGAATATTATTTCCCAGCATTTGGGAAAGGGAGGTCAAAAATCTGAGCATCCTTGTTGGGAATTGAACGCCGACCTCCTGTGTGCCAGGCAGGGATACTAGCAAATATATACGAACAAGGGGCCCACATCAGCAAATTCACTGAGGAGGGGTGAAAATACTTTTTGCAGCAAGGTAAAAGGAACTGCACACAGTTGGTTCCAAAATGGACAATCTCACCTGACAAAACAAAAGTTCTGATATATGATGTAGCCTGATCTAAAACTGAATGCCTGTTGAGAGCTGACTCTTTCCAACTTTTGCATTCATCATAATTATGTTTACAAAGGCAGATGGGTGCACCATTCCCAGCAGCACTGCAACACCAGGTCGATGCGTGGAGCAAATGGAGCAAGCTCCTATTTCGCCTCCTGTTCCTAAAAATCCATTTAATATGTAGTCCCCATATAGAGGATGTATCAGATATTAAACTGATAAGAACAGATTTTTTTTTTTTTGATTTTAAATGTTTTTATTCGACAACCATTAACAGTACATTTGTAACACACCTCACATCCCTTCACCGTGGCCCCCTATGTACATACTTCACCACGTAAGCGTCCCTACACCCCTTGTGTGCCCCTATATCACCCCCAAACCTCCCTTCCACCTCTCCAGGGCGGCATGTTGCCCCCACCTCGCTACGTCCCTCCTGATCCTTCCCCTCAGGTCCTCCTCCACTCTCCCCACAACCCCCATCACTCCCCAGTCCCTTCCACGGTCTATCAGGTCCAGCCTGGCTGCCCACAGGTTCTTCTTCAGGAGGCTTATGAGGAGCCAGAGCAGGAAACGCTCGCTCCTGGTGCCCGCCCCGCCTATCCCCCTCTCCACCTTCTCCCAGGTCAGGACGAACTGCTCCTTCGCCCTCACGAGCAGGCCTCCCGCCCTCGCCCACACCACCCCGGCGAAAGGACACTCCCACATGACGTGACGGATGGTCTCCTCCCCAGAGCACGTGGCTCGGGGGCACCCAGGGGATCTCGCCAGGCCGTGCCGGTGCATGGTGGCACGCACCGGCAGAGCCTTGTGGAGGCAGGACCAATTAAGGTCCTTGAGCCCGTTGTCCAGGCCCGGGGGCTGTACCGCCAACCAGACCGACGTGGGGATCCCCACCACAGCCGGCGCTGCCACCCCCCGCCTTGTCTCGGCATAGAGCCTCCTCTGGTCCAGCCCCAGGTCCCCGTCCAGTGCCTCGGGGTGGGCCCGGAGCCACTTTGCCGCGTGGCCAAAGTGCCACGGTAACTGCTCCGCCCGGGGACCCAAGTTGCTCAAGGCCCCCATGACCCTCCTTGCTTGATATGAGAAGAAGAGCCGGAGAAAGTGTCCTGATGGATGAACCACCGGTGAGGACAGCTCCCTCAACAGAAAGGAAACAAAAAAACAATCCAGTTTTAGTGGGAGGTGGGGCACGTCCCTTCCCCCCTCCCCGATCGGAGCCACCATGCGGGCCCTCGCCACGTACTCATATCGGTCCCCCCACATGAAACCAAAGATCAGTCGCGTGAGGGGCCTCCGCATGCTTGCCGGCATCGGGAAGATGTACGACAAGTACAGGAGGGGCGGCAACACGTCGGCCTTCAAGACCAGGACCTTCCCCGTGAGGGTCAGTCTCCTGGCTTTCCAGAGGGCGACTTTTTTCTGGACTGTTGTAATACGCCTGGTCCAATTGGCCGCGGCGCTGTGGGCTGCCTCAAAGTCTACCCCGAGTATCCTCAGGGGTCCTTCGCAGAGCGACAGCCCCCCTGGTACGTCCGTCCTATCTTTCCACCGCCCAAAGAACTTGACCGAGGACTTTGCGGGATTTAACTCCGCGCCCGACACTCTGCCAAACTCCTGGAAGATCTCCAGGGAACGGAGCAGGCAAGCATCACTGTCCAGCAGCAGGGTGGTATCATCTGCGTACTGCGACAGCTTGACCCTAAGGCCCCCGCTGCCTGGTACCAGCAACCCTTTCACACCCGGGTCAGCCCGAATGGCTGCCGCCAGGGGCTCCATATAAAGGATGTAGAGCAAGGGTGAGAGCGGACACCCCTGTCTTACCCCTGAGTGCAACCCAAAAGGCTCCCCTAGGTGACCATTAACACACACCGTGCTCCCCACCGCCGCGTACAGAGTGCGCAGCCACCCGACAAACCCCTTCCCTAACCCTACCTTCTCCAAAACCTTGAACATAAAGCCCCAGTGAACCCTATCAAAAGCTTTGGCCTGATCGAGGCCAACCACCATAAGGGGTTGACCTCTATCCTCTACCCAAGCAATAGCATCTCTGATGAGCTGGAGATTCCACTTCCCAGAGCGCCCAGCCACCCCGCACGTTTGGTCCACGTGGACCGCGTCCGGGAGGACTGCACGCAGACGGTCCGCGAGGACCTTAGCTAAAAGCTTATAGTCCACGCACAGCATGGTCAATGGCCGCCAGTTGTTAAGGTCGGTGGCGTCGCCCCTCTTAAAAAGTAGGGAGATCACCCCCTTAGCCATCGACCCTCCCAGCGCCCCAGTGCGGAGGACCTCGGTCAGCACCTCCAGCACCACCGGCCCCAGTGTCCCCCAGTACTTGAGGTAGAACTCGGCCGGCAAGCCGTCGATGCCCGGGACCTTTCGCTTTCCCATCCTTCGAAGGGCCCCCTCAAGTTCCTCCAGTGTGAGGGGGGTCACCAAAGCCTCCGCCAGGTCAGGCGGCACGCGCCGGGCGACACGCTCTAAGAAAGCCTCCGCCCGGGCCTCATCCACCGTTCTTTCACAGAAGAGGGAGCGATAATGGTCTGTGGCGACCCGCACCATCGACTCCGCCTCTGTCGCCACCTGCCCCTGGCTATCCCTAATCCCCGCGAACACCTGCCTTGCCTTGTCAGCCCGCACAGAGCTGAAAAAGGCCGCCGAACACGTCTCGTTCCTCTCCAGGAACTCCCGCTGGTCGGAGTTCCTCTCCAGGAACTCCGACCAGCGGGCTTGCGACCTCCCTAAGCTGCGCTTTAAGGAGGTCGCAAGCCCGCTGGTCTACAATGCCGCCGAGGTTCCCCACAGCGTACTCGAGCTCGAGCAGGCGTTGCAGGCGGCGCACCTCCCTCTCCGCCTGCTTCGCCCTTGCCTTACAGTATCTAATGGCGTGGGACTTGATCCTCTCCTTAGCCACCCCCCACCATTCCACCACTCCGTCACACAGGGGCCTAAGCCCCTCGAGCCCCCGGAAGAAAGCGGCGAAGCTGGCATTAAACCCCTCCTCCTCAAGGATGCTGGAGTTTAGCCTCCAGTACCCTCTGCCGAAGACAGGGGCACCGGACCGAACCCGGAAGAGGACCCCGTCATGGTCCGAGAAAAAGACGGGGAGCACCCGCCCGGACAACACGCCCAAGGACCTTGAAAAAAACACATAGTCCAGCCTCCTCGTGACCCCCCGGGAGTTGCGCCATGTGGGACCATCCATCCGCGGGCTGAGCGCCCTTCCCCCGTCCACCAGCCCATGCCCCCTGAAGAAGCCCTTGATGTGGTCCCCGCTGCTATCTGTCCCCCTCCCCAGGTCGACATTGAAATCCCCCCCGACAATCACCGGCCTGTTGGTGGCCAGGTGGGGACCCAGGCTTGCCACCTGCTCCTTCCTCTCTCTCACCCCCTGCGCCCCATACAACACAAAAACCCGCAGCTTGAAACCTCCGCAACAAATGTCTGCCCCCAACACCCTCCCTTGCCCCACCACGAAAACCCCCTCCACCCTTACCCCCTTGTTCCCAAAAATAATACCTACCCCTGAGCTGTGCACCCCCCCAACACTCCACACCGATCCCCCTTTGGTCCACTCCCTAGAAAAAAGTCCCACGTCCCTCCCATCCCTCAAGTGCACCTCCTGCAAAAAGCAGATGGTGCAGCCCAACCCCTCAACGAAATCAAAAACCGCCCTCCTTTTAACTGAATCCCTCATTCCCCGCGCGTTAATTGTGACTAACCCCAACCCATTCATTGTGCGTGTAGTTTGAACCAGCCAAATGGGACGATACAACCTGACGAACAAGAAAGAAAAAGAAATACAAAAAACGAGACCAAAAACCCCATGCACCCACTAGAACCCAATACATGCAACCCGTTCCCCATCTACAAAAACCCTTCTTGGTTGTCGTTGTCCAGGTCTGCCCACGAGTAGGGCATGGCGTTTGGGGATGCAGAGGGCCACATCGGCCCTTCATACCCGTCCAAAGACACGGGGGAAAAGCTAAACCCCGGGGAATAGACTGCCCCCCCCCCTTCTCCCACCTCTACCCCCTCCATGTGGCACAGCCTCCCCCCGTCCCCTGGCCCGCCCTCCGTTGGAGAGGCCCCCCCTCTCACCTCCCTCTGCCTCTTGGAGACCTCCGCGCCCACCTGGTTCTCGTCCCTCCTCTTCCTCTGCCCCGCCCCTGTGGGGGTTGGCCAGGAGGGGTCTGCTGGCAGTGCTGCCGTCGCCACGGGAGTTGCCGCCGCCGCCGCCGCAGGAGCTACCTCAGCCGACGCCAAAGGAGCCGTCGACGGAGGAGCCGTCGCCGCCGCAGGAGAAGCCGCTGTCGCCGTCGCCGTCGCCGCCGCCGGAGCCGCCGCCGCCACCGCCGCCGGAGGAACCGATGCCGCCGGAGGAGCCGCCACCGCCGCTGGAGGAACCGATGCCGCCGGAGGAACCGATGCCGCCGGAGGAGCCGCCGCCGCCGGAGGAGCCGCCGCCGCCGGAGGAGCCGCCGCCGGAGGAGCTGCCGCTGCCGCCGCCGCCGCCGGAGGAGCTGCCCCCCCCGCCTC
Source organism: Zeus faber (assembly GCF_960531495.2). Lineage (NCBI taxonomy): Eukaryota > Metazoa > Chordata > Actinopteri > Zeiformes > Zeidae > Zeus > Zeus faber. The sequence goes on along the minus strand of NC_137193.1, from coordinate 2,164,034 downwards.
CGGAGGGACCGCCGCTGCCCGCGTGGTCTCCCCGGCACGACCCGCAGGAGGCGCGGGCGCCGGTCCCGGCACCCCGGCCCGGCCCGCTGCAGCGGCCGCGGCTGCCGCTATATTAATCCCGTGGTGCTGGGGCCCATCCCCCGCCGTGGCCTGGGGCTTTATGCCCACCCACCCCCCCTTGCCTCGTGTGGCGGCCCCCGCGTATGTCTTTGCGCAGCCCCTGGCCAGGTGGCCCAGCGATCCGCAGATGTGGCAGGCCCGGGGCTCAGGGCAGTCCTTCGCCTCGTGCCCGGCGACCTGGCAGTGCCTGCACCTCCCGGGACCGCACGCTCCCTCCACGTGGCCGTGGGTCCTGCACCTTCGGCAGAACGCCGGCTGCCTGGCTGCCTAAGGTACCCCCTGTCCGCCCCGATGTTAAAAAAGGCTGGGGGGTGCGCCCACCCCTCGACGCCTGCGGGGTCCTCCCGCAGCAGCACCTGGTACTGTCGCTTGCCAGTCCAGAACCCGTTCGCGTCGTGCAGGCGCCGAGGGGCCGTGAGCAGCTCGGCGTACCCCCCCAGGAAGCCCGCCACTGCCTGGTCGGTCACATATGGGTTGTACATGTGTACACTCACCATGCGGAAGTTCGGCCTGTCGAGGCTGACGGTCTCGAAGGCCGAGAGTGGCCTCTCCCCCGCCAGGCGCCGGCTCTCCTCCAGCGCCTTCGCGCACACCTCCTCCTTAAAGAAGGTAACGTCAAAGCTTCTCTCCGGGCTGTGCCACTGCAGGCACAGCACTTCGCCTATTTTTATTTTTAGTGCGCCCAGCAACACCACCCTCCCAAACAACTCCCTTGTCATAGCGACCTCCTGCTCTTCTTTGCACCTGAAGCGCAACGTCGCTCTCAGTCCGGCCCTTGGGACCGACTTTGTGTTGTCGGCCTGCTCCATGATATAACAGTGAAGCAGGCCTCACTCGCTCCTCCACTTGCGCCCGCGCGGGTTAAGATCTCTGCAATTGATCTTAGCCAAAAGGCCGAGAAGCGATACCCCCTCATTGTTTGGCTCCAACGTCGGGCTCTTGCTCAAGTTCTCTCCACTTGGGGTGGAAGTTTGCTCGTTTGAACAACAACGGCTCCCAGTTGGCACCTCCACCATCTCTTGCTTCCTAAACTTCTGGGAAGTCACTACGTTTACAGGAATATTATTTCCCAGCATTTGGGAAAGGGAAGTCAAAAATCTGAGTATCCTTGTTGGGAATTGAACGCCGGCCTCCTGCGTGTCAGGCAGGGATACCGGCAAATATATACGAACAAGGGGCCCACATCAGCAAATTCACTGAGGAGGGGTGAAAATACTTTTTGCAGCAAGGTAAAAGGAACTGCAGACAGTTGGTTCCAAAATGGACAATCTCACCTGACAAAACAAAAGTTCTGATATATGATGTAGCCTGATCTAAAACTGAATGCCTGTTGTGAGCTGACTCTTTCCAACTTTTGCATTCATCATAATTATGTTTACAAAGGCAGATGGGTGCACCATTCCCAGCAGCACTGCAATACCAGGTCGATGCGTGGAGCGAATGGAGCAAGCTCCTATTTCGCCTCCTGTTCCTAAAAATCCATTTAATATGTAGTCCCCATATAGAGGACGTATCAGATATTAAACTGATAAGAACAGATACTACACTTGATCTTAGCCAAAAGGCCGAGAAGCGATACCCTGTCTGGTTTGGCTCCAAAGTCGGGCTCTTGCTCAAGTTCTCTCCACTTGGGGTGGAAGTTTGCTCGTTTGTACAACAACGGCTCCCAGTTGGCACCTCCACCATCTCTTGCTTCCTAAACTTCTGGGAAGTCACTACGTTTACAGGAATATTATTTCCCAGCATTTGGGAAAGGGAGGTCAAAAATCTGAGCATCCTTGTTGGGAATTGAACGCCGACCTCCTGTGTGTCAGGCAGGGATACTAGCAAATATATACGAACAAGGGGCCCACATCAGCAAATTCACTGAGGAGGGGTGAAAATACTTTTTGCAGCAAGGTAAAAGGAACTGCAGACAGTTGGTTCCAAAATGGACAATCTCACCTGACAAAACAAAAGTTCTGATATATGATGTAGCCTGATCTAAAACTGAATGCCTGTTGAGAGCTGACTCTTTCCAACTTTTGCATTCATCATAATTATGTTTACAAAGGCAGATGGGTGCACCATTCCCAGCAGCACTGCAACACCAGGTCGATGCGTGGAGCGAATGGAGCAAGCTCCTATTTCGCCTCCTGTTCCTAAAAATCCATTTAATATGTAGTCCCCATATAGAGGACGTATCAGATATTAAACTGATAAGAACAGATACTACACTTGATCTTAGCCAAAAGGCCGAGAAGCGATAGCCCCTCATTGTTTGGCTCCAACGTCGGGCTCTTGCTCAAGTTCTCTCCACTTGGGGTGGAAGTTTGCTCGTTTGTACAACAACGGCTCCCAGTTGGCACCTCCACCATCTCTTGCTTCCTAAACTTCTGGGAAGTCACTACGTTTACAGGAATATTATTTCCCAGCATTTGGGAAAGGGAGGTCAAAAATCTGAGCATCCTTGTTGGGAATTGAACGCCGACCTCCTGTGTGTCAGGCAGGGATACTAGCAAATATATACGAACAAGGGGCCCACATCAGCAAATTCACTGAGGAGGGGTGAAAATACTTTTTGCAGCAAGGTAAAAGGAACTGCAGACAGTTGGTTCCAAAATGGACAATCTCACCTGACAAAACAAAAGTTCTGATATATGATGTAGCCTGATCTAAAACTGAATGCCTGTTGAGAGCTGACTCTTTCCAACTTTTGCATTCATCATAATTATGTTTACAAAGGCAGATGGGTGCACCATTCCCAGCAGCACTGCAACACCAGGTCGATGCGTGGAGCAAATGGAGCAAGCTCCTATTTCGCCTCCTGTTCCTAAAAATCCATTTAATATGTAGTCCCCATATAGAGGACGTATCAGATATTAAACTGATAAGAACAGATACTACACTTGATCTTAGCCAAAAGGCCGAGAAGCGATAGCCCCTCATTGTTTGGCTCCAACGTCGGGCTCTTGCTCAAGTTCTCTCCACTTGGGGTGGAAGTTTGCTCGTTTGAACAACAACGGCTCCCAGTTGGCACCTCCACCATCTCTTGCTTCCTAAACTTCTGGGAAGTCACTACGTTTACAGGAATATTATTTCCCAGCATTTGGGAAAGGGAGGTCAAAAATCTGAGTATCCTTGTTGGGAATTGAACGCCGGCCTCCTGCGTGTCAGGCAGGGATACCGGCAAATATATACGAACAAGGGGCCCACATCAGCAAATTCACTGAGGAGGGGTGAAAATACTTTTTGCAGCAAGGTAAAAGGAACTGCAGACAGTTGGTTCCAAAATGGCCAATCTCACCTGACAAAACAAAAGTTCTGATATATGATGTAGCCTGATCTAAAACTGAATGCCTGTTGAGAGCTGACTCTTTCCAACTTTTGCATTCATCATAATTATGTTTACAAAGGCAGATGGGTGCACCATTCCCAGCAGCACTGCAATACCAGGTCGATGCGTGGAGCGAATGGAGCAAGCTCCTATTTCGCCTCCTGTTCCTAAAAATCCATTTAATATGTAGTCCCCATATAGAGGACGTATCAGATATTAAACTGATAAGAACAGATACTACAGTTGATCTTAGCCAAAAGGCCGAGAAGCGATACCCTGTCTGGTTTGGCTCCAAAGTCGGGCTCTTGCTCAAGTTCTCTCCACTTGGGGTGGAAGTTTGCTCGTTTGTACAACAACGGCTCCCAGTTGGCACCTCCACCATCTCTTGCTTCCTAAACTTCTGGGAAGTCATTACGTTTACAGAAATATTATTTCCCAGCATTTGGGAAAGGGAGGTCAAAAATCTGAGCATCCTTGTTGGGAATTGAACGCCGACCTCCTGTGTGTCAGGCAGGGATACTAGCAAATATATACGAACAAGGGGCCCACATCAGCAAATTCACTGAGGAGGGGTGAAAATACTTTTTGCAGCAAGGTAAAAGGAACTGCAGACAGTTGGTTCCAAAATGGACAATCTCACCTGACAAAACAAAAGTTCTGATATATGATGTAGCCTGATCTAAAACTGAATGCCTGTTGAGAGCTGACTCTTTCCAACTTTTGCATTCATCATAATTATGTTTACAAAGGCAGATGGATGCACCATTCCCAGCAGCACTGCAACACCAGGTCGATGCGTGGAGCAAATGGAGCAAGCTCCTATTTCGCCTCCTGTTCCAAAATATCCATTTAAAATGTAGTCCCCATATAGAGGACGTATCAGATATTAAACTGATAAGAACAGATACTACACTTGATCTTAGCCAAAAGGCCGAGAAGCGATAGCCCCTCATTGTTTGGCTCCAACGTCGGGCTCTTGCTCAAGTTCTCTCCACTTGGGGTGGAAGTTTGCTCGTTTGAACAACAACGGCTCCCAGTTGGCACCTCCACCATCTCTTGCTTCCTAAACTTCTGGGAAGTCACTACGTTTACAGGAATATTATTTCCCAGCATTTGGGAAAGGGAAGTCAAAAATCTGAGTATCCTTGTTGGGAATTGAACGCCGGCCTCCTGCGTGTCAGGCAGGGATACCGGCAAATATATACGAACAAGGGGCCCACATCAGCAAATTCACTGAGGAGGGGTGAAAATACTTTTTGCAGCAAGGTAAAAGGAACTGCAGACAGTTGGTTCCAAAATGGACAATCTCACCTGACAAAACAAAAGTTCTGATATATGATGTAGCCTGATCTAAAACTGAATGCCTGTTGTGAGCTGACTCTTTCCAACTTTTGCATTCATCATAATTATGTTTACAAAGGCAGATGGGTGCACCATTCCCAGCAGCACTGCAATACCAGGTCGATGCGTGGAGCGAATGGAGCAAGCTCCTATTTCGCCTCCTGTTCCTAAAAATCCGTTTAATATGTAGTCCCCATATAGAGGACGTATCAGATATTAAACTGATAAGAACAGATTTTTTTGATTTTAAATGTTTTTATTCGACAACCATTAACAGTACATTTGTAACACACCTCACATCCCTTCACCGTGGCCCCCTATGTACATACTTCACCACGTAAGCGTCCCTACACCCCTTGTGTGCCCCTATATCACCCCCAAACCTCCCTTCCACCTCTCCAGGGCGCCGGCCTGTTGGTGGCCAGGTGGGGACCCAGGCTGGCCACCTGCTCCTTCCTCTCTCTCACCCCCTGCGCCCCATACAACCCAAAGACCCGCAGCTTGAACCCTCCGCAGCAAATGTCTGCCCCCAAAACCCTCCCTTGCCCCACCACGAAAACCCTCTCCACCCTTACCCCCTTGTTCCCAAAAATAATACCCACCCCCGAGCTGTGCACCCCCCCAACACTCCACACCGATCCCCCTTTGGTCCACTCCCTAGAAAAGAGTCCCACGTCCCTCCCATCCCTCAAATGCACCCCCTGCAAAAAGCAGATGGTGCAGCCCAACCCCTCAATGAAATCAAAAACCGCCCTCCTTTTAACTGAATCCCTCATTCCCCGTGCGTTGATTGTGACCACCCCCAACCCATTCATTGTGCGTGTAGTTTTGACCGGCCAACCGGGACGATGCAACCAGATGGACAAGAAAGAAAAAGAAACACAGAAAACCCGACCAAACACCCCAAGCACCCACTAGAACCCAACATGCAGCCCGATCCCCATTTACAAAAACCCTTCATGGCTGTCGCTGTCCAGGTCTGCCCACGAGTAGGGCATGGCGTTTGGGGATGCAGGGGGCCACATCGGCCCTTCGTGCCCATCCCAGGACACGGGGGAAAAACTAAACCCCGGGGGGTAGACTGCACCCCCCCTCCCTCCCACCTCTACCCCCTCCATGTGGAACAGCCCCCCCCCGTCCCCTGGCCCGCCCTCCGTTGGAGAGGCCCCCCCTCTCACCTCCCTCTGCCTCTTGGAGACCTCCCCGCCCACCTGGTTCTCGTCCCTCCTCTTCCTCTGCCCCCCCACCGTGGGGGTTGGCCAGGAGGGGTCCGCTGGCTGCGCTGCCGCCGACTCGGGCATTGCCACTGCCGCCGGAGGAGCCGTTGCCACCGCCGCCGTAGGAGCCGTCGCCGCCGGAGGAGCCGTCGCCGCCGGAGGAACCGTCACCGCCGCCGCCGCCGGAGAAACCGCCGCCGTCGCCGCCGGAGGAGCCGTCGCCGCCGGAGGAACCATCACCGCCGTCGCCGGAGAAACCGCCGCCGTCGCCGCCGGGGGAACCGCCGCCGCCGCCGGAGGAGCCGTCGCCGGAGGAGCCGTCGCCGGAGGAGCCGTCGCCGCCGCCGCCGGAGGAGCCGATGCCGCCGGAGGAGCCGATGCCGCCGGAGGGGCCGCCGCCGCCAGGGGAACAGCCGCCGCTGGAGGAGTCGCCGCCGCCGGAGGAGCTGCCGCCGCCGCCGCCGCCACAGGGGGAACTGCCGCCGCACCCGGAGGGACCGCCGCTGCCCGCGTGGTCTCCCCGGCACGACCCGCTGCAGCCGCGGCTGCCGCTACGTTAGTCCCGTGGTGCCGGGGCCCGTCCCCCGCCATGGCCTGGGGCTGGGGCTTTCTGCCCCCCCACCAACCCTTGCCTCGCGTGGCGGCCCCCGCGTATGTCCTTGTGCAGCCCCTGGCCAGGTGGCCCAACGACCCGCAGATGTGGCAGGCCCGGGGCTCAGGGCAGTCCTTCGCCTCGTGCCCGGCAGCCTGGCAGTGCCTGCACCTCCCGGGCCCGCACGCTCCCTCCACGTGGCCGTGGGTCCTGCACCTTCGGCAGAACGCCGGCTGCCTGGCGTAGGTAAGGTACCCCCTGTCTGCCCCAATGTTGAAAAAGGCTGGGGGGTGCGCCCACCCCTCGACGCCTGCGGGGTCCTCCCGCAGCAGCACCTGGTACTGCCGCTTGCCGGTCCAGAACCCGTTCGCGTCGTGCAGGCGCCGAGGGGCCGTGAGCAGCTCTGCGTACCCCCCCAGGAAGCCCGCCACTGCCTGGTCGGTCACGTAAGGGTTGTATAGGTGAATACTCACCGTGCGAAAGTTCGGCCTGTCGAGGCTCACCGTCTCGAAGGCCGAGAGTGGCCTCTCCCCCGCCAGGCGCCGGCTCTCCTCCAGCGCCTTCGCGCACACCTCCTCCTTGAAGAAGGTGACGTCGAAACTCCTCTCTGGGCTATGCCACTGCAGGCACAGCACTTCGGCAATTTTTACCTTCAGCGCACCCAGTAACACCACCCTCCCAAACAACTCTCTTGTCATCGCGCCCTCTTCATCCTCCTTGCATCTGAAGCGCAACGTCGCTCTCAGTCCGGCCCTTGGGACCGACTTGGTGTTGTCGGCCTGCTCCATGCTACGACGGATGAAGCAGGCCTCACTCGCTCCTCTTCTTGCGCCGCGCGGGTTAAGATCTTCGAAACTGATCTTAGCCAAAAGGCCGAGAAGCGATAGCCCCTCATTGTTTGGCTCCAACGTCGGGCTCTTGCTCAAGTTCTCTCCACTTGGGGTGGAAGTTTGCTCGTTTGTACAACAACGGCTCCCAGTTGGCACCTCCACCATCTCTTGCTTCCTAAACTTCTGGGAAGTCACTACGTTTACTGGAATATTATTTCCCAGCATTTGGGAAAGGGAGGTCAAAAATCTGAGCATCCTTGTTGGGAATTGAACGCCGACCTCCTGTGTGTCAGGCAGGGATACTAGCAAATATATACGAACAAGGGGCCCACATCAGCAAATTCACTGAGGAGGGGTGAAAATACTTTTTGCAGCAAGGTAAAAGGAACTGCAGACAGTTGGTTCCAAAATGGACAATCTCACCTGACAAAACAAAAGTTCTGATATATGATGTAGCCTGATCTAAAACTGAATGCCTGTTGAGATTGACTCTTTCCAACTTTTGCATTCATCATAATTATGTTTACAAAGGCAGATGGGTGCACCATTCCCAGCAGCACTGCAACACCAGGTCGATGCGTGGAGCAAATGGAGCAAGCTCCTATTTCGCCTCCTGTTCCTAAAAATCCATTTAATATGTAGTCCCCATATAGAGGACGTATCAGATATTAAACTGATAAGAACAGATACTACACTTGATCTTAGCCAAAAGGCCGAGAAGCGATAGCCCCTCATTGTTTGGCTCCAACGTCGGGCTCTTGCTCAAGTTCTCTCCACTTGGGGTGGAAGTTTGCTCGTTTGAACAACAACGGCTCCCAGTTGGCACCTCCACCATCTCTTGCTTCCTAAACTTCTGGGAAGTCACTACGTTTACAGGAATATTATTTCCCAGCATTTGGGAAAGGGAGGTCAAAAATCTGAGTATCCTTGTTGGGAATTGAACGCCGGCCTCCTGCGTGTCAGGCAGGGATACCGGCAAATATATACGAACAAGGGGCCCACATCAGCAAATTCACTGAGGAGGGGTGAAAATACTTTTTGCAGCAAGGTAAAAGGAACTGCAGACAGTTGGTTCCAAAATGGACAATCTCACCTGACAAAACAAAAGTTCTGATATATGATGTAGCCTGATCTAAAACTGAATGCCTGTTGTGAGCTGACTCTTTCCAACTTTTGCATTCATCATAATTATGTTTACAAAGGCAGATGGGTGCACCATTCCCAGCAGCACTGCAAAACCAGGTCGATGCGTGGAGCGAATGGAGCAAGCTCCTATTTCGCCTCCTGTTCCTAAAAATCCATTTAATATGTAGTCCCCATATAGAGGACGTATCAGATATTAAACTGATAAGAACAGATACTACACTTGATCTTAGCCAAAAGGCCGAGAAGCGATACCCTGTCTGGTTTGGCTCCAAAGTCGGGCTCTTGCTCAAGTTCTCTCCACTTGGGGTGGAAGTTTGCTCGTTTGTACAACAACGGCTCCCAGTTGGCACCTCCACCATCTCTTGCTTCCTAAACTTCTGGGAAGTCACTACGTTTACAGGAATATTATTTCCCAGCATTTGGGAAAGGGAGGTCAAAAATCTGAGCATCCTTGTTGGGAATTGAACGCCGACCTCCTGTGTGTCAGGCAGGGATACTAGCAAATATATACGAACAAGGGGCCCACATCAGCAAATTCACTGAGGAGGGGTGAAAATACTTTTTGCAGCAAGGTAAAAGGAACTGCAGACAGTTGGTTCCAAAATGGACAATCTCACCTGACAAAACAAAAGTTCTGATATATGATGTAGCCTGATCTAAAACTGATGGCTGTTGAGAGCTGACTCTTTCCAACTTTTGCATTCATCATAATTATGTTTACAAAGGCAGATGGGTGCACCATTCCCAGCAGCACTGCAACACCAGGTCGATGCGTGGAGCAAATGGAGCAAGCTCCTATTTCGCCTCCTGTTCCTAAAAATCCATTTAATATGTAGTCCCCATATAGAGGACGTATCAGATATTAAACTGATAAGAACAGATACTACACTTGATCTTAGCCAAAAGGCCGAGAAGCGATAGCCCCTCATTGTTTGGCTCCAACGTCGGGCTCTTGCTCAAGTTCTCTCCACTTGGGGTGGAAGTTTGCTCGTTTGAACAACAACGGCTCCCAGTTGGCACCTCCACCATCTCTTGCTTCCTAAACTTCTGGGAAGTCACTACGTTTACAGGAATATTATTTCCCAGCATTTGGGAAAGGGAGGTCAAAAATCTGAGTATCCTTGTTGGGAATTGAACGCCGGCCTCCTGCGTGTCAGGCAGGGATACCGGCAAATATATACGAACAAGGGGCCCACATCATCAAATTCACTGAGGAGGGGTGAAAATACTTTTTGCAGCAAGGTAAAAGGAACTGCAGACAGTTGGTTCCAAAATGGACAATCTCACCTGACAAAACAAAAGTTCTGATATATGATGTAGCCTGATCTAAAACTGAATGCCTGTTGTGAGCTGACTCTTTCCAACTTTTGCATTCATCATAATTATGTTTACAAAGGCAGATGGGTGCACCATTCCCAGCAGCACTGCAATACCAGGTCGATGATTGGAGCGAATGGAGCAAGCTCCTATTTCGCCTCCTGTTCCTAAAAATCCATTTAATATGTAGTCCCCATATAGAGGACGTATCAGATATTAAACTGATAAGAACAGATTTTTTTGATTTTAAATGTTTTTATTCGACAACCATTAACAGTACATTTGTAACACACCTCACATCCCTTCACCGTGGCCCCCTATGTACATACTTCACCACGTAAGCGTCCCTACACCCCTTGTGTGCCCCTATATCACCCCCAAACCTCCCTTCCACCTCTCCAGGGCGCCGGCCTGTTGGTGGCCAGGTGGGGACCCAGGCTGGCCACCTGCTCCTTCCTCTCTCTCACCCCCTGCGCCCCATACAACCCAAAGACCCGCAGCTTGAACCCTCCGCAGCAAATGTCTGCCCCCAAAACCCTCCCTTGCCCCACCACGAAAACCCTCTCCACCCTTACCCCCTTGTTCCCAAAAATAATACCCACCCCCGAGCTGTGCACCCCCCCAACACTCCACACCGATCCCCCTTTGGTCCACTCCCTAGAAAAGAGTCCCACGTCCCTCCCATCCCTCAAATGCACCCCCTGCAAAAAGCAGATGGTGCAGCCCAACCCCTCAATGAAATCAAAAACCGCCCTCCTTTTAACTGAATCCCTCATTCCCCGTGCGTTGATTGTGACCACCCCCAACCCATTCATTGTGCGTGTAGTTTTGACCGGCCAACCGGGACGATGCAACCAGATGGACAAGAAAGAAAAAGAAACACAGAAAACCCGACCAAACACCCCAAGCACCCACTAGAACCCAACATGCAGCCCGATCCCCATTTACAAAAACCCTTCATGGCTGTCGCTGTCCAGGTCTGCCCACGAGTAGGGCATGGCGTTTGGGGATGCAGGGGGCCACATCGGCCCTTCGTGCCCATCCCAGGACACGGGGGAAAAACTAAACCCCGGGGGGTAGACTGCACCCCCCCTCCCTCCCACCTCTACCCCCTCCATGTGGAACAGCCCCCCCCCGTCCCCTGGCCCGCCCTCCGTTGGAGAGGCCCCCCCTCTCACCTCCCTCTGCCTCTTGGAGACCTCCCCGCCCACCTGGTTCTCGTCCCTCCTCTTCCTCTGCCCCCCCACCGTGGGGGTTGGCCAGGAGGGGTCCGCTGGCTGCGCTGCCGCCGACTCGGGCATTGCCACTGCCGCCGGAGGAGCCGTTGCCACCGCCGCCGTAGGAGCCGTCGCCGCCGGAGGAGCCGTCGCCGCCGGAGGAACCGTCACCGCCGCCGCCGCCGGAGAAACCGCCGCCGTCGCCGCCGGAGGAGCCGTCGCCGCCGGAGGAACCATCACCGCCGTCGCCGGAGAAACCGCCGCCGTCGCCGCCGGGGGAACCGCCGCCGCCGCCGGAGGAGCCGTCGCCGGAGGAGCCGTCGCCGGAGGAGCCGTCGCCGCCGCCGCCGGAGGAGCCGATGCCGCCGGAGGAGCCGATGCCGCCGGAGGGGCCGCCGCCGCCAGGGGAACAGCCGCCGCTGGAGGAGTCGCCGCCGCCGGAGGAGCTGCCGCCGCCGCCGCCGCCACAGGGGGAACTGCCGCCGCACCCGGAGGGACCGCCGCTGCCCGCGTGGTCTCCCCGGCACGACCCGCTGCAGCCGCGGCTGCCGCTACGTTAGTCCCGTGGTGCCGGGGCCCGTCCCCCGCCATGGCCTGGGGCTGGGGCTTTCTGCCCCCCCACCAACCCTTGCCTCGCGTGGCGGCCCCCGCGTATGTCCTTGTGCAGCCCCTGGCCAGGTGGCCCAACGACCCGCAGATGTGGCAGGCCCGGGGCTCAGGGCAGTCCTTCGCCTCGTGCCCGGCAGCCTGGCAGTGCCTGCACCTCCCGGGCCCGCACGCTCCCTCCACGTGGCCGTGGGTCCTGCACCTTCGGCAGAACGCCGGCTGCCTGGCGTAGGTAAGGTACCCCCTGTCTGCCCCAATGTTGAAAAAGGCTGGGGGGTGCGCCCACCCCTCGACGCCTGCGGGGTCCTCCCGCAGCAGCACCTGGTACTGCCGCTTGCCGGTCCAGAACCCGTTCGCGTCGTGCAGGCGCCGAGGGGCCGTGAGCAGCTCTGCGTACCCCCCCAGGAAGCCCGCCACTGCCTGGTCGGTCACGTAAGGGTTGTATAGGTGAATACTCACCGTGCGAAAGTTCGGCCTGTCGAGGCTCACCGTCTCGAAGGCCGAGAGTGGCCTCTCCCCCGCCAGGCGCCGGCTCTCCTCCAGCGCCTTCGCGCACACCTCCTCCTTGAAGAAGGTGACGTCGAAACTCCTCTCTGGGCTATGCCACTGCAGGCACAGCACTTCGGCAATTTTTACCTTCAGCGCACCCAGTAACACCACCCTCCCAAACAACTCTCTTGTCATCGCGCCCTCTTCATCCTCCTTGCATCTGAAGCGCAACGTCGCTCTCAGTCCGGCCCTTGGGACCGACTTGGTGTTGTCGGCCTGCTCCATGCTACGACGGATGAAGCAGGCCTCACTCGCTCCTCTTCTTGCGCCGCGCGGGTTAAGATCTTCGAAACTGATCTTAGCCAAAAGGCCGAGAAGCGTAGCCCCTCATTGTTTGGCTCCAACGTCGGGCTCTTGCTCAAGTTCTCTCCACTTGGGGTGGAAGTTTGCTCGTTTGTACAACAACGGCTCCCAGTTGGCACCTCCACCATCTCTTGCTTCCTAAACTTCTGGGAAGTCACTACGTTTACAGGAATATTATTTCCCAGCATTTGGGAAAGGGAGGTCAAAAATCTGAGCATCCTTGTTGGGAATTGAACGCCGACCTCCTGTGTGTCAGGCAGGGATACTAGCAAATATATACGAACAAGGGGCCCACATCAGCAAATTCACTGAGGAGGGGTGAAAATACTTTTTGCAGCAAGGTAAAAGGAACTGCAGACAGTTGGTTCCAAAATGGACAATCTCACCTGACAAAACAAAAGTTCTGATATATGATGTAGCCTGATCTAAAACTGAATGCCTGTTGAGATTGACTCTTTCCAACTTTTGCATTCATCATAATTATGTTTACAAAGGCAGATGGGTGCACCATTCCCAGCAGCACTGCAACACCAGGTCGATGCGTGGAGCAAATGGAGCAAGCTCCTATTTCGCCTCCTGTTCCTAAAAATCCATTTAATATGTAGTCCCCATATAGAGGACGTATCAGATATTAAACTGATAAGAACAGATACTACACTTGATCTTAGCCAAAAGGCCGAGAAGCGATACCCTGTCTGGTTTGGCTCCAAAGTCGGGCTCTTGCTCAAGTTCTCTCCACTTGGGGTGGAAGTTTGCTCGTTTGTACAACAACGGCTCCCAGTTGGCACCTCCACCATCTCTTGCTTCCTAAACTTCTGGGAAGTCACTACGTTTACAGGAATATTATTTCCCAGCATTTGGGAAAGGGAGGTCAAAAATCTGAGCATCCTTGTTGGGAATTGAACGCCGACCTCCTGTGTGTCAGGCAGGGATACTAGCAAATATATACGAACAAGGGGCCCACATCAGCAAATTCACTGAGGAGGGGTGAAAATACTTTTTGCAGCAAGGTAAAAGGAACTGCAGACAGTTGGTTCCAAAATGGACAATCTCACCTGACAAAACAAAAGTTCTGATATATGATGTAGCCTGATCTAAAACTGATGGCTGTTGAGAGCTGACTCTTTCCAACTTTTGCATTCATCATAATTATGTTTACAAAGGCAGATGGGTGCACCATTCCCAGCAGCACTGCAACACCAGGTCGATGCGTGGAGCAAATGGAGCAAGCTCCTATTTCGCCTCCTGTTCCTAAAAATCCATTTAATATGTAGTCCCCATATAGAGGACGTATCAGATATTAAACTGATAAGAACAGATACTACACTTGATCTTAGCCAAAAGGCCGAGAAGCGATACCCTGTCTGGTTTGGCTCCAAAGTCGGGCTCTTGCTCAAGTTCTCTCCACTTGGGGTGGAAGTTTGCTCGTTTGTACAACAACGGCTCCCAGTTGGCACCTCCACCATCTCTTGCTTCCTAAACTTCTGGGAAGTCACTACGTTTACAGGAATATTATTTCCCAGCATTTGGGAAAGGGAGGTCAAAAATCTGAGCATCCTTGTTGGGAATTGAACGCCGACCTCCTGTGTGTCAGGCAGGGATACTAGCAAATATATACGAACAAGGGGCCCACATCAGCAAATTCACTGAGGAGGGGTGAAAATACTTTTTGCAGCAAGGTAAAAGGAACTGCAGACAGTTGGTTCCAAAATGGACAATCTCACCTGACAAAACAAAAGTTCTGATATATGATGTAGCCTGATCTAAAACTGAATGCCTGTTGTGAGCTGACTCTTTCCAACTTTTGCATTCATCATAATTATGTTTACAAAGGCAGATGGGTGCACCATTCCCAGCAGCACTGCAATACCAGGTCGATGCGTGGAGCGAATGGAGCAAGCTCCTATTTCGCCTCCTGTTCCTAAAAATCCATTTAATATGTAGTCCCCATATAGAGGACGTATCAGATATTAAACTGATAAGAACAGATACTACACTTGATCTTAGCCAAAAGGCCGAGAAGCGATACCCTGTCTGGTTTGGCTCCAAAGTCGGGCTCTTGCTCAAGTTCTCTCCACTTGGGGTGGAAGTTTGCTCGTTTGTACAACAACGGCTCCCAGTTGGCACCTCCACCATCTCTTGCTTCCTAAACTTCTGGGAAGTCACTACGTTTACAGGAATATTATTTCCCAGCATTTGGGAAAGGGAGGTCAAAAATCTGAGCATCCTTGTTGGGAATTGAACGCCGACCTCCTGTGTGTCAGGCAGGGATACTAGCAAATATATACGAACAAGGGGCCCACATCAGCAAATTCACTGAGGAGGGGTGAAAATACTTTTTGCAGCAAGGTAAAAGGAACTGCAGACAGTTGGTTCCAAAATGGACAATCTCACCTGACAAAACAAAAGTTCTGATATATGATGTAGCCTGATCTAAAACTGATGGCTGTTGAGAGCTGACTCTTTCCAACTTTTGCATTCATCATAATTATGTTTACAAAGGCAGATGGGTGCACCATTCCCAGCAGCACTGCAACACCAGGTCGATGCGTGGAGCAAATGGAGCAAGCTCCTATTTCGCCTCCTGTTCCTAAAAATCCATTTAATATGTAGTCCCCATATAGAGGACGTATCAGATATTAAACTGATAAGAACAGATACTACACTTGATCTTAGCCAAAAGGCCGAGAAGCGATAGCCCCTCATTGTTTGGCTCCAACGTCGGGCTCTTGCTCAAGTTCTCTCCACTTGGGGTGGAAGTTTGCTCGTTTGAACAACAACGGCTCCCAGTTGGCACCTCCACCATCTCTTGCTTCCTAAACTTCTGGGAAGTCACTACGTTTACAGGAATATTATTTCCCAGCATTTGGGAAAGGGAGGTCAAAAATCTGAGTATCCTTGTTGGGAATTGAACGCCGGCCTCCTGCGTGTCAGGCAGGGATACCGGCAAATATATACGAACAAGGGGCCCACATCATCAAATTCACTGAGGAGGGGTGAAAATACTTTTTGCAGCAAGGTAAAAGGAACTGCAGACAGTTGGTTCCAAAATGGACAATCTCACCTGACAAAACAAAAGTTCTGATATATGATGTAGCCTGATCTAAAACTGAATGCCTGTTGTGAGCTGACTCTTTCCAACTTTTGCATTCATCATAATTATGTTTACAAAGGCAGATGGGTGCACCATTCCCAGCAGCACTGCAATACCAGGTCGATGCTTGGAGCGAATGGAGCAAGCTCCTATTTCGCCTCCTGTTCCTAAAAATCCATTTAATATGTAGTCCCCATATAGAGGACGTATCAGATATTAAACTGATAAGAACAGATACTACACTTGATCTTAGCCAAAAGGCCGAGAAGCGATAGCCCCTCATTGTTTGGCTCCAACGTCGGGCTCTTGCTCAAGTTCTCTCCACTTGGGGTGGAAGTTTGCTCGTTTGTACAACAACGGCTCCCAGTTGGCACCTCCACCATCTCTTGCTTCCTAAACTTCTGGGAAGTCACTACGTTTACAGGAATATTATTTCCCAGCATTTGGGAAAGGGAGGTCAAAAATCTGAGCATCCTTGTTGGGAATTGAACGCCGACCTCCTGTGTGTCAGGCAGGGATACTAGCAAATATATACGAACAAGGGGCCCACATCAGCAAATTCACTGAGGAGGGGTGAAAATACTTTTTGCAGCAAGGTAAAAGGAACTGCAGACAGTTGGTTCCAAAATGGACAATCTCACCTGACAAAACAAAAGTTCTGATATATGATGTAGCCTGATCTAAAACTGAATGCCTGTTGAGATTGACTCTTTCCAACTTTTGCATTCATCATAATTATGTTTACAAAGGCAGATGGGTGCACCATTCCCAGCAGCACTGCAACACCAGGTCGATGCGTGGAGCAAATGGAGCAAGCTCCTATTTCGCCTCCTGTTCCTAAAAATCCATTTAATATGTAGTCCCCATATAGAGGACGTATCAGATATTAAACTGATAAGAACAGATACTACACTTGATCTTAGCCAAAAGGCCGAGAAGCGATAGCCCCTCATTGTTTGGCTCCAACGTCGGGCTCTTGCTCAAGTTCTCTCCACTTGGGGTGGAAGTTTGCTCGTTTGAACAACAACGGCTCCCAGTTGGCACCTCCACCATCTCTTGCTTCCTAAACTTCTGGGAAGTCACTACGTTTACAGGAATATTATTTCCCAGCATTTGGGAAAGGGAGGTCAAAAATCTGAGTATCCTTGTTGGGAATTGAACGCCGGCCTCCTGCGTGTCAGGCAGGGATACCGGCAAATATATACGAACAAGGGGCCCACATCAGCAAATTCACTGAGGAGGGGTGAAAATACTTTTTGCAGCAAGGTAAAAGGAACTGCAGACAGTTGGTTCCAAAATGGACAATCTCACCTGACAAAACAAAAGTTCTGATATATGATGTAGCCTGATCTAAAACTGAATGCCTGTTGTGAGCTGACTCTTTCCAACTTTTGCATTCATCATAATTATGTTTACAAAGGCAGATGGGTGCACCATTCCCAGCAGCACTGCAAAACCAGGTCGATGCGTGGAGCGAATGGAGCAAGCTCCTATTTCGCCTCCTGTTCCTAAAAATCCATTTAATATGTAGTCCCCATATAGAGGACGTATCAGATATTAAACTGATAAGAACAGATACTACACTTGATCTTAGCCAAAAGGCCGAGAAGCGATACCCTGTCTGGTTTGGCTCCAAAGTCGGGCTCTTGCTCAAGTTCTCTCCACTTGGGGTGGAAGTTTGCTCGTTTGTACAACAACGGCTCCCAGTTGGCACCTCCACCATCTCTTGCTTCCTAAACTTCTGGGAAGTCACTACGTTTACAGGAATATTATTTCCCAGCATTTGGGAAAGGGAGGTCAAAAATCTGAGCATCCTTGTTGGGAATTGAACGCCGACCTCCTGTGTGTCAGGCAGGGATACTAGCAAATATATACGAACAAGGGGCCCACATCAGCAAATTCACTGAGGAGGGGTGAAAATACTTTTTGCAGCAAGGTAAAAGGAACTGCAGACAGTTGGTTCCAAAATGGACAATCTCACCTGACAAAACAAAAGTTCTGATATATGATGTAGCCTGATCTAAAACTGATGGCTGTTGAGAGCTGACTCTTTCCAACTTTTGCATTCATCATAATTATGTTTACAAAGGCAGATGGGTGCACCATTCCCAGCAGCACTGCAACACCAGGTCGATGCGTGGAGCAAATGGAGCAAGCTCCTATTTCGCCTCCTGTTCCTAAAAATCCATTTAATATGTAGTCCCCATATAGAGGACGTATCAGATATTAAACTGATAAGAACAGATACTACACTTGATCTTAGCCAAAAGGCCGAGAAGCGATAGCCCCTCATTGTTTGGCTCCAACGTCGGGCTCTTGCTCAAGTTCTCTCCACTTGGGGTGGAAGTTTGCTCGTTTGAACAACAACGGCTCCCAGTTGGCACCTCCACCATCTCTTGCTTCCTAAACTTCTGGGAAGTCACTACGTTTACAGGAATATTATTTCCCAGCATTTGGGAAAGGGAGGTCAAAAATCTGAGTATCCTTGTTGGGAATTGAACGCCGGCCTCCTGCGTGTCAGGCAGGGATACCGGCAAATATATACGAACAAGGGGCCCACATCATCAAATTCACTGAGGAGGGGTGAAAATACTTTTTGCAGCAAGGTAAAAGGAACTGCAGACAGTTGGTTCCAAAATGGACAATCTCACCTGACAAAACAAAAGTTCTGATATATGATGTAGCCTGATCTAAAACTGAATGCCTGTTGTGAGCTGACTCTTTCCAACTTTTGCATTCATCATAATTATGTTTACAAAGGCAGATGGGTGCACCATTCCCAGCAGCACTGCAATACCAGGTCGATGCTTGGAGCGAATGGAGCAAGCTCCTATTTCGCCTCCTGTTCCTAAAAATCCATTTAATATGTAGTCCCCATATAGAGGACGTATCAGATATTAAACTGATAAGAACAGATACTACACTTGATCTTAGCCAAAAGGCCGAGAAGCGATACCCTGTCTGGTTTGGCTCCAAAGTCGGGCTCTTGCTCAAGTTCTCTCCACTTGGGGTGGAAGTTTGCTCGTTTGTACAACAACGGCTCCCAGTTGGCACCTCCACCATCTCTTGCTTCCTAAACTTCTGGGAAGTCACTACGTTTACAGGAATATTATTTCCCAGCATTTGGGAAAGGGAGGTCAAAAATCTGAGCATCCTTGTTGGGAATTGAACGCCGACCTCCTGTGTGTCAGGCAGGGATACTAGCAAATATATACGAACAAGGGGCCCACATCAGCAAATTCACTGAGGAGGGGTGAAAATACTTTTTGCAGCAAGGTAAAAGGAACTGCAGACAGTTGGTTCCAAAATGGACAATCTCACCTGACAAAACAAAAGTTCTGATATATGATGTAGCCTGATCTAAAACTGAATGCCTGTTGTGAGCTGACTCTTTCCAACTTTTGCATTCATCATAATTATGTTTACAAAGGCAGATGGGTGCACCATTCCCAGCAGCACTGCAATACCAGGTCGATGCGTGGAGCGAATGGAGCAAGCTCCTATTTCGCCTCCTGTTCCTAAAAATCCATTTAATATGTAGTCCCCATATAGAGGACGTATCAGATATTAAACTGATAAGAACAGATTTTTTTTTTTTTTGATTTTAAATGTTTTTATTCGACAACCATTAACAGTACATTTGCAACACACCTCACATCCCTTCACCGTGGCCCCCTAAATACATACTTCACCACATAAGCGTCCCTACACCCCTTGTGTGCCCCTATATCACCCCCAAACCTCCCTTAAAAGTCCCACGTCCCTCCCATCCCTCAAGTGCACCTCCTGCAACAAACAGATGGTGCAGCCCAACCCCTCAACGAAATCAAAAACCGCCCTCCTTTTAACTGAATCCCTCATTCCCCGTGCGTTAATTGTGACTATCCCCAACCCATTCATTGTGCGTGTAGTTTTGAACCAGCCAAATGGGACGATACAACCTGACGAACAAGAAAGAAAAAGAAACACAAAAAACGAGACCAAAAACCCCATGCACCCATTAGAATCCAATACATGCAACCCGATCCCCATCTACAAAAACCCTTCTTGGTTGTCGCTGTCCAGGTCTGCCCACGAGTAGGGCATGGCGTTTGGGGATGCAGAGGGCCACATCGGCCCTTCATACCCGTCCAAAGACACGGGGGAAAAGCTAAACCCCGGGGAATAGACTGCCCCCCCCCCTCCTCCCACCTCTACCCCCTCCATGTGGAACAGCCTCCCCCCGTCCCCTGGCCCGCCCTCCGTTGGAGAGGCCCCCCCTCTCACCTCCCTCTGCATCTTGGAGACCTCCGCGCCCACCTGGTTCTCGTCCCTCCTCTTCCTCTGCCCCGCCCCTGTGGGGGTTGGCCAGGAGGGGTCTGCTGGCAGTGCTGCAGTCGCCACGGGAGTTGCCGCCGCCGCCGCAGCCGCAGGAGCTGCCTTAGCCGCCGCCAAAGGAGCCACCGCAGGAGAAGCCGCCGTCGCCGGAGCCGCCGCCGCCACCGCCGCTGGAGGAACCGATGCCGCCGGAGGAGCCGCCGCCGGAGGCGCTGCCGCTGCCGCCGCAGGGGGAGCCCCCGCCGCCGCCTCCGGAGGGACCGCCGCTGCCCGCGTGGTCTCCCCGGCACGACCCGCAGGAGGCGCGGGCGCCGATCCCGGCACCCCGGCCCGGCCCGCTGCAGCGGCCGCGGCTGACGCTACATTAATCCCGTGGTGCTGGGGCCCTTCCCCCGCCGTGGCCTGGGGCTTTCTGCCCACCCACCCCCCCTTGCCTCGTGTGGCGGCCCCCGCGTATGTCTTTGCGCAGCCCCTGGCCAGGTGGCCCAGCGATCCGCAGATGTGGCAGGCCCGGGGCTCAGGGCAGTCCTTCGCCTCGTGCCCGGCGACCTGGCAGTGCCTGCACCTCCCGGGACCGCACGCTCCCTCCACGTGGCCGTGGGTCCTGCACCTTCGGCAGAACGCCGGCTGCCTGGCGTAATTAAGGTACCCCCTGTCCGCCCCGATGTTAAAAAAGGCTGGGGGGTGCGCCAACCCCTCGACGCCTGCGGGATCCTCCCGCAGCAGCACCTGGTACTGTCGCTTGCCGGTCCAGAACCCGTTCGCGTCGTGCAGGCGCCGAGGGGCCGTGAGCAGCTCGGCGTACCCCCCCAGGAAGCCCGCCACTGCCTGGTCGGTCACATATGGGTTGTACATGTGTACACTCACCATGCGGAAGTTCGGCCTGTCGAGGCTCACGGTCTCGAAGGCCGAGAGTGGCCTCTCCCCCGCCAGGCGCCGGCTCTCCTCCAGCGCCTTCGCGCACACCTCCTCCTTAAAGAAGGTAACGTCGAAGCTTCTCTCCGGGCTGTGCCACTGCAGGCACAGCACTTCGCCTATTTTTATTTTTAGTGCGCCCAGCAACACCACCCTCCCAAACAACTCCCTTGTCATAGCGACCTCCTGCTCTTCTTTGCACCTGAAGCGCAACGTCGCTCTCAGTCCGGCCCTTGGGACCGACTTTGTGTTGTCGGCCTGCTCCATAATATAACAGTGAAGCAGGCCTCACTCGCTCCTCCACTTGCGCCCGCGCGGGTTAAGATCTCTGTAATTGATCTTAGCCAAAAGGCCGAGAAGCGATACCCCCTCATTGTTTGGCTCCAACGTCGGGCTCTTGCTCAAGTTCTCTCCACTTGGGGTGGAAGTTTGCTCGTTTGTACAACAACGGCTCCCAGTTGGCACCTCCACCATCTCTTGCTTCCTAAACTTCTGGGAAGTCACTACGTTTACAGGAATATTATTTCCCAGCATTTGGGAAAGGGAGGTCAAAAATCTGAGTATCCTTGTTGGGAATTGAACGCCGGCCTCCTGCGTGTCAGGCAGGGATACCGGCAAATATATACGAACAAGGGGCCCACATCAGCAAATTCACTGAGGAGGGGTGAAAATACTTTTTGCAGCAAGGTAAAAGGAACTGCAGACAGTTGGTTCCAAAATGGACAATCTCACCTGACAAAACAAAAGTTCTGATATATGATGTAGCCTGATCATAAAACTGAATGCCTGTTGTGAGCTGACTCTTTCCAACTTTTGCATTCATCATAATTATGTTTACAAAGGCAGATGGGTGCACCATTCCCAGCAGCACTGCAATACCAGGTCGATGCGTGGAGCAAATGGAGCAAGCTCCTATTTCGCCTCCTGTTCCTAAAAATCCATTTAATATGTAGTCCCCATATAGAGGACGTATCAGATATTAAACTGATAAGAACAGATTTTTTTTTTTTTGATTTTAAATGTTTTTATTCGACAACCATTAACAGCACATTTGCAACACACCTCACATCCCTTCACCGTGGCCCCCTATATACATACTTCACCACATAAGCGTCCCTACACCCCTTGTGTGCCCCTATATCACCCCCAAACCTCCCTTCCACCTCTCCAGGGCGGCATGTTGCCCCCACCTCGCTACGTCCCTCCTGATCCTTCCCCTCAGGTCCT
Organism: Zeus faber; assembly: GCF_960531495.2. Classification (NCBI taxonomy): domain Eukaryota; kingdom Metazoa; phylum Chordata; class Actinopteri; order Zeiformes; family Zeidae; genus Zeus; species Zeus faber. The sequence continues at coordinate 2,141,927 of NC_137193.1, read as the reverse complement.
CCTCCACTCTCCCCACAACCCCCCTCACTCCCCAGTCCCTTCCACGGTCTATCAGGTCCAGCCTGGCTGCCCACAGGTTCTTCTTCAGGAGGCTTATGAGGAGCCAGAGCAGGAAACGCTCGTTCCTGGTACCCGCCCCGCCTATCCCCCTCTCCACCTTCTCCCAGGTCAGGACGAACTGCTCCTTCGCCCTCACGAGCAGGCCTCCCGCCCTCGCCCACACCACCCCGGCGAAAGGACACTCCCACATGACGTGACGGATGGTCTCCTCCCCAGAGCACGTGGCTCGGGGGCACGCAGGGGATCTCGCCAAGCCGTGCCGGTGCATGGTGGCACGCACCGGCAGAGCCTTGTGGAGGCAGGACCAATTAAGGTCCTTGAGCCCGTTGTCCAGGCCAGGGGGCTGTACCGCCAACCAGACCGACGTGGGGATCGCCACCACAGCCGGCGCTGCCACCCCCCGCCTTGTCTCGGCATAGAGCCTCCTCTGGTCCAGCCCCAGGTCCCCGTCCAGTGCCTCGGGGTGGGCCCGGAGCCACTTTGCCGCGTGGCCAAAGTGCCACGGTAACTGCTCCGCCCGGGGACCCAAGTTGCTCAAGGCCCCCATGACCCTCCTTGCTTGATATGAGAAGAAGAGCCGGAGAAAGTGTCCTGATGGGTGAACCACCGGTGAGGACAGCTCCCTCAACAGAAAGGAAACAAAAAAACAATCCAGTTTTAGTGGGAGGTGGGGCACGTCCCTTCCCCCCTCCCCGATCGGAGCCACCATGCGGGCCCTCGCCACGTACTCATATCGGTCCCCCCACATGAAACCAAAGATCAGTCGCGTGAGGGGCCTCCGCATGCTTGCCGGCATCGGGAAGATGTACGACAAGTACAGGAGGGGCAGCAACACGTCGGCCTTCAAGACCAGGACCTTCCCAGTGAGGGTCAGTCTCCTGGCTTTCCAGAGGGCGACTTTTTTCTGGACTGTTGTAATACGCACTGTTGTAATACGCCTGGTCCAATTGGCCGCGGCGCTGTGGGCTGCCTCAAAGTCTACCCCGAGTATCCTCAGGGGTCCTTCGCAGAGCGACAGCCCCCCTGGTACGTCCGTCCTATCTTTCCACCGCCCAAAGAACTTGACCGAGGACTTTGCGGGATTTAACTCCGCGCCCGACACTCTGCCAAACTCCTGGAAGATCTCCAGGGAACGGAGCAGGCAAGCATCACTGTCCAGCAGCAGGGTGGTATCATCTGCGTACTGCGACAGCTTGACCCTAAGGCCCCCGCTGCCTGGTACCAGCAACCCTTTCACACCCGGGTCAGCCCGAATGGCTGCCGCCAGGGGCTCCATATAAAGGATGTAGAGCAAGGGTGAGAGCGGACACCCCTGTCTTACCCCTGAGTGCAACCCAAAAGGCTCCCCTAGGTGACCATTAACACACACCGTGCTCCCCACCGCCGCGTACAGAGTGCGCAGCCACCCGACAAACCCCTTCCCTAACCCTACCTTCTCCAAAACCTTGAACATAAAGCCCCAGTGAACCCTATCAAAGGCTTTGGCCTGATCGAGGCCAACCACCATAAGGGGTTGACCTCTATCCTCTACCCAAGCAATAGCATCTCTGATGAGCTGGAGATTCCACCTCCCAGAGCGCCCAGCCACCCCGCACGTTTGGTCCACGTGGACCGCGTCCGGGAGGACTGCACGCAGGCGGTCCGCGAGGACCTTAGCTAAAAGCTTATAGTCCACGCACAGCATGGTCAATGGCCGCCAGTTGTTAAGGTCGGTGGCGTCGCCCCTCTTAAAAAGTAGGGAGATCACCCCCTTAGCCATCGACCCTCCCAGCGCCCCAGTGCGGAGGACCTCGGTCAGCACCTCCAGCACCACCGGCCCCAGTGTCCCCCAGTACTTGAGGTAGAACTCGGCCGGCAAGCCGTCGATGCCCGGGACCTTTCGCTTTCCCATCCTTCGAAGGGCCCCCTCAAGTTCCTCCAGTGTGAGGGGGGTCACCAAAGCCTCCGCCAGGTCAGGCGGCACGCGCCGGGCGACACGCTCTAAGAAAGCCTCCGCCCGGGCCTCATCCACCGTTCTTTCACAGAAGAGGGAGCGATAATGGTCTGTGGCGACCCGCACCATCGACTCCGCCTCTGTCGCCACCTGCCCCTGGCTATCCCTAATCCCCGCGAACACCTGCCTTGCCTTGTCAGCCCGCACAGAGCTGAAAAAGGCCGCCGAACACGTCTCGTTCCTCTCCAGGAACTCCCGACGCGACCGCAGCAGGTAAGCCCGGGCCCTACGTTCGTAGACCTCCCTAAGCTGCGCTTTAAGGAGGTCGCAAGCCCGCTGGTCTACAGTGCCGCCGAGGTTCCCCACAGCGTACTCGAGCTCGAGCAGGCGTTGCAGGCGGCGCACCTCCCTCTCCGCCTGCTTCGCCCTTGCCTTACAGTATCTAATGGCGTGGGACTTGATCCTCTCCTTAGCCACCCCCCACCATTCCACCACTCCGTCACACAGGGGCCTCAGCCCCTCGAGCCCCCGGAAGAAAGCGGCGAAGCTGGCATTAAACCCCTCCTCCTCAAGGATGCTGGAGTTTAGCCTCCAGTACCCTCTGCCGAAGACAGGGGCACCGGACCGAACCCGGAAGAGGACCCCGTCATGGTCCGAGAAAAAGACGGGGAGCACCCGCCCGGACAACACGCCCAAGGACCTTGAAAAAAACACATAGTCCAGCCTCCTCGTGACCCCCCGGGAGTTGCGCCATGTGGGACCATCCATCCGCGGGCTGAGCGCCCTTCCCCCGTCCACCAGCCCATGCCCCCTGAAGAAGCCCTTGATGTGGTCCCCGCTGCTATCTGTCCCCCTCCCCAGGTCGACATTGAAATCCCCCCCGACAATCACCGGCCTGTTGGTGGCCAGGTGGGGACCCAGGCTTGCCACCTGCTCCTTCCTCTCTCTCACCCCCTGCGCCCCATACAACACAAAAACCCGCAGCTTGAAACCTCCGCAACAAATGTCTGCCCCCAACACCCTCCCTTGCCCCACCACGAAAACCCCCTCCACCCTTACCCCCTTGTTCCCAAAAATAATACCTACCCCTGAGCTGTGCACCCCCCCAACACTCCACACCGATCCCCCTTTGGTCCACTCCCTAGAAAAAAGTCCCACGTCCCTCCCATCCCTCAAGTGCACCTCCTGCAAAAAACAGATGGTGCAGCCCAACCCCTCAACGAAATCAAAAACCGCCCTCCTTTTAACTGAATCCCTCATTCCCCGCGCGTTAATTGTGACTATCCCCAACCCATTCATTGTGCGTGTAGTTTGAACCAGCCCAATGGGACGATACAACCTGACGAACAAGAAAGAAAAAGAAATACAAAAAACGAGACCAAAAACCCCATGCACCCACTAGAACCCAATACATGCAACCCGTTCCCCATCTACAAAAACCCTTCTTGGTTGTCGTTGTCCAGGTCTGCCCACGAGTAGGGCATGGCGTTTGGGGATGCAGAGGGCCACATCGGCCCTTCATACCCGTCCAAAGACACGGGGGAAAAGCTAAACCCCGGGGAATAGACTGCCCCCCCCCCTCCTCCCACCTCTACCCCCTCCATGTGGAACAGCCTCCCCCCGTCCCCTGGCCCGCCCTCCGTTGGAGAGGCCCCCCCTCTCACCTCCCTCTGCCTCTTGGAGACCTCCGCGCCCACCTGGTTCTCGTCCCTCCTCTTCCTCTGCCCCGCCCCTGTGGGGGTTGGCCAGGAGGGGTCTGCTGGCAGTGCTGCCGTCGCCACGGGAGTTGCCGCCGCCGCCGCCGCAGGAGCTACCTCAGCCGACGCCAAAGGAGCCGTCGACGGAGGAGCCGTCGCCGCCGCAGGAGAAGCCGCCGTCGCCGTCGCCGCCGCCGGAGCCGCCGCCGCCACCGCCGCCGGAGGAACCGATGCCGCCGGAGGAGCCGCCACCGCCGCCGGAGGAACCGATGCCGCCGGAGGAACCGCCGCCGCCGGAGGAGCCGCCGCCGCCAGAGGAGCCGCCGCCGCCGGAGGAGCCGCCGCCGCCGTCGCCGCCGCCGCCGCCGCCGTCGCCGCCGCCGGAGGAGCTGCCGCTGCCGCCGCCGCCGCCGGAGGAGCTGCCCCCCCCGCCGCCTCCGGAGGGACCGCCGCTGCCCGCGTGGTCTCCCCGGCACGACCCGCAGGAGGCGCGGGCGCCGGTCCCGGCACCCCGGCCCGGCCCGCTGCAGCGGCCGCGGCTGCCGCTATATTAATCCCGTGGTGCTGGGGCCCATCCCCCGCCGTGGCCTGGGGCTTTCTGCCCACCCCCCCCCCCTTGCCTCGTGTGGCGGCCCCCGCGTATGTCTTTGCGCAGCCCCTGGCCAGGTGGCCCAGCGATCCGCAGATGTGGCAGGCCCGGGGCTCAGGGCAGTCCTTCGCCTCGTGCCCGGCGACCTGGCAGTGCCTGCACCTCCCGGGACCGCACGCTCCCTCCACGTGGCCGTGGGTCCTGCACCTTCGGCAGAACGCCGGCTGCCTGGCGTAGTTAAGGTACCCCCTGTCCGCCCCGATGTTAAAAAAGGCTGGGGGGTGCGCCCACCCCTCGACGCCTGCGGGGTTCTCCCGCAGCAGCACCTGGTACTGTCGCTTGCCAGTCCAGAACCCGTTCGCGTCGTGCAGGCGCCGAGGGGCCGTGAGCAGCTCGGCGTACCCCCCCAGGAAGCCCGCCACTGCCTGGTCGGTCACATATGGGTTGTACATGTGTACACTCACCATGCGGAAGTTCGGCCTGTCGAGGCTGACGGTCTCGAAGGCCGAGAGTGGCCTCTCCCCCGCCAGGCGCCGGCTCTCCTCCAGCGCCTTCGCGCACACCTCCTCCTTAAAGAAGGTAACGTCAAAGCTTCTCTCCGGGCTGTGCCACTGCAGGCACAGCACTTCGCCTATTTTTATTTTTAGTGCGCCCAGCAACACCACCCTCCCAAACAACTCCCTTGTCATAGCGACCTCCTGCTCTTCTTTGCACCTGAAGCGCAACGTCGCTCTCAGTCCGGCCCTTGGGACCGACTTTGTGTTGTCGGCCTGCTCCATAATATAACAGTGAAGCAGGCCTCACTCGCTCCTCCACTTGCGCCCGCGCGGGTTAAGATCTCTTTAATTGATCTTAGCCAAAAGGCCGAGAAGCGATACCCTGTCTGGTTTGGCTCCAAAGTCGGGCTCTTGCTCAAGTTCTCTCCACTTGGGGTGGAAGTTTGCTCGTTTGTACAACAACGGCTCCCAGTTGGCACCTCCACCATCTCTTGCTTCCTAAACTTCTGGGAAGTCATTACGTTTACAGGAATATTATTTCCCAGCATTTGGGAAAGGGAGGTCAAAAATCTGAGCATCCTTGTTGGGAATTGAACGCCGACCTCCTGTGTGTCAGGCAGGGATACTAGCAAATATATACGAACAAGGGGCCCACATCAGCAAATTCACTGAGGAGGGGTGAAAATACTTTTTGCAGCAAGGTAAAAGGAACTGCAGACAGTTGGTTCCAAAATGGACAATCTCACCTGACAAAACAAAAGTTCTGATATATGATGTAGCCTGATCTAAAACTGATGGCTGTTGAGAGCTGACTCTTTCCAACTTTTGCATTCATCATAATTATGTTTACAAAGGCAGATGGGTGCACCATTCCCAGCAGCACTGCAACACCAGGTCGATGCGTGGAGCAAATGGAGCAAGCTCCTATTTCGCCTCCTGTTCCTAAAAATCCATTTAATATGTAGTCCCCATATAGAGGACGTATCAGATATTAAACTGATAAGAACAGATACTACACTTGATCTTAGCCAAAAGGCCGAGAAGCGATAGCCCCTCATTGTTTGGCTCCAACGTCGGGCTCTTGCTCAAGTTCTCTCCACTTCGGGTGGAAGTTTGCTCGTTTGAACAACAACGGCTCCCAGTTGGCACCTCCACCATCTCTTGCTTCCTAAACTTCTGGGAAGTCACTACGTTTACAGGAATATTATTTCCCAGCATTTGGGAAAGGGAGGTCAAAAATCTGAGTATCCTTGTTGGGAATTGAACGCCGGCCTCCTGCGTGTCAGGCAGGGATACCGGCAAATATATACGAACAAGGGGCCCACATCAGCAAATTCACTGAGGAGGGGTGAAAATACTTTTTGCAGCAAGGTAAAAGGAACTGCAGACAGTTGGTTCCAAAATGGACAATCTCACCTGACAAAACAAAAGTTCTGATATATGATGTAGCCTGATCTAAAACTGAATGCCTGTTGAGAGCTGACTCTTTCCAACTTTTGCATTCATCATAATTATGTTTACAAAGGCAGATGGGTGCACCATTCCCAGCAGCACTGCAATACCAGGTCGATGCGTGGAGCGAATGGAGCAAGCTCCTATTTCGCCTCCTGTTCCTAAAAATCCATTTAATAGGTAGTCCCCATATAGAGGACGTATCAGATATTAAACTGATAAGAACAGATACTACACTTGATCTTAGCCAAAAGGCCGAGAAGCGATACCACCTCATTGTTTGGCTCCAACGTCGGGCTCTTGCTCAAGTTCTCTCCACTTGGGGTGGAAGTTTGCTCGTTTGAACAACAACGGCTCCCAGTTGGCACCTCCACCATCTCTTGCTTCCTAAACTTCTGGGAAGTCACTACGTTTACAGGAATATTATTTCCCAGCATTTGGGAAAGGAAGGTCAAAAATCTGAGTATCCTTGTTGGGAATTGAACGCCGGCCTCCTGCGTGTCAGGCAGGGATACCGGCAAATATATACGAACAAGGGGCCCACATCAGCAAATTCACTGAGGAGGGGTGAAAATACTTTTTGCAGCAAGGTAAAAGGAACTGCAGACAGTTGGTTCCAAAATGGACAATCTCACCTGACAAAACAAAAGTTCTGATATATGATGTAGCCTGATCTAAAACTGAATGCCTGTTGTGAGCTGACTCTTTCCAACTTTTGCATTCATCATAATTATGTTTACAAAGGCAGATGGGTGCACCATTCCCAGCAGCACTGCAACACCAGGTCGATGCGTGGAGCGAATGGAGCAAGCTCCTATTTCGCCTCCTGTTCCTAAAAATCCATTTAATATGTAGTCCCCATATAGAGGACGTATCAGATATTAAACTGATAAGAACAGATACTACACTTGATCTTAGCCAAAAGGCCGAGAAGCGATACCCTGTCTGGTTTGGCTCCAAAGTCGGGCTCTTGCTCAAGTTCTCTCCACTTGGGGTGGAAGTTTGCTCGTTTGTACAACAACGGCTCCCAGTTGGCACCTCCACCATCTCTTGCTTCCTAAACTTCTGGGAAGTCACTACGTTTACAGGAATATTATTTCCCAGCATTTGGGAAAGGGAGGTCAAAAATCTGAGTATCCTTGTTGGGAATTGAACGCCGGCCTCCTGCGTGTCAGGCAGGGATACCGGCAAATATATACGAACAAGGGGCCCACATCAGCAAATTCACTGAGGAGGGGTGAAAATACTTTTTGCAGCAAGGTAAAAGGAACTGCAGACAGTTGGTTCCAAAATGGACAATCTCACCTGACAAAACAAAAGTTCTGATATATGATGTAGCCTGATCTAAAACTGAATGCCTGTTGTGAGCTGACTCTTTCCAACTTTTGCATTCATCATAATTATGTTTACAAAGGCAGATGGGTGCACCATTCCCAGCAGCACTGCAATACCAGGTCGATGCGTGGAGCAAATGGAGCAAGCTCCTATTTCGCCTCCTGTTCCTAAAAATCCATTTAATATGTAGTCCCCATATAGAGGACGTATCAGATATTAAACTGATAAGAACAGATTTTGATTTTAAATGTTTTTATTCGACAACCATTAACAGTACATTTGTAACACACCTCACATCCCTTCACCGTGGCCCCCTATGTACATACTTCACCACGTAAGCGTCCCTACACCCCTTGTGTGCCCCTATATCACCCCCAAACCTCCCTTCCACCTCTCCAGGGCGCCGGCCTGTTGGTGGCCAGGTGGGGACCCAGGCTGGCCACCTGCTCCTTCCTCTCTCTCACCCCCTGCGCCCCATACAACCCAAAGACCCGCAGCTTGAACCCTCCGCAGCAAATGTCTGCCCCCAAAACCCTCCCTTGCCCCACCACGAAAACCCTCTCCACCCTTACCCCCTTGTTCCCAAAAATAATACCCACCCCCGAGCTGTGCACCCCCCCAACACTCCACACCGATCCCCCTTTGGTCCACTCCCTAGAAAAGAGTCCCACGTCCCTCCCATCCCTCAAATGCACCCCCTGCAAAAAGCAGATGGTGCAGCCCAACCCCTCAATGAAATCAAAAACCGCCCTCCTTTTAACTGAATCCCTCATTCCCCGTGCGTTGATTGTGACCACCCCCAACCCATTCATTGTGCGTGTAGTTTTGACCGGCCAACCGGGACGATGCAACCAGATGGACAAGAAAGAAAAAGAAACACAGAAAACCCGACCAAACACCCCAAGCACCCACTAGAACCCAACATGCAGCCCGATCCCCATTTACAAAAACCCTTCATGGCTGTCGCTGTCCAGGTCTGCCCACGAGTAGGGCATGGCGTTTGGGGATGCAGGGGGCCACATCGGCCCTTCGTGCCCATCCCAGGACACGGGGGAAAAACTAAACCCCGGGGGGTAGACTGCACCCCCCCTCCCTCCCACCTCTACCCCCTCCATGTGGAACAGCCCCCCCCCGTCCCCTGGCCCGCCCTCCGTTGGAGAGGCCCCCCCTCTCACCTCCCTCTGCCTCTTGGAGACCTCCCCGCCCACCTGGTTCTCGTCCCTCCTCTTCCTCTGCCCCCCCACCGTGGGGGTTGGCCAGGAGGGGTCCGCTGGCTGCGCTGCCGCCGACTCGGGCATTGCCACTGCCGCCGGAGGAGCCGTTGCCACCGCCGCCGTAGGAGCCGTCGCCGCCGGAGGAGCCGTCGCCGCCGGAGGAACCGTCACCGCCGCCGCCGCCGGAGAAACCGCCGCCGTCGCCGCCGGAGGAGCCGTCGCCGCCGGAGGAACCATCACCGCCGTCGCCGGAGAAACCGCCGCCGTCGCCGCCGGGGGAACCGCCGCCGCCGCCGGAGGAGCCGTCGCCGGAGGAGCCGTCGCCGGAGGAGCCGTCGCCGCCGCCGCCGGAGGAGCCGATGCCGCCGGAGGAGCCGATGCCGCCGGAGGGGCCGCCGCCGCCAGGGGAACAGCCGCCGCTGGAGGAGTCGCCGCCGCCGGAGGAGCTGCCGCCGCCGCCGCCGCCACAGGGGGAACTGCCGCCGCACCCGGAGGGACCGCCGCTGCCCGCGTGGTCTCCCCGGCACGACCCGCTGCAGCCGCGGCTGCCGCTACGTTAGTCCCGTGGTGCCGGGGCCCGTCCCCCGCCATGGCCTGGGGCTGGGGCTTTCTGCCCCCCCACCAACCCTTGCCTCGCGTGGCGGCCCCCGCGTATGTCCTTGTGCAGCCCCTGGCCAGGTGGCCCAACGACCCGCAGATGTGGCAGGCCCGGGGCTCAGGGCAGTCCTTCGCCTCGTGCCCGGCAGCCTGGCAGTGCCTGCACCTCCCGGGCCCGCACGCTCCCTCCACGTGGCCGTGGGTCCTGCACCTTCGGCAGAACGCCGGCTGCCTGGCGTAGGTAAGGTACCCCCTGTCTGCCCCAATGTTGAAAAAGGCTGGGGGGTGCGCCCACCCCTCGACGCCTGCGGGGTCCTCCCGCAGCAGCACCTGGTACTGCCGCTTGCCGGTCCAGAACCCGTTCGCGTCGTGCAGGCGCCGAGGGGCCGTGAGCAGCTCTGCGTACCCCCCCAGGAAGCCCGCCACTGCCTGGTCGGTCACGTAAGGGTTGTATAGGTGAATACTCACCGTGCGAAAGTTCGGCCTGTCGAGGCTCACCGTCTCGAAGGCCGAGAGTGGCCTCTCCCCCGCCAGGCGCCGGCTCTCCTCCAGCGCCTTCGCGCACACCTCCTCCTTGAAGAAGGTGACGTCGAAACTCCTCTCTGGGCTATGCCACTGCAGGCACAGCACTTCGGCAATTTTTACCTTCAGCGCACCCAGTAACACCACCCTCCCAAACAACTCTCTTGTCATCGCGCCCTCTTCATCCTCCTTGCATCTGAAGCGCAACGTCGCTCTCAGTCCGGCCCTTGGGACCGACTTGGTGTTGTCGGCCTGCTCCATGCTACGACGGATGAAGCAGGCCTCACTCGCTCCTCTTCTTGCGCCGCGCGGGTTAAGATCTTCGAAACTGATCTTAGCCAAAAGGCCGAGAAGCGATACCCTGTCTGGTTTGGCTCCAAAGTCGGGCTCTTGCTCAAGTTCTCTCCACTTGGGGTGGAAGTTTGCTCGTTTGTACAACAACGGCTCCCAGTTGGCACCTCCACCATCTCTTGCTTCCTAAACTTCTGGGAAGTCACTACGTTTACAGGAATATTATTTCCCAGCATTTGGGAAAGGGAGGTCAAAAATCTGAGTATCCTTGTTGGGAATTGAACGCCGGCCTCCTGCGTGTCAGGCAGGGATACCGGCAAATATATACGAACAAGGGGCCCACATCAGCAAATTCACTGAGGAGGGGTGAAAATACTTTTTGCAGCAAGGTAAAAGGAACTGCAGACAGTTGGTTCCAAAATGGACAATCTCACCTGACAAAACAAAAGTTCTGATATATGATGTCGCCTGATCTAAAACTGAATGCCTGTTGTGAGCTGACTCTTTCCAACTTTTGCATTCATCATAATTATGTTTACAAAGGCAGATGGGTGCACCATTCCCAGCAGCACTGCAATACCAGGTCGATGCGTGGAGCAAATGGAGCAAGCTCCTATTTCGCCTCCTGTTCCTAAAAATCCATTTAATATGTAGTCCCCATATAGAGGACGTATCAGATATTAAACTGATAAGAACAGATACTACACTTGATCTTAGCCAAAAGGCCGAGAAGCGATACCCCCTCATTGTTTGGCTCCAACGTCGGGCTCTTGCTCAAGTTCTCTCCACTTGGGGTGGAAGTTTGCTCGTTTGTACAACAACGGCTCCCAGTTGGCACCTCCACCATCTCTTGCTTCCTAAACTTCTGGGAAGTCACTACGTTTACAGGAATATTATTTCCCAGCATTTGGGAAAGGGAGGTCAAAAATCTGAGTATCCTTGTTGGGAATTGAACGCCGGCCTCCTGCGTGTCAGGCAGGGATACCGGCAAATATATACGAACAAGGGGCCCACATCAGCAAATTCACTGAGGAGGGGTGAAAATACTTTTTGCAGCAAGGTAAAAGGAACTGCAGACAGTTGGTTCCAAAATGGACAATCTCACCTGACAAAACAAAAGTTCTGATATATGATGTAGCCTGATCTAAAACTGAATGCCTGTTGAGAGCTGACTCTTTCCAACTTTTGCATTCATCATAATTATGTTTACAAAGGCAGATGGGTGCACCATTCCCAGCAGCACTGCAATACCAGGTCGATGCGTGGAGCGAATGGAGCAAGCTCCTATTTCGCCTCCTGTTCCTAAAAATCCATTTAATATGTAGTCCCCATATAGAGGACGTATCAGATATTAAACTGATAAGAACAGATACTACACTTGATCTTAGCCAAAAGGCCGAGAAGCGATACCCTGTCTGGTTTGGCTCCAAAGTCGGGCTCTTGCTCAAGTTCTCTCCACTTGGGGTGGAAGTTTGCTCGTTTGTACAACAACGGCTCCCAGTTGGCACCTCCACCATCTCTTGCTTCCTAAACTTCTGGGAAGTCACTACGTTTACAGGAATATTATTTCCCAGCATTTGGGAAAGGGAGGTCAAAAATCTGAGTATCCTTGTTGGGAATTGAACGCCGGCCTCCTGCGTGTCAGGCAGGGATACCGGCAAATATATACGAACAAGGGGCCCACATCAGCAAATTCACTGAGGAGGGGTGAAAATACTTTTTGCAGCAAGGTAAAAGGAACTGCAGACAGTTGGTTCCAAAATGGACAATCTCACCTGACAAAACAAAAGTTCTGATATATGATGTCGCCTGATCTAAAACTGAATGCCTGTTGTGAGCTGACTCTTTCCAACTTTTGCATTCATCATAATTATGTTTACAAAGGCAGATGGGTGCACCATTCCCAGCAGCACTGCAATACCAGGTCGATGCGTGGAGCAAATGGAGCAAGCTCCTATTTCGCCTCCTGTTCCTAAAAATCCATTTAATATGTAGTCCCCATATAGAGGACGTATCAGATATTAAACTGATAAGAACAGATACTACACTTGATCTTAGCCAAAAGGCCGAGAAGCGATACCCCCTCATTGTTTGGCTCCAACGTCGGGCTCTTGCTCAAGTTCTCTCCACTTGGGGTGGAAGTTTGCTCGTTTGTACAACAACGGCTCCCAGTTGGCACCTCCACCATCTCTTGCTTCCTAAACTTCTGGGAAGTCACTACGTTTACAGGAATATTATTTCCCAGCATTTGGGAAAGGGAGGTCAAAAATCTGAGTATCCTTGTTGGGAATTGAACGCCGGCCTCCTGCGTGTCAGGCAGGGATACCGGCAAATATATACGAACAAGGGGCCCACATCAGCAAATTCACTGAGGAGGGGTGAAAATACTTTTTGCAGCAAGGTAAAAGGAACTGCAAACAGTTGGTTCCAAAATGGACAATCTCACCTGACAAAACAAAAGTTCTGATATATGATGTAGCCTGATCTAAAACTGAATGCCTGTTGTGAGCTGACTCTTTCCAACTTTTGCATTCATCATAATTATGTTTACAAAGGCAGATGGGTGCACCATTCCCAGCAGCACTGCAATACCAGGTCGATGCGTGGAGCAAATGGAGCAAGCTCCTATTTCGCCTCCTGTTCCTAAAAATCCATTTAATATGTAGTCCCCATATAGAGGACGTATCAGATATTAAACTGATAAGAACAGATACTACACTTGATCTTAGCCAAAAGGCCGAGAAGCGATACCCCCTCATTGTTTGGCTCCAACGTCGGGCTCTTGCTCAAGTTCTCTCCACTTGGGGTGGAAGTTTGCTCGTTTGTACAACAACGGCTCCCAGTTGGCACCTCCACCATCTCTTGCTTCCTAAACTTCTGGGAAGTCACTACGTTTACAGGAATATTATTTCCCAGCATTTGGGAAAGGGAGGTCAAAAATCTGAGTATCCTTGTTGGGAATTGAACGCCGGCCTCCTGCGTGTCAGGCAGGGATACCGGCAAATATATACGAACAAGGGGCCCACATCAGCAAATTCACTGAGGAGGGGTGAAAATACTTTTTGCAGCAAGGTAAAAGGAACTGCAAACAGTTGGTTCCAAAATGGACAATCTCACCTGACAAAACAAAAGTTCTGATATATGATGTAGCCTGATCTAAAACTGAATGCCTGTTGAGAGCTGACTCTTTCCAACTTTTGCATTCATCATAATTATGTTTACAAAGGCAGATGGGTGCACCATTCCCAGCAGCACTGCAATACCAGGTCGATGCGTGGAGCGAATGGAGCAAGCTCCTATTTCGCCTCCTGTTCCTAAAAATCCATTTAATATGTAGTCCCCATATAGAGGACGTATCAGATATTAAACTGATAAGAACAGATACTACACTTGATCTTAGCCAAAAGGCCGAGAAGCGATACCACCTCATTGTTTGGCTCCAACGTCGGGCTCTTGCTCAAGTTCTCTCCACTTGGGGTGGAAGTTTGCTCGTTTGAACAACAACGGCTCCCAGTTGGCACCTCCACCATCTCTTGCTTCCTAAACTTCTGGGAAGTCACTACGTTTACAGGAATATTATTTCCCAGCATTTGGGAAAGGAAGGTCAAAAATCTGAGTATCCTTGTTGGGAATTGAACGCCGGCCTCCTGCGTGTCAGGCAGGGATACCGGCAAATATATACGAACAAGGGGCCCACATCAGCAAATTCACTGAGGAGGGGTGAAAATACTTTTTGCAGCAAGGTAAAAGGAACTGCAGACAGTTGGTTCCAAAATGGACAATCTCACCTGACAAAACAAAAGTTCTGATATATGATGTAGCCTGATCTAAAACTGAATGCCTGTTGTGAGCTGACTCTTTCCAACTTTTGCATTCATCATAATTATGTTTACAAAGGCAGATGGGTGCACCATTCCCAGCAGCACTGCAATACCAGGTCGATGCGTGGAGCAAATGGAGCAAGCTCCTATTTCGCCTCCTGTTCCTAAAAATCCATTTAATATGTAGTCCCCATATAGAGGACGTATCAGATATTAAACTGATAAGAACAGATACTACACTTGATCTTAGCCAAAAGGCCGAGAAGCGATACCCTGTCTGGTTTGGCTCCAAAGTCGGGCTCTTGCTCAAGTTCTCTCCACTTGGGGTGGAAGTTTGCTCGTTTGTACAACAACGGCTCCCAGTTGGCACCTCCACCATCTCTTGCTTCCTAAACTTCTGGGAAGTCACTACGTTTACAGGAATATTATTTCCCAGCATTTGGGAAAGGGAGGTCAAAAATCTGAGTATCCTTGTTGGGAATTGAACGCCGGCCTCCTGCGTGTCAGGCAGGGATACCGGCAAATATATACGAACAAGGGGCCCACATCAGCAAATTCACTGAGGAGGGGTGAAAATACTTTTTGCAGCAAGGTAAAAGGAACTGCAGACAGTTGGTTCCAAAATGGACAATCTCACCTGACAAAACAAAAGTTCTGATATATGATGTCGCCTGATCTAAAACTGAATGCCTGTTGTGAGCTGACTCTTTCCAACTTTTGCATTCATCATAATTATGTTTACAAAGGCAGATGGGTGCACCATTCCCAGCAGCACTGCAATACCAGGTCGATGCGTGGAGCAAATGGAGCAAGCTCCTATTTCGCCTCCTGTTCCTAAAAATCCATTTAATATGTAGTCCCCATATAGAGGACGTATCAGATATTAAACTGATAAGAACAGATTTTTTGATTTTAAATGTTTTTATTCGACAACCATTAACAGTACATTTGTAACACACCTCACATCCCTTCACCGTGGCCCCCTATGTACATACTTCACCACGTAAGCGTCCCTACACCCCTTGTGTGCCCCTATATCACCCCCAAACCTCCCTTCCACCTCTCCAGGGCGGCATGTTGCCCCCACCTCGCTACGTCCCTCCTGATCCTTCCCCTCAGGTCCTCCTCCACTCTCCCCACAACCCCCATCACTCCCCAGTCCCTTCCACGGTCTATCAGGTCCAGCCTGGCTGCCCACAGGTTCTTCTTCAGGAGGCTTATGAGGAGCCAGAGCAGGAAACGCTCGCTCCTGGTGCCCGCCCCGCCTATCCCCCTCTCCACCTTCTCCCAGGTCAGGACGAACTGCTCCTTCGCCCTCACGAGCAGGCCTCCCGCCCTCGCCCACACCACCCCGGCGAAAGGACACTCCCACATGACGTGACGGATGGTCTCCTCCCCAGAGCACGTGGCTCGGGGGCACCCAGGGGATCTCGCCAGGCCGTGCCGGTGCATGGTGGCACGCACCGGCAGAGCCTTGTGGAGGCAGGACCAATTAAGGTCCTTGAGCCCGTTGTCCAGGCCCGGGGGCTGTACCGCCAACCAGACCGACGTGGGGATCCCCACCACAGCCGGCGCTGCCACCCCCCGCCTTGTCTCGGCATAGAGCCTCCTCTGGTCCAGCCCCAGGTCCCCGTCCAGTGCCTCGGGGTGGGCCCGGAGCCACTTTGCCGCGTGGCCAAAGTGCCACGGTAACTGCTCCGCCCGGGGACCCAAGTTGCTCAAGGCCCCCATGACCCTCCTTGCTTGATATGAGAAGAAGAGCCGGAGAAAGTGTCCTGATGGATGAACCACCGGTGAGGACAGCTCCCTCAACAGAAAGGAAACAAAAAAACAATCCAGTTTTAGTGGGAGGTGGGGCACGTCCCTTCCCCCCTCCCCGATCGGAGCCACCATGCGGGCCCTCGCCACGTACTCATATCGGTCCCCCCACATGAAACCAAAGATCAGTCGCGTGAGGGGCCTCCGCATGCTTGCCGGCATCGGGAAGATGTACGACAAGTACAGGAGGGGCGGCAACACGTCGGCCTTCAAGACCAGGACCTTCCCCGTGAGGGTCAGTCTCCTGGCTTTCCAGAGGGCGACTTTTTTCTGGACTGTTGTAATACGCCTGGTCCAATTGGCCGCGGCGCTGTGGGCTGCCTCAAAGTCTACCCCGAGTATCCTCAGGGGTCCTTCGCAGAGCGACAGCCCCCCTGGTACGTCCGTCCTATCTTTCCACCGCCCAAAGAACTTGACCGAGGACTTTGCGGGATTTAACTCCGCGCCCGACACTCTGCCAAACTCCTGGAAGATCTCCAGGGAACGGAGCAGGCAAGCATCACTGTCCAGCAGCAGGGTGGTATCATCTGCGTACTGCGACAGCTTGACCCTAAGGCCCCCGCTGCCTGGTACCAGCAACCCTTTCACACCCGGGTCAGCCCGAATGGCTGCCGCCAGGGGCTCCATATAAAGGATGTAGAGCAAGGGTGAGAGCGGACACCCCTGTCTTACCCCTGAGTGCAACCCAAAAGGCTCCCCTAGGTGACCATTAACACACACCGTGCTCCCCACCGCCGCGTACAGAGTGCGCAGCCACCCGACAAACCCCTTCCCTAACCCTACCTTCTCCAAAACCTTGAACATAAAGCCCCAGTGAACCCTATCAAAGGCTTTGGCCTGATCGAGGCCAACCACCATAAGGGGTTGACCTCTATCCTCTACCCAAGCAATAGCATCTCTGATGAGCTGGAGATTCCACCTCCCAGAGCGCCCAGCCACCCCGCACGTTTGGTCCACGTGGACCGCGTCCGGGAGGACTGCACGCAGGCGGTCCGCGAGGACCTTAGCTAAAAGCTTATAGTCCACGCACAGCATGGTCAATGGCCGCCAGTTGTTAAGGTCGGTGGCGTCGCCCCTCTTAAAAAGTAGGGAGATCACCCCCTTAGCCATCGACCCTCCCAGCGCCCCAGTGCGGATGACCTCGGTCAGCACCTCCAGCACCACCGGCCCCAGTGTCCCCCAGTACTTGAGGTAGAACTCGGCCGGCAAGCCGTCGATGCCCGGGACCTTTCGCTTTCCCATCCTTCGAAGGGCCCCCTCAAGTTCCTCCAGTGTGAGGGGGGTCACCAAAGCCTCCGCCAGGTCAGGCGGCACGCGCCGGGCGACACGCTCTAAGAAAGCCTCCGCCCGGGCCTCATCCACCGTTCTTTCACAGAAGAGGGAGCGATAATGGTCTGTGGCGACCCGCACCATCGACTCCGCCTCTGTCGCCACCTGCCCCTGGCTATCCCTAATCCCCGCGAACACCTGCCTTGCCTTGTCAGCCCGCACAGAGCTGAAAAAGGCCGCCGAACACGTCTCGTTCCTCTCCAGGAACTCCCGCTGGTCGGAGTTCCTCTCCAGGAACTCCGACCAGCGGGCTTGCGACCTCCCTAAGCTGCGCTTTAAGGAGGTCGCAAGCCCGCTGGTCTACAATGCCGCCGAGGTTCCCCACAGCGTACTCGAGCTCGAGCAGGCGTTGCAGGCGGCGCACCTCCCTCTCCGCCTGCTTCGCCCTTGCCTTACAGTATCTAATGGCGTGGGACTTGATCCTCTCCTTAGCCACCCCCCACCATTCCACCACTCCGTCACACAGGGGCCTAAGCCCCTCGAGCCCCCGGAAGAAAGCGGCGAAGCTGGCATTAAACCCCTCCTCCTCAAGGATGCTGGAGTTTAGCCTCCAGTACCCTCTGCCGAAGACAGGGGCACCGGACCGAACCCGGAAGAGGACCCCGTCATGGTCCGAGAAAAAGACGGGGAGCACCCGCCCGGACAACACGCCCAAGGACCTTGAAAAAAACACATAGTCCAGCCTCCTCGTGACCCCCCGGGAGTTGCGCCATGTGGGACCATCCATCCGCGGGCTGAGCGCCCTTCCCCCGTCCACCAGCCCATGCCCCCTGAAGAAGCCCTTGATGTGGTCCCCGCTGCTATCTGTCCCCCTCCCCAGGTCGACATTGAAATCCCCCCCGACAATCACCGGCCTGTTGGTGGCCAGGTGGGGACCCAGGCTTGCCACCTGCTCCTTCCTCTCTCTCACCCCCTGCGCCCCATACAACACAAAAACCCGCAGCTTGAAACCTCCGCAACAAATGTCTGCCCCCAACACCCTCCCTTGCCCCACCACGAAAACCCCCTCCACCCTTACCCCCTTGTTCCCAAAAATAATACCTACCCCTGAGCTGTGCACCCCCCCAACACTCCACACCGATCCCCCTTTGGTCCACTCCCTAGAAAAAAGTCCCACGTCCCTCCCATCCCTCAAGTGCACCTCCTGCAAAAAGCAGATGGTGCAGCCCAACCCCTCAACGAAATCAAAAACCGCCCTCCTTTTAACTGAATCCCTCATTCCCCGCGCGTTAATTGTGACTAACCCCAACCCATTCATTGTGCGTGTAGTTTGAACCAGCCAAATGGGACGATACAACCTGACGAACAAGAAAGAAAAAGAAATACAAAAAACGAGACCAAAAACCCCATGCACCCACTAGAACCCAATACATGCAACCCGTTCCCCATCTACAAAAACCCTTCTTGGTTGTCGTTGTCCAGGTCTGCCCACGAGTAGGGCATGGCGTTTGGGGATGCAGAGGGCCACATCGGCCCTTCATACCCGTCCAAAGACACGGGGGAAAAGCTAAACCCCGGGGAATAGACTGCCCCCCCCCCTTCTCCCACCTCTACCCCCTCCATGTGGCACAGCCTCCCCCCGTCCCCTGGCCCGCCCTCCGTTGGAGAGGCCCCCCCTCTCACCTCCCTCTGCCTCTTGGAGACCTCCGCGCCCACCTGGTTCTCGTCCCTCCTCTTCCTCTGCCCCGCCCCTGTGGGGGTTGGCCAGGAGGGGTCTGCTGGCAGTGCTGCCGTCGCCACGGGAGTTGCCGCCGCCGCCGCCGCAGGAGCTACCTCAGCCGACGCCAAAGGAGCCGTCGACGGAGGAGCCGTCGCCGCCGCAGGAGAAGCCGCTGTCGCCGTCGCCGTCGCCGCCGCCGGAGCCGCCGCCGCCACCGCCGCCGGAGGAACCGATGCCGCCGGAGGAGCCGCCACCGCCGCTGGAGGAACCGATGCCGCCGGAGGAACCGATGCCGCCGGAGGAGCCGCCGCCGCCGGAGGAGCCGCCGCCGCCGGAGGAGCCGCCGCCGGAGGAGCTGCCGCTGCCGCCGCCGCCGCCGGAGGAGCTGCCCCCCCCGCCTCCGGAGGGACCGCCGCTGCCCGCGTGGTCTCCCCGGCACGACCCGCAGGAGGCGCGGGCGCCGGTCCCGGCACCCCGGCCCGGCCCGCTGCAGCGGCCGCGGCTGCCGCTATATTAATCCCGTGGTGCTGGGGCCCATCCCCCGCCGTGGCCTGGGGCTTTATGCCCACCCACCCCCCCTTGCCTCGTGTGGCGGCCCCCGCGTATGTCTTTGCGCAGCCCCTGGCCAGGTGGCCCAGCGATCCGCAGATGTGGCAGGCCCGGGGCTCAGGGCAGTCCTTCGCCTCGTGCCCGGCGACCTGGCAGTGCCTGCACCTCCCGGGACCGCACGCTCCCTCCACGTGGCCGTGGGTCCTGCACCTTCGGCAGAACGCCGGCTGCCTGGCTGCCTAAGGTACCCCCTGTCCGCCCCGATGTTAAAAAAGGCTGGGGGGTGCGCCCACCCCTCGACGCCTGCGGGGTCCTCCCGCAGCAGCACCTGGTACTGTCGCTTGCCAGTCCAGAACCCGTTCGCGTCGTGCAGGCGCCGAGGGGCCGTGAGCAGCTCGGCGTACCCCCCCAGGAAGCCCGCCACTGCCTGGTCGGTCACATATGGGTTGTACATGTGTACACTCACCATGCGGAAGTTCGGCCTGTCGAGGCTGACGGTCTCGAAGGCCGAGAGTGGCCTCTCCCCCGCCAGGCGCCGGCTCTCCTCCAGCGCCTTCGCGCACACCTCCTCCTTAAAGAAGGTAACGTCAAAGCTTCTCTCCGGGCTGTGCCACTGCAGGCACAGCACTTCGCCTATTTTTATTTTTAGTGCGCCCAGCAACACCACCCTCCCAAACAACTCCCTTGTCATAGCGACCTCCTGCTCTTCTTTGCACCTGAAGCGCAACGTCGCTCTCAGTCCGGCCCTTGGGACCGACTTTGTGTTGTCGGCCTGCTCCATGATATAACAGTGAAGCAGGCCTCACTCGCTCCTCCACTTGCGCCCGCGCGGGTTAAGATCTCTGCAATTGATCTTAGCCAAAAGGCCGAGAAGCGATACCCCCTCATTGTTTGGCTCCAACGTCGGGCTCTTGCTCAAGTTCTCTCCACTTGGGGTGGAAGTTTGCTCGTTTGAACAACAACGGCTCCCAGTTGGCACCTCCACCATCTCTTGCTTCCTAAACTTCTGGGAAGTCACTACGTTTACAGGAATATTATTTCCCAGCATTTGGGAAAGGGAAGTCAAAAATCTGAGTATCCTTGTTGGGAATTGAACGCCGGCCTCCTGCGTGTCAGGCAGGGATACCGGCAAATATATACGAACAAGGGGCCCACATCAGCAAATTCACTGAGGAGGGGTGAAAATACTTTTTGCAGCAAGGTAAAAGGAACTGCAGACAGTTGGTTCCAAAATGGACAATCTCACCTGACAAAACAAAAGTTCTGATATATGATGTAGCCTGATCTAAAACTGAATGCCTGTTGTGAGCTGACTCTTTCCAACTTTTGCATTCATCATAATTATGTTTACAAAGGCAGATGGGTGCACCATTCCCAGCAGCACTGCAATACCAGGTCGATGCGTGGAGCGAATGGAGCAAGCTCCTATTTCGCCTCCTGTTCCTAAAAATCCATTTAATATGTAGTCCCCATATAGAGGACGTATCAGATATTAAACTGATAAGAACAGATACTACACTTGATCTTAGCCAAAAGGCCGAGAAGCGATACCCTGTCTGGTTTGGCTCCAAAGTCGGGCTCTTGCTCAAGTTCTCTCCACTTGGGGTGGAAGTTTGCTCGTTTGTACAACAACGGCTCCCAGTTGGCACCTCCACCATCTCTTGCTTCCTAAACTTCTGGGAAGTCACTACGTTTACAGGAATATTATTTCCCAGCATTTGGGAAAGGGAGGTCAAAAATCTGAGCATCCTTGTTGGGAATTGAACGCCGACCTCCTGTGTGTCAGGCAGGGATACTAGCAAATATATACGAACAAGGGGCCCACATCAGCAAATTCACTGAGGAGGGGTGAAAATACTTTTTGCAGCAAGGTAAAAGGAACTGCAGACAGTTGGTTCCAAAATGGACAATCTCACCTGACAAAACAAAAGTTCTGATATATGATGTAGCCTGATCTAAAACTGAATGCCTGTTGAGAGCTGACTCTTTCCAACTTTTGCATTCATCATAATTATGTTTACAAAGGCAGATGGGTGCACCATTCCCAGCAGCACTGCAACACCAGGTCGATGCGTGGAGCGAATGGAGCAAGCTCCTATTTCGCCTCCTGTTCCTAAAAATCCATTTAATATGTAGTCCCCATATAGAGGACGTATCAGATATTAAACTGATAAGAACAGATACTACACTTGATCTTAGCCAAAAGGCCGAGAAGCGATAGCCCCTCATTGTTTGGCTCCAACGTCGGGCTCTTGCTCAAGTTCTCTCCACTTGGGGTGGAAGTTTGCTCGTTTGTACAACAACGGCTCCCAGTTGGCACCTCCACCATCTCTTGCTTCCTAAACTTCTGGGAAGTCACTACGTTTACAGGAATATTATTTCCCAGCATTTGGGAAAGGGAGGTCAAAAATCTGAGCATCCTTGTTGGGAATTGAACGCCGACCTCCTGTGTGTCAGGCAGGGATACTAGCAAATATATACGAACAAGGGGCCCACATCAGCAAATTCACTGAGGAGGGGTGAAAATACTTTTTGCAGCAAGGTAAAAGGAACTGCAGACAGTTGGTTCCAAAATGGACAATCTCACCTGACAAAACAAAAGTTCTGATATATGATGTAGCCTGATCTAAAACTGAATGCCTGTTGAGAGCTGACTCTTTCCAACTTTTGCATTCATCATAATTATGTTTACAAAGGCAGATGGGTGCACCATTCCCAGCAGCACTGCAACACCAGGTCGATGCGTGGAGCAAATGGAGCAAGCTCCTATTTCGCCTCCTGTTCCTAAAAATCCATTTAATATGTAGTCCCCATATAGAGGACGTATCAGATATTAAACTGATAAGAACAGATACTACACTTGATCTTAGCCAAAAGGCCGAGAAGCGATAGCCCCTCATTGTTTGGCTCCAACGTCGGGCTCTTGCTCAAGTTCTCTCCACTTGGGGTGGAAGTTTGCTCGTTTGAACAACAACGGCTCCCAGTTGGCACCTCCACCATCTCTTGCTTCCTAAACTTCTGGGAAGTCACTACGTTTACAGGAATATTATTTCCCAGCATTTGGGAAAGGGAGGTCAAAAATCTGAGTATCCTTGTTGGGAATTGAACGCCGGCCTCCTGCGTGTCAGGCAGGGATACCGGCAAATATATACGAACAAGGGGCCCACATCAGCAAATTCACTGAGGAGGGGTGAAAATACTTTTTGCAGCAAGGTAAAAGGAACTGCAGACAGTTGGTTCCAAAATGGCCAATCTCACCTGACAAAACAAAAGTTCTGATATATGATGTAGCCTGATCTAAAACTGAATGCCTGTTGAGAGCTGACTCTTTCCAACTTTTGCATTCATCATAATTATGTTTACAAAGGCAGATGGGTGCACCATTCCCAGCAGCACTGCAATACCAGGTCGATGCGTGGAGCGAATGGAGCAAGCTCCTATTTCGCCTCCTGTTCCTAAAAATCCATTTAATATGTAGTCCCCATATAGAGGACGTATCAGATATTAAACTGATAAGAACAGATACTACAGTTGATCTTAGCCAAAAGGCCGAGAAGCGATACCCTGTCTGGTTTGGCTCCAAAGTCGGGCTCTTGCTCAAGTTCTCTCCACTTGGGGTGGAAGTTTGCTCGTTTGTACAACAACGGCTCCCAGTTGGCACCTCCACCATCTCTTGCTTCCTAAACTTCTGGGAAGTCATTACGTTTACAGAAATATTATTTCCCAGCATTTGGGAAAGGGAGGTCAAAAATCTGAGCATCCTTGTTGGGAATTGAACGCCGACCTCCTGTGTGTCAGGCAGGGATACTAGCAAATATATACGAACAAGGGGCCCACATCAGCAAATTCACTGAGGAGGGGTGAAAATACTTTTTGCAGCAAGGTAAAAGGAACTGCAGACAGTTGGTTCCAAAATGGACAATCTCACCTGACAAAACAAAAGTTCTGATATATGATGTAGCCTGATCTAAAACTGAATGCCTGTTGAGAGCTGACTCTTTCCAACTTTTGCATTCATCATAATTATGTTTACAAAGGCAGATGGATGCACCATTCCCAGCAGCACTGCAACACCAGGTCGATGCGTGGAGCAAATGGAGCAAGCTCCTATTTCGCCTCCTGTTCCAAAATATCCATTTAAAATGTAGTCCCCATATAGAGGACGTATCAGATATTAAACTGATAAGAACAGATACTACACTTGATCTTAGCCAAAAGGCCGAGAAGCGATAGCCCCTCATTGTTTGGCTCCAACGTCGGGCTCTTGCTCAAGTTCTCTCCACTTGGGGTGGAAGTTTGCTCGTTTGAACAACAACGGCTCCCAGTTGGCACCTCCACCATCTCTTGCTTCCTAAACTTCTGGGAAGTCACTACGTTTACAGGAATATTATTTCCCAGCATTTGGGAAAGGGAAGTCAAAAATCTGAGTATCCTTGTTGGGAATTGAACGCCGGCCTCCTGCGTGTCAGGCAGGGATACCGGCAAATATATACGAACAAGGGGCCCACATCAGCAAATTCACTGAGGAGGGGTGAAAATACTTTTTGCAGCAAGGTAAAAGGAACTGCAGACAGTTGGTTCCAAAATGGACAATCTCACCTGACAAAACAAAAGTTCTGATATATGATGTAGCCTGATCTAAAACTGAATGCCTGTTGTGAGCTGACTCTTTCCAACTTTTGCATTCATCATAATTATGTTTACAAAGGCAGATGGGTGCACCATTCCCAGCAGCACTGCAATACCAGGTCGATGCGTGGAGCGAATGGAGCAAGCTCCTATTTCGCCTCCTGTTCCTAAAAATCCGTTTAATATGTAGTCCCCATATAGAGGACGTATCAGATATTAAACTGATAAGAACAGATACTACACTTGATCTTAGCCAAAAGGCCGAGAAGCGATACCCTGTCTGGTTTGGCTCCAAAGTCGGGCTCTTGCTCAAGTTCTCTCCACTTGGGGTGGAAGTTTGCTCGTTTGTACAACAACGGCTCCCAGTTGGCACCTCCACCATCTCTTGCTTCCTAAACTTCTGGGAAGTCACTACGTTTACAGGAATATTATTTCCCAGCATTTGGGAAAGGGAGGTCAAAAATCTGAGCATCCTTGTTGGGAATTGAACGCCGACCTCCTGTGTGTCAGGCAGGGATACTAGCAAATATATACGAACAAGGGGCCCACATCAGCAAATTCACTGAGGAGGGGTGAAAATACTTTTTGCAGCAAGGTAAAAGGAACTGCAGACAGTTGGTTCCAAAATGGACAATCTCACCTGACAAAACAAAAGTTCTGATATATGATGTAGCCTGATCTAAAACTGAATGCCTGTTGAGAGCTGACTCTTTCCAACTTTTGCATTCATCATAATTATGTTTACAAAGGCAGATGGGTGCACCATTCCCAGCAGCACTGCAACACCAGGTCGATGCGTGGAGCAAATGGAGCAAGCTCCTATTTCGCCTCCTGTTCCTAAAAATCCATTTAATATGTAGTCCCCATATAGAGGACGTATCAGATATTAAACTGATAAGAACAGATTTTTTGATTTTAAATGTTTTTATTCGACAACCATTAACAGTACATTTGTAACACACCTCACATCCCTTCACCGTGGCCCCCTATGTACATACTTCACCACGTAAGCGTCCCTACACCCCTTGTGTGCCCCTATATCACCCCCAAACCTCCCTTCCACCTCTCCAGGGCGCCGGCCTGTTGGTGGCCAGGTGGGGACCCAGGCTGGCCACCTGCTCCTTCCTCTCTCTCACCCCCTGCGCCCCATACAACCCAAAGACCCGCAGCTTGAACCCTCCGCAGCAAATGTCTGCCCCCAAAACCCTCCCTTGCCCCACCACGAAAACCCTCTCCACCCTTACCCCCTTGTTCCCAAAAATAATACCCACCCCCGAGCTGTGCACCCCCCCAACACTCCACACCGATCCCCCTTTGGTCCACTCCCTAGAAAAGAGTCCCACGTCCCTCCCATCCCTCAAATGCACCCCCTGCAAAAAGCAGATGGTGCAGCCCAACCCCTCAATGAAATCAAAAACCGCCCTCCTTTTAACTGAATCCCTCATTCCCCGTGCGTTGATTGTGACCACCCCCAACCCATTCATTGTGCGTGTAGTTTTGACCGGCCAACCGGGACGATGCAACCAGATGGACAAGAAAGAAAAAGAAACACAGAAAACCCGACCAAACACCCCAAGCACCCACTAGAACCCAACATGCAGCCCGATCCCCATTTACAAAAACCCTTCATGGCTGTCGCTGTCCAGGTCTGCCCACGAGTAGGGCATGGCGTTTGGGGATGCAGGGGGCCACATCGGCCCTTCGTGCCCATCCCAGGACACGGGGGAAAAACTAAACCCCGGGGGGTAGACTGCACCCCCCCTCCCTCCCACCTCTACCCCCTCCATGTGGAACAGCCCCCCCCCGTCCCCTGGCCCGCCCTCCGTTGGAGAGGCCCCCCCTCTCACCTCCCTCTGCCTCTTGGAGACCTCCCCGCCCACCTGGTTCTCGTCCCTCCTCTTCCTCTGCCCCCCCACCGTGGGGGTTGGCCAGGAGGGGTCCGCTGGCTGCGCTGCCGCCGACTCGGGCATTGCCACTGCCGCCGGAGGAGCCGTTGCCACCGCCGCCGTAGGAGCCGTCGCCGCCGGAGGAGCCGTCGCCGCCGGAGGAACCGTCACCGCCGCCGCCGCCGGAGAAACCGCCGCCGTCGCCGCCGGAGGAGCCGTCGCCGCCGGAGGAACCATCACCGCCGTCGCCGGAGAAACCGCCGCCGTCGCCGCCGGGGGAACCGCCGCCGCCGCCGGAGGAGCCGTCGCCGGAGGAGCCGTCGCCGGAGGAGCCGTCGCCGCCGCCGCCGGAGGAGCCGATGCCGCCGGAGGAGCCGATGCCGCCGGAGGGGCCGCCGCCGCCAGGGGAACAGCCGCCGCTGGAGGAGTCGCCGCCGCCGGAGGAGCTGCCGCCGCCGCCGCCGCCACAGGGGGAACTGCCGCCGCACCCGGAGGGACCGCCGCTGCCCGCGTGGTCTCCCCGGCACGACCCGCTGCAGCCGCGGCTGCCGCTACGTTAGTCCCGTGGTGCCGGGGCCCGTCCCCCGCCATGGCCTGGGGCTGGGGCTTTCTGCCCCCCCACCAACCCTTGCCTCGCGTGGCGGCCCCCGCGTATGTCCTTGTGCAGCCCCTGGCCAGGTGGCCCAACGACCCGCAGATGTGGCAGGCCCGGGGCTCAGGGCAGTCCTTCGCCTCGTGCCCGGCAGCCTGGCAGTGCCTGCACCTCCCGGGCCCGCACGCTCCCTCCACGTGGCCGTGGGTCCTGCACCTTCGGCAGAACGCCGGCTGCCTGGCGTAGGTAAGGTACCCCCTGTCTGCCCCAATGTTGAAAAAGGCTGGGGGGTGCGCCCACCCCTCGACGCCTGCGGGGTCCTCCCGCAGCAGCACCTGGTACTGCCGCTTGCCGGTCCAGAACCCGTTCGCGTCGTGCAGGCGCCGAGGGGCCGTGAGCAGCTCTGCGTACCCCCCCAGGAAGCCCGCCACTGCCTGGTCGGTCACGTAAGGGTTGTATAGGTGAATACTCACCGTGCGAAAGTTCGGCCTGTCGAGGCTCACCGTCTCGAAGGCCGAGAGTGGCCTCTCCCCCGCCAGGCGCCGGCTCTCCTCCAGCGCCTTCGCGCACACCTCCTCCTTGAAGAAGGTGACGTCGAAACTCCTCTCTGGGCTATGCCACTGCAGGCACAGCACTTCGGCAATTTTTACCTTCAGCGCACCCAGTAACACCACCCTCCCAAACAACTCTCTTGTCATCGCGCCCTCTTCATCCTCCTTGCATCTGAAGCGCAACGTCGCTCTCAGTCCGGCCCTTGGGACCGACTTGGTGTTGTCGGCCTGCTCCATGCTACGACGGATGAAGCAGGCCTCACTCGCTCCTCTTCTTGCGCCGCGCGGGTTAAGATCTTCGAAACTGATCTTAGCCAAAAGGCCGAGAAGCGATAGCCCCTCATTGTTTGGCTCCAACGTCGGGCTCTTGCTCAAGTTCTCTCCACTTGGGGTGGAAGTTTGCTCGTTTGTACAACAACGGCTCCCAGTTGGCACCTCCACCATCTCTTGCTTCCTAAACTTCTGGGAAGTCACTACGTTTACTGGAATATTATTTCCCAGCATTTGGGAAAGGGAGGTCAAAAATCTGAGCATCCTTGTTGGGAATTGAACGCCGACCTCCTGTGTGTCAGGCAGGGATACTAGCAAATATATACGAACAAGGGGCCCACATCAGCAAATTCACTGAGGAGGGGTGAAAATACTTTTTGCAGCAAGGTAAAAGGAACTGCAGACAGTTGGTTCCAAAATGGACAATCTCACCTGACAAAACAAAAGTTCTGATATATGATGTAGCCTGATCTAAAACTGAATGCCTGTTGAGATTGACTCTTTCCAACTTTTGCATTCATCATAATTATGTTTACAAAGGCAGATGGGTGCACCATTCCCAGCAGCACTGCAACACCAGGTCGATGCGTGGAGCAAATGGAGCAAGCTCCTATTTCGCCTCCTGTTCCTAAAAATCCATTTAATATGTAGTCCCCATATAGAGGACGTATCAGATATTAAACTGATAAGAACAGATACTACACTTGATCTTAGCCAAAAGGCCGAGAAGCGATAGCCCCTCATTGTTTGGCTCCAACGTCGGGCTCTTGCTCAAGTTCTCTCCACTTGGGGTGGAAGTTTGCTCGTTTGAACAACAACGGCTCCCAGTTGGCACCTCCACCATCTCTTGCTTCCTAAACTTCTGGGAAGTCACTACGTTTACAGGAATATTATTTCCCAGCATTTGGGAAAGGGAGGTCAAAAATCTGAGTATCCTTGTTGGGAATTGAACGCCGGCCTCCTGCGTGTCAGGCAGGGATACCGGCAAATATATACGAACAAGGGGCCCACATCAGCAAATTCACTGAGGAGGGGTGAAAATACTTTTTGCAGCAAGGTAAAAGGAACTGCAGACAGTTGGTTCCAAAATGGACAATCTCACCTGACAAAACAAAAGTTCTGATATATGATGTAGCCTGATCTAAAACTGAATGCCTGTTGTGAGCTGACTCTTTCCAACTTTTGCATTCATCATAATTATGTTTACAAAGGCAGATGGGTGCACCATTCCCAGCAGCACTGCAAAACCAGGTCGATGCGTGGAGCGAATGGAGCAAGCTCCTATTTCGCCTCCTGTTCCTAAAAATCCATTTAATATGTAGTCCCCATATAGAGGACGTATCAGATATTAAACTGATAAGAACAGATACTACACTTGATCTTAGCCAAAAGGCCGAGAAGCGATACCCTGTCTGGTTTGGCTCCAAAGTCGGGCTCTTGCTCAAGTTCTCTCCACTTGGGGTGGAAGTTTGCTCGTTTGTACAACAACGGCTCCCAGTTGGCACCTCCACCATCTCTTGCTTCCTAAACTTCTGGGAAGTCACTACGTTTACAGGAATATTATTTCCCAGCATTTGGGAAAGGGAGGTCAAAAATCTGAGCATCCTTGTTGGGAATTGAACGCCGACCTCCTGTGTGTCAGGCAGGGATACTAGCAAATATATACGAACAAGGGGCCCACATCAGCAAATTCACTGAGGAGGGGTGAAAATACTTTTTGCAGCAAGGTAAAAGGAACTGCAGACAGTTGGTTCCAAAATGGACAATCTCACCTGACAAAACAAAAGTTCTGATATATGATGTAGCCTGATCTAAAACTGATGGCTGTTGAGAGCTGACTCTTTCCAACTTTTGCATTCATCATAATTATGTTTACAAAGGCAGATGGGTGCACCATTCCCAGCAGCACTGCAACACCAGGTCGATGCGTGGAGCAAATGGAGCAAGCTCCTATTTCGCCTCCTGTTCCTAAAAATCCATTTAATATGTAGTCCCCATATAGAGGACGTATCAGATATTAAACTGATAAGAACAGATACTACACTTGATCTTAGCCAAAAGGCCGAGAAGCGATAGCCCCTCATTGTTTGGCTCCAACGTCGGGCTCTTGCTCAAGTTCTCTCCACTTGGGGTGGAAGTTTGCTCGTTTGAACAACAACGGCTCCCAGTTGGCACCTCCACCATCTCTTGCTTCCTAAACTTCTGGGAAGTCACTACGTTTACAGGAATATTATTTCCCAGCATTTGGGAAAGGGAGGTCAAAAATCTGAGTATCCTTGTTGGGAATTGAACGCCGGCCTCCTGCGTGTCAGGCAGGGATACCGGCAAATATATACGAACAAGGGGCCCACATCATCAAATTCACTGAGGAGGGGTGAAAATACTTTTTGCAGCAAGGTAAAAGGAACTGCAGACAGTTGGTTCCAAAATGGACAATCTCACCTGACAAAACAAAAGTTCTGATATATGATGTAGCCTGATCTAAAACTGAATGCCTGTTGTGAGCTGACTCTTTCCAACTTTTGCATTCATCATAATTATGTTTACAAAGGCAGATGGGTGCACCATTCCCAGCAGCACTGCAATACCAGGTCGATGATTGGAGCGAATGGAGCAAGCTCCTATTTCGCCTCCTGTTCCTAAAAATCCATTTAATATGTAGTCCCCATATAGAGGACGTATCAGATATTAAACTGATAAGAACAGATTTTTTTGATTTTAAATGTTTTTATTCGACAACCATTAACAGTACATTTGTAACACACCTCACATCCCTTCACCGTGGCCCCCTATGTACATACTTCACCACGTAAGCGTCCCTACACCCCTTGTGTGCCCCTATATCACCCCCAAACCTCCCTTCCACCTCTCCAGGGCGCCGGCCTGTTGGTGGCCAGGTGGGGACCCAGGCTGGCCACCTGCTCCTTCCTCTCTCTCACCCCCTGCGCCCCATACAACCCAAAGACCCGCAGCTTGAACCCTCCGCAGCAAATGTCTGCCCCCAAAACCCTCCCTTGCCCCACCACGAAAACCCTCTCCACCCTTACCCCCTTGTTCCCAAAAATAATACCCACCCCCGAGCTGTGCACCCCCCCAACACTCCACACCGATCCCCCTTTGGTCCACTCCCTAGAAAAGAGTCCCACGTCCCTCCCATCCCTCAAATGCACCCCCTGCAAAAAGCAGATGGTGCAGCCCAACCCCTCAATGAAATCAAAAACCGCCCTCCTTTTAACTGAATCCCTCATTCCCCGTGCGTTGATTGTGACCACCCCCAACCCATTCATTGTGCGTGTAGTTTTGACCGGCCAACCGGGACGATGCAACCAGATGGACAAGAAAGAAAAAGAAACACAGAAAACCCGACCAAACACCCCAAGCACCCACTAGAACCCAACATGCAGCCCGATCCCCATTTACAAAAACCCTTCATGGCTGTCGCTGTCCAGGTCTGCCCACGAGTAGGGCATGGCGTTTGGGGATGCAGGGGGCCACATCGGCCCTTCGTGCCCATCCCAGGACACGGGGGAAAAACTAAACCCCGGGGGGTAGACTGCACCCCCCCTCCCTCCCACCTCTACCCCCTCCATGTGGAACAGCCCCCCCCCGTCCCCTGGCCCGCCCTCCGTTGGAGAGGCCCCCCCTCTCACCTCCCTCTGCCTCTTGGAGACCTCCCCGCCCACCTGGTTCTCGTCCCTCCTCTTCCTCTGCCCCCCCACCGTGGGGGTTGGCCAGGAGGGGTCCGCTGGCTGCGCTGCCGCCGACTCGGGCATTGCCACTGCCGCCGGAGGAGCCGTTGCCACCGCCGCCGTAGGAGCCGTCGCCGCCGGAGGAGCCGTCGCCGCCGGAGGAACCGTCACCGCCGCCGCCGCCGGAGAAACCGCCGCCGTCGCCGCCGGAGGAGCCGTCGCCGCCGGAGGAACCATCACCGCCGTCGCCGGAGAAACCGCCGCCGTCGCCGCCGGGGGAACCGCCGCCGCCGCCGGAGGAGCCGTCGCCGGAGGAGCCGTCGCCGGAGGAGCCGTCGCCGCCGCCGCCGGAGGAGCCGATGCCGCCGGAGGAGCCGATGCCGCCGGAGGGGCCGCCGCCGCCAGGGGAACAGCCGCCGCTGGAGGAGTCGCCGCCGCCGGAGGAGCTGCCGCCGCCGCCGCCGCCACAGGGGGAACTGCCGCCGCACCCGGAGGGACCGCCGCTGCCCGCGTGGTCTCCCCGGCACGACCCGCTGCAGCCGCGGCTGCCGCTACGTTAGTCCCGTGGTGCCGGGGCCCGTCCCCCGCCATGGCCTGGGGCTGGGGCTTTCTGCCCCCCCACCAACCCTTGCCTCGCGTGGCGGCCCCCGCGTATGTCCTTGTGCAGCCCCTGGCCAGGTGGCCCAACGACCCGCAGATGTGGCAGGCCCGGGGCTCAGGGCAGTCCTTCGCCTCGTGCCCGGCAGCCTGGCAGTGCCTGCACCTCCCGGGCCCGCACGCTCCCTCCACGTGGCCGTGGGTCCTGCACCTTCGGCAGAACGCCGGCTGCCTGGCGTAGGTAAGGTACCCCCTGTCTGCCCCAATGTTGAAAAAGGCTGGGGGGTGCGCCCACCCCTCGACGCCTGCGGGGTCCTCCCGCAGCAGCACCTGGTACTGCCGCTTGCCGGTCCAGAACCCGTTCGCGTCGTGCAGGCGCCGAGGGGCCGTGAGCAGCTCTGCGTACCCCCCCAGGAAGCCCGCCACTGCCTGGTCGGTCACGTAAGGGTTGTATAGGTGAATACTCACCGTGCGAAAGTTCGGCCTGTCGAGGCTCACCGTCTCGAAGGCCGAGAGTGGCCTCTCCCCCGCCAGGCGCCGGCTCTCCTCCAGCGCCTTCGCGCACACCTCCTCCTTGAAGAAGGTGACGTCGAAACTCCTCTCTGGGCTATGCCACTGCAGGCACAGCACTTCGGCAATTTTTACCTTCAGCGCACCCAGTAACACCACCCTCCCAAACAACTCTCTTGTCATCGCGCCCTCTTCATCCTCCTTGCATCTGAAGCGCAACGTCGCTCTCAGTCCGGCCCTTGGGACCGACTTGGTGTTGTCGGCCTGCTCCATGCTACGACGGATGAAGCAGGCCTCACTCGCTCCTCTTCTTGCGCCGCGCGGGTTAAGATCTTCGAAACTGATCTTAGCCAAAAGGCCGAGAAGCGTAGCCCCTCATTGTTTGGCTCCAACGTCGGGCTCTTGCTCAAGTTCTCTCCACTTGGGGTGGAAGTTTGCTCGTTTGTACAACAACGGCTCCCAGTTGGCACCTCCACCATCTCTTGCTTCCTAAACTTCTGGGAAGTCACTACGTTTACAGGAATATTATTTCCCAGCATTTGGGAAAGGGAGGTCAAAAATCTGAGCATCCTTGTTGGGAATTGAACGCCGACCTCCTGTGTGTCAGGCAGGGATACTAGCAAATATATACGAACAAGGGGCCCACATCAGCAAATTCACTGAGGAGGGGTGAAAATACTTTTTGCAGCAAGGTAAAAGGAACTGCAGACAGTTGGTTCCAAAATGGACAATCTCACCTGACAAAACAAAAGTTCTGATATATGATGTAGCCTGATCTAAAACTGAATGCCTGTTGAGATTGACTCTTTCCAACTTTTGCATTCATCATAATTATGTTTACAAAGGCAGATGGGTGCACCATTCCCAGCAGCACTGCAACACCAGGTCGATGCGTGGAGCAAATGGAGCAAGCTCCTATTTCGCCTCCTGTTCCTAAAAATCCATTTAATATGTAGTCCCCATATAGAGGACGTATCAGATATTAAACTGATAAGAACAGATACTACACTTGATCTTAGCCAAAAGGCCGAGAAGCGATACCCTGTCTGGTTTGGCTCCAAAGTCGGGCTCTTGCTCAAGTTCTCTCCACTTGGGGTGGAAGTTTGCTCGTTTGTACAACAACGGCTCCCAGTTGGCACCTCCACCATCTCTTGCTTCCTAAACTTCTGGGAAGTCACTACGTTTACAGGAATATTATTTCCCAGCATTTGGGAAAGGGAGGTCAAAAATCTGAGCATCCTTGTTGGGAATTGAACGCCGACCTCCTGTGTGTCAGGCAGGGATACTAGCAAATATATACGAACAAGGGGCCCACATCAGCAAATTCACTGAGGAGGGGTGAAAATACTTTTTGCAGCAAGGTAAAAGGAACTGCAGACAGTTGGTTCCAAAATGGACAATCTCACCTGACAAAACAAAAGTTCTGATATATGATGTAGCCTGATCTAAAACTGATGGCTGTTGAGAGCTGACTCTTTCCAACTTTTGCATTCATCATAATTATGTTTACAAAGGCAGATGGGTGCACCATTCCCAGCAGCACTGCAACACCAGGTCGATGCGTGGAGCAAATGGAGCAAGCTCCTATTTCGCCTCCTGTTCCTAAAAATCCATTTAATATGTAGTCCCCATATAGAGGACGTATCAGATATTAAACTGATAAGAACAGATACTACACTTGATCTTAGCCAAAAGGCCGAGAAGCGATACCCTGTCTGGTTTGGCTCCAAAGTCGGGCTCTTGCTCAAGTTCTCTCCACTTGGGGTGGAAGTTTGCTCGTTTGTACAACAACGGCTCCCAGTTGGCACCTCCACCATCTCTTGCTTCCTAAACTTCTGGGAAGTCACTACGTTTACAGGAATATTATTTCCCAGCATTTGGGAAAGGGAGGTCAAAAATCTGAGCATCCTTGTTGGGAATTGAACGCCGACCTCCTGTGTGTCAGGCAGGGATACTAGCAAATATATACGAACAAGGGGCCCACATCAGCAAATTCACTGAGGAGGGGTGAAAATACTTTTTGCAGCAAGGTAAAAGGAACTGCAGACAGTTGGTTCCAAAATGGACAATCTCACCTGACAAAACAAAAGTTCTGATATATGATGTAGCCTGATCTAAAACTGAATGCCTGTTGTGAGCTGACTCTTTCCAACTTTTGCATTCATCATAATTATGTTTACAAAGGCAGATGGGTGCACCATTCCCAGCAGCACTGCAATACCAGGTCGATGCGTGGAGCGAATGGAGCAAGCTCCTATTTCGCCTCCTGTTCCTAAAAATCCATTTAATATGTAGTCCCCATATAGAGGACGTATCAGATATTAAACTGATAAGAACAGATACTACACTTGATCTTAGCCAAAAGGCCGAGAAGCGATACCCTGTCTGGTTTGGCTCCAAAGTCGGGCTCTTGCTCAAGTTCTCTCCACTTGGGGTGGAAGTTTGCTCGTTTGTACAACAACGGCTCCCAGTTGGCACCTCCACCATCTCTTGCTTCCTAAACTTCTGGGAAGTCACTACGTTTACAGGAATATTATTTCCCAGCATTTGGGAAAGGGAGGTCAAAAATCTGAGCATCCTTGTTGGGAATTGAACGCCGACCTCCTGTGTGTCAGGCAGGGATACTAGCAAATATATACGAACAAGGGGCCCACATCAGCAAATTCACTGAGGAGGGGTGAAAATACTTTTTGCAGCAAGGTAAAAGGAACTGCAGACAGTTGGTTCCAAAATGGACAATCTCACCTGACAAAACAAAAGTTCTGATATATGATGTAGCCTGATCTAAAACTGATGGCTGTTGAGAGCTGACTCTTTCCAACTTTTGCATTCATCATAATTATGTTTACAAAGGCAGATGGGTGCACCATTCCCAGCAGCACTGCAACACCAGGTCGATGCGTGGAGCAAATGGAGCAAGCTCCTATTTCGCCTCCTGTTCCTAAAAATCCATTTAATATGTAGTCCCCATATAGAGGACGTATCAGATATTAAACTGATAAGAACAGATACTACACTTGATCTTAGCCAAAAGGCCGAGAAGCGATAGCCCCTCATTGTTTGGCTCCAACGTCGGGCTCTTGCTCAAGTTCTCTCCACTTGGGGTGGAAGTTTGCTCGTTTGAACAACAACGGCTCCCAGTTGGCACCTCCACCATCTCTTGCTTCCTAAACTTCTGGGAAGTCACTACGTTTACAGGAATATTATTTCCCAGCATTTGGGAAAGGGAGGTCAAAAATCTGAGTATCCTTGTTGGGAATTGAACGCCGGCCTCCTGCGTGTCAGGCAGGGATACCGGCAAATATATACGAACAAGGGGCCCACATCATCAAATTCACTGAGGAGGGGTGAAAATACTTTTTGCAGCAAGGTAAAAGGAACTGCAGACAGTTGGTTCCAAAATGGACAATCTCACCTGACAAAACAAAAGTTCTGATATATGATGTAGCCTGATCTAAAACTGAATGCCTGTTGTGAGCTGACTCTTTCCAACTTTTGCATTCATCATAATTATGTTTACAAAGGCAGATGGGTGCACCATTCCCAGCAGCACTGCAATACCAGGTCGATGCTTGGAGCGAATGGAGCAAGCTCCTATTTCGCCTCCTGTTCCTAAAAATCCATTTAATATGTAGTCCCCATATAGAGGACGTATCAGATATTAAACTGATAAGAACAGATACTACACTTGATCTTAGCCAAAAGGCCGAGAAGCGATAGCCCCTCATTGTTTGGCTCCAACGTCGGGCTCTTGCTCAAGTTCTCTCCACTTGGGGTGGAAGTTTGCTCGTTTGTACAACAACGGCTCCCAGTTGGCACCTCCACCATCTCTTGCTTCCTAAACTTCTGGGAAGTCACTACGTTTACAGGAATATTATTTCCCAGCATTTGGGAAAGGGAGGTCAAAAATCTGAGCATCCTTGTTGGGAATTGAACGCCGACCTCCTGTGTGTCAGGCAGGGATACTAGCAAATATATACGAACAAGGGGCCCACATCAGCAAATTCACTGAGGAGGGGTGAAAATACTTTTTGCAGCAAGGTAAAAGGAACTGCAGACAGTTGGTTCCAAAATGGACAATCTCACCTGACAAAACAAAAGTTCTGATATATGATGTAGCCTGATCTAAAACTGAATGCCTGTTGAGATTGACTCTTTCCAACTTTTGCATTCATCATAATTATGTTTACAAAGGCAGATGGGTGCACCATTCCCAGCAGCACTGCAACACCAGGTCGATGCGTGGAGCAAATGGAGCAAGCTCCTATTTCGCCTCCTGTTCCTAAAAATCCATTTAATATGTAGTCCCCATATAGAGGACGTATCAGATATTAAACTGATAAGAACAGATACTACACTTGATCTTAGCCAAAAGGCCGAGAAGCGATAGCCCCTCATTGTTTGGCTCCAACGTCGGGCTCTTGCTCAAGTTCTCTCCACTTGGGGTGGAAGTTTGCTCGTTTGAACAACAACGGCTCCCAGTTGGCACCTCCACCATCTCTTGCTTCCTAAACTTCTGGGAAGTCACTACGTTTACAGGAATATTATTTCCCAGCATTTGGGAAAGGGAGGTCAAAAATCTGAGTATCCTTGTTGGGAATTGAACGCCGGCCTCCTGCGTGTCAGGCAGGGATACCGGCAAATATATACGAACAAGGGGCCCACATCAGCAAATTCACTGAGGAGGGGTGAAAATACTTTTTGCAGCAAGGTAAAAGGAACTGCAGACAGTTGGTTCCAAAATGGACAATCTCACCTGACAAAACAAAAGTTCTGATATATGATGTAGCCTGATCTAAAACTGAATGCCTGTTGTGAGCTGACTCTTTCCAACTTTTGCATTCATCATAATTATGTTTACAAAGGCAGATGGGTGCACCATTCCCAGCAGCACTGCAATACCAGGTCGATGCGTGGAGCGAATGGAGCAAGCTCCTATTTCGCCTCCTGTTCCTAAAAATCCATTTAATATGTAGTCCCCATATAGAGGACGTATCAGATATTAAACTGATAAGAACAGATTTTTTTTTTTTTTGATTTTAAATGTTTTTATTCGACAACCATTAACAGTACATTTGCAACACACCTCACATCCCTTCACCGTGGCCCCCTAAATACATACTTCACCACATAAGCGTCCCTACACCCCTTGTGTGCCCCTATATCACCCCCAAACCTCCCTTAAAAGTCCCACGTCCCTCCCATCCCTCAAGTGCACCTCCTGCAACAAACAGATGGTGCAGCCCAACCCCTCAACGAAATCAAAAACCGCCCTCCTTTTAACTGAATCCCTCATTCCCCGTGCGTTAATTGTGACTATCCCCAACCCATTCATTGTGCGTGTAGTTTTGAACCAGCCAAATGGGACGATACAACCTGACGAACAAGAAAGAAAAAGAAACACAAAAAACGAGACCAAAAACCCCATGCACCC
Organism: Zeus faber; assembly: GCF_960531495.2. Classification (NCBI taxonomy): domain Eukaryota; kingdom Metazoa; phylum Chordata; class Actinopteri; order Zeiformes; family Zeidae; genus Zeus; species Zeus faber. The sequence continues at coordinate 2,104,405 of NC_137193.1, read as the reverse complement.
ATTAGAATCCAATACATGCAACCCGATCCCCATCTACAAAAACCCTTCTTGGTTGTCGCTGTCCAGGTCTGCCCACGAGTAGGGCATGGCGTTTGGGGATGCAGAGGGCCACATCGGCCCTTCATACCCGTCCAAAGACACGGGGGAAAAGCTAAACCCCGGGGAATAGACTGCCCCCCCCCCTCCTCCCACCTCTACCCCCTCCATGTGGAACAGCCTCCCCCCGTCCCCTGGCCCGCCCTCCGTTGGAGAGGCCCCCCCTCTCACCTCCCTCTGCATCTTGGAGACCTCCGCGCCCACCTGGTTCTCGTCCCTCCTCTTCCTCTGCCCCGCCCCTGTGGGGGTTGGCCAGGAGGGGTCTGCTGGCAGTGCTGCAGTCGCCACGGGAGTTGCCGCCGCCGCCGCAGCCGCAGGAGCTGCCTTAGCCGCCGCCAAAGGAGCCACCGCAGGAGAAGCCGCCGTCGCCGGAGCCGCCGCCGCCACCGCCGCTGGAGGAACCGATGCCGCCGGAGGAGCCGCCGCCGGAGGAGCTGCCGCTGCCGCCGCAGGGGGAGCCCCCGCCGCCGCCTCCGGAGGGACCGCCGCTGCCCGCGTGGTCTCCCCGGCACGACCCGCAGGAGGCGCGGGCGCCGATCCCGGCACCCCGGCCCGGCCCGCTGCAGCGGCCGCGGCTGACGCTACATTAATCCCGTGGTGCTGGGGCCCTTCCCCCGCCGTGGCCTGGGGCTTTCTGCCCACCCACCCCCCCTTGCCTCGTGTGGCGGCCCCCGCGTATGTCTTTGCGCAGCCCCTGGCCAGGTGGCCCAGCGATCCGCAGATGTGGCAGGCCCGGGGCTCAGGGCAGTCCTTCGCCTCGTGCCCGGCGACCTGGCAGTGCCTGCACCTCCCGGGACCGCACGCTCCCTCCACGTGGCCGTGGGTCCTGCACCTTCGGCAGAACGCCGGCTGCCTGGCGTAATTAAGGTACCCCCTGTCCGCCCCGATGTTAAAAAAGGCTGGGGGGTGCGCCAACCCCTCGACGCCTGCGGGATCCTCCCGCAGCAGCACCTGGTACTGTCGCTTGCCGGTCCAGAACCCGTTCGCGTCGTGCAGGCGCCGAGGGGCCGTGAGCAGCTCGGCGTACCCCCCCAGGAAGCCCGCCACTGCCTGGTCGGTCACATATGGGTTGTACATGTGTACACTCACCATGCGGAAGTTCGGCCTGTCGAGGCTCACGGTCTCGAAGGCCGAGAGTGGCCTCTCCCCCGCCAGGCGCCGGCTCTCCTCCAGCGCCTTCGCGCACACCTCCTCCTTAAAGAAGGTAACGTCGAAGCTTCTCTCCGGGCTGTGCCACTGCAGGCACAGCACTTCGCCTATTTTTATTTTTAGTGCGCCCAGCAACACCACCCTCCCAAACAACTCCCTTGTCATAGCGACCTCCTGCTCTTCTTTGCACCTGAAGCGCAACGTCGCTCTCAGTCCGGCCCTTGGGACCGACTTTGTGTTGTCGGCCTGCTCCATAATATAACAGTGAAGCAGGCCTCACTCGCTCCTCCACTTGCGCCCGCGCGGGTTAAGATCTCTGTAATTGATCTTAGCCAAAAGGCCGAGAAGCGATACCCCCTCATTGTTTGGCTCCAACGTCGGGCTCTTGCTCAAGTTCTCTCCACTTGGGGTGGAAGTTTGCTCGTTTGTACAACAACGGCTCCCAGTTGGCACCTCCACCATCTCTTGCTTCCTAAACTTCTGGGAAGTCACTACGTTTACAGGAATATTATTTCCCAGCATTTGGGAAAGGGAGGTCAAAAATCTGAGTATCCTTGTTGGGAATTGAACGCCGGCCTCCTGCGTGTCAGGCAGGGATACCGGCAAATATATACGAACAAGGGGCCCACATCAGCAAATTCACTGAGGAGGGGTGAAAATACTTTTTGCAGCAAGGTAAAAGGAACTGCAGACAGTTGGTTCCAAAATGGACAATCTCACCTGACAAAACAAAAGTTCTGATATATGATGTAGCCTGATCATAAAACTGAATGCCTGTTGTGAGCTGACTCTTTCCAACTTTTGCATTCATCATAATTATGTTTACAAAGGCAGATGGGTGCACCATTCCCAGCAGCACTGCAATACCAGGTCGATGCGTGGAGCAAATGGAGCAAGCTCCTATTTCGCCTCCTGTTCCTAAAAATCCATTTAATATGTAGTCCCCATATAGAGGACGTATCAGATATTAAACTGATAAGAACAGATTTTTTTTTTTTTGATTTTAAATGTTTTTATTCGACAACCATTAACAGCACATTTGCAACACACCTCACATCCCTTCACCGTGGCCCCCTATATACATACTTCACCACATAAGCGTCCCTACACCCCTTGTGTGCCCCTATATCACCCCCAAACCTCCCTTCCACCTCTCCAGGGCGGCATGTTGCCCCCACCTCGCTACGTCCCTCCTGATCCTTCCCCTCAGGTCCTCCTCCACTCTCCCCACAACCCCCCTCACTCCCCAGTCCCTTCCACGGTCTATCAGGTCCAGCCTGGCTGCCCACAGGTTCTTCTTCAGGAGGCTTATGAGGAGCCAGAGCAGGAAACGCTCGTTCCTGGTACCCGCCCCGCCTATCCCCCTCTCCACCTTCTCCCAGGTCAGGACGAACTGCTCCTTCGCCCTCACGAGCAGGCCTCCCGCCCTCGCCCACACCACCCCGGCGAAAGGACACTCCCACATGACGTGACGGATGGTCTCCTCCCCAGAGCACGTGGCTCGGGGGCACGCAGGGGATCTCGCCAAGCCGTGCCGGTGCATGGTGGCACGCACCGGCAGAGCCTTGTGGAGGCAGGACCAATTAAGGTCCTTGAGCCCGTTGTCCAGGCCAGGGGGCTGTACCGCCAACCAGACCGACGTGGGGATCGCCACCACAGCCGGCGCTGCCACCCCCCGCCTTGTCTCGGCATAGAGCCTCCTCTGGTCCAGCCCCAGGTCCCCGTCCAGTGCCTCGGGGTGGGCCCGGAGCCACTTTGCCGCGTGGCCAAAGTGCCACGGTAACTGCTCCGCCCGGGGACCCAAGTTGCTCAAGGCCCCCATGACCCTCCTTGCTTGATATGAGAAGAAGAGCCGGAGAAAGTGTCCTGATGGGTGAACCACCGGTGAGGACAGCTCCCTCAACAGAAAGGAAACAAAAAAACAATCCAGTTTTAGTGGGAGGTGGGGCACGTCCCTTCCCCCCTCCCCGATCGGAGCCACCATGCGGGCCCTCGCCACGTACTCATATCGGTCCCCCCACATGAAACCAAAGATCAGTCGCGTGAGGGGCCTCCGCATGCTTGCCGGCATCGGGAAGATGTACGACAAGTACAGGAGGGGCAGCAACACGTCGGCCTTCAAGACCAGGACCTTCCCAGTGAGGGTCAGTCTCCTGGCTTTCCAGAGGGCGACTTTTTTCTGGACTGTTGTAATACGCACTGTTGTAATACGCCTGGTCCAATTGGCCGCGGCGCTGTGGGCTGCCTCAAAGTCTACCCCGAGTATCCTCAGGGGTCCTTCGCAGAGCGACAGCCCCCCTGGTACGTCCGTCCTATCTTTCCACCGCCCAAAGAACTTGACCGAGGACTTTGCGGGATTTAACTCCGCGCCCGACACTCTGCCAAACTCCTGGAAGATCTCCAGGGAACGGAGCAGGCAAGCATCACTGTCCAGCAGCAGGGTGGTATCATCTGCGTACTGCGACAGCTTGACCCTAAGGCCCCCGCTGCCTGGTACCAGCAACCCTTTCACACCCGGGTCAGCCCGAATGGCTGCCGCCAGGGGCTCCATATAAAGGATGTAGAGCAAGGGTGAGAGCGGACACCCCTGTCTTACCCCTGAGTGCAACCCAAAAGGCTCCCCTAGGTGACCATTAACACACACCGTGCTCCCCACCGCCGCGTACAGAGTGCGCAGCCACCCGACAAACCCCTTCCCTAACCCTACCTTCTCCAAAACCTTGAACATAAAGCCCCAGTGAACCCTATCAAAGGCTTTGGCCTGATCGAGGCCAACCACCATAAGGGGTTGACCTCTATCCTCTACCCAAGCAATAGCATCTCTGATGAGCTGGAGATTCCACCTCCCAGAGCGCCCAGCCACCCCGCACGTTTGGTCCACGTGGACCGCGTCCGGGAGGACTGCACGCAGGCGGTCCGCGAGGACCTTAGCTAAAAGCTTATAGTCCACGCACAGCATGGTCAATGGCCGCCAGTTGTTAAGGTCGGTGGCGTCGCCCCTCTTAAAAAGTAGGGAGATCACCCCCTTAGCCATCGACCCTCCCAGCGCCCCAGTGCGGAGGACCTCGGTCAGCACCTCCAGCACCACCGGCCCCAGTGTCCCCCAGTACTTGAGGTAGAACTCGGCCGGCAAGCCGTCGATGCCCGGGACCTTTCGCTTTCCCATCCTTCGAAGGGCCCCCTCAAGTTCCTCCAGTGTGAGGGGGGTCACCAAAGCCTCCGCCAGGTCAGGCGGCACGCGCCGGGCGACACGCTCTAAGAAAGCCTCCGCCCGGGCCTCATCCACCGTTCTTTCACAGAAGAGGGAGCGATAATGGTCTGTGGCGACCCGCACCATCGACTCCGCCTCTGTCGCCACCTGCCCCTGGCTATCCCTAATCCCCGCGAACACCTGCCTTGCCTTGTCAGCCCGCACAGAGCTGAAAAAGGCCGCCGAACACGTCTCGTTCCTCTCCAGGAACTCCCGACGCGACCGCAGCAGGTAAGCCCGGGCCCTACGTTCGTAGACCTCCCTAAGCTGCGCTTTAAGGAGGTCGCAAGCCCGCTGGTCTACAGTGCCGCCGAGGTTCCCCACAGCGTACTCGAGCTCGAGCAGGCGTTGCAGGCGGCGCACCTCCCTCTCCGCCTGCTTCGCCCTTGCCTTACAGTATCTAATGGCGTGGGACTTGATCCTCTCCTTAGCCACCCCCCACCATTCCACCACTCCGTCACACAGGGGCCTCAGCCCCTCGAGCCCCCGGAAGAAAGCGGCGAAGCTGGCATTAAACCCCTCCTCCTCAAGGATGCTGGAGTTTAGCCTCCAGTACCCTCTGCCGAAGACAGGGGCACCGGACCGAACCCGGAAGAGGACCCCGTCATGGTCCGAGAAAAAGACGGGGAGCACCCGCCCGGACAACACGCCCAAGGACCTTGAAAAAAACACATAGTCCAGCCTCCTCGTGACCCCCCGGGAGTTGCGCCATGTGGGACCATCCATCCGCGGGCTGAGCGCCCTTCCCCCGTCCACCAGCCCATGCCCCCTGAAGAAGCCCTTGATGTGGTCCCCGCTGCTATCTGTCCCCCTCCCCAGGTCGACATTGAAATCCCCCCCGACAATCACCGGCCTGTTGGTGGCCAGGTGGGGACCCAGGCTTGCCACCTGCTCCTTCCTCTCTCTCACCCCCTGCGCCCCATACAACACAAAAACCCGCAGCTTGAAACCTCCGCAACAAATGTCTGCCCCCAACACCCTCCCTTGCCCCACCACGAAAACCCCCTCCACCCTTACCCCCTTGTTCCCAAAAATAATACCTACCCCTGAGCTGTGCACCCCCCCAACACTCCACACCGATCCCCCTTTGGTCCACTCCCTAGAAAAAAGTCCCACGTCCCTCCCATCCCTCAAGTGCACCTCCTGCAAAAAACAGATGGTGCAGCCCAACCCCTCAACGAAATCAAAAACCGCCCTCCTTTTAACTGAATCCCTCATTCCCCGCGCGTTAATTGTGACTATCCCCAACCCATTCATTGTGCGTGTAGTTTGAACCAGCCCAATGGGACGATACAACCTGACGAACAAGAAAGAAAAAGAAATACAAAAAACGAGACCAAAAACCCCATGCACCCACTAGAACCCAATACATGCAACCCGTTCCCCATCTACAAAAACCCTTCTTGGTTGTCGTTGTCCAGGTCTGCCCACGAGTAGGGCATGGCGTTTGGGGATGCAGAGGGCCACATCGGCCCTTCATACCCGTCCAAAGACACGGGGGAAAAGCTAAACCCCGGGGAATAGACTGCCCCCCCCCCTCCTCCCACCTCTACCCCCTCCATGTGGAACAGCCTCCCCCCGTCCCCTGGCCCGCCCTCCGTTGGAGAGGCCCCCCCTCTCACCTCCCTCTGCCTCTTGGAGACCTCCGCGCCCACCTGGTTCTCGTCCCTCCTCTTCCTCTGCCCCGCCCCTGTGGGGGTTGGCCAGGAGGGGTCTGCTGGCAGTGCTGCCGTCGCCACGGGAGTTGCCGCCGCCGCCGCCGCAGGAGCTACCTCAGCCGACGCCAAAGGAGCCGTCGACGGAGGAGCCGTCGCCGCCGCAGGAGAAGCCGCCGTCGCCGTCGCCGCCGCCGGAGCCGCCGCCGCCACCGCCGCCGGAGGAACCGATGCCGCCGGAGGAGCCGCCACCGCCGCCGGAGGAACCGATGCCGCCGGAGGAACCGCCGCCGCCGGAGGAGCCGCCGCCGCCAGAGGAGCCGCCGCCGCCGGAGGAGCCGCCGCCGCCGTCGCCGCCGCCGCCGCCGCCGTCGCCGCCGCCGGAGGAGCTGCCGCTGCCGCCGCCGCCGCCGGAGGAGCTGCCCCCCCCGCCGCCTCCGGAGGGACCGCCGCTGCCCGCGTGGTCTCCCCGGCACGACCCGCAGGAGGCGCGGGCGCCGGTCCCGGCACCCCGGCCCGGCCCGCTGCAGCGGCCGCGGCTGCCGCTATATTAATCCCGTGGTGCTGGGGCCCATCCCCCGCCGTGGCCTGGGGCTTTCTGCCCACCCCCCCCCCCTTGCCTCGTGTGGCGGCCCCCGCGTATGTCTTTGCGCAGCCCCTGGCCAGGTGGCCCAGCGATCCGCAGATGTGGCAGGCCCGGGGCTCAGGGCAGTCCTTCGCCTCGTGCCCGGCGACCTGGCAGTGCCTGCACCTCCCGGGACCGCACGCTCCCTCCACGTGGCCGTGGGTCCTGCACCTTCGGCAGAACGCCGGCTGCCTGGCGTAGTTAAGGTACCCCCTGTCCGCCCCGATGTTAAAAAAGGCTGGGGGGTGCGCCCACCCCTCGACGCCTGCGGGGTTCTCCCGCAGCAGCACCTGGTACTGTCGCTTGCCAGTCCAGAACCCGTTCGCGTCGTGCAGGCGCCGAGGGGCCGTGAGCAGCTCGGCGTACCCCCCCAGGAAGCCCGCCACTGCCTGGTCGGTCACATATGGGTTGTACATGTGTACACTCACCATGCGGAAGTTCGGCCTGTCGAGGCTGACGGTCTCGAAGGCCGAGAGTGGCCTCTCCCCCGCCAGGCGCCGGCTCTCCTCCAGCGCCTTCGCGCACACCTCCTCCTTAAAGAAGGTAACGTCAAAGCTTCTCTCCGGGCTGTGCCACTGCAGGCACAGCACTTCGCCTATTTTTATTTTTAGTGCGCCCAGCAACACCACCCTCCCAAACAACTCCCTTGTCATAGCGACCTCCTGCTCTTCTTTGCACCTGAAGCGCAACGTCGCTCTCAGTCCGGCCCTTGGGACCGACTTTGTGTTGTCGGCCTGCTCCATAATATAACAGTGAAGCAGGCCTCACTCGCTCCTCCACTTGCGCCCGCGCGGGTTAAGATCTCTTTAATTGATCTTAGCCAAAAGGCCGAGAAGCGATACCCTGTCTGGTTTGGCTCCAAAGTCGGGCTCTTGCTCAAGTTCTCTCCACTTGGGGTGGAAGTTTGCTCGTTTGTACAACAACGGCTCCCAGTTGGCACCTCCACCATCTCTTGCTTCCTAAACTTCTGGGAAGTCATTACGTTTACAGGAATATTATTTCCCAGCATTTGGGAAAGGGAGGTCAAAAATCTGAGCATCCTTGTTGGGAATTGAACGCCGACCTCCTGTGTGTCAGGCAGGGATACTAGCAAATATATACGAACAAGGGGCCCACATCAGCAAATTCACTGAGGAGGGGTGAAAATACTTTTTGCAGCAAGGTAAAAGGAACTGCAGACAGTTGGTTCCAAAATGGACAATCTCACCTGACAAAACAAAAGTTCTGATATATGATGTAGCCTGATCTAAAACTGATGGCTGTTGAGAGCTGACTCTTTCCAACTTTTGCATTCATCATAATTATGTTTACAAAGGCAGATGGGTGCACCATTCCCAGCAGCACTGCAACACCAGGTCGATGCGTGGAGCAAATGGAGCAAGCTCCTATTTCGCCTCCTGTTCCTAAAAATCCATTTAATATGTAGTCCCCATATAGAGGACGTATCAGATATTAAACTGATAAGAACAGATACTACACTTGATCTTAGCCAAAAGGCCGAGAAGCGATAGCCCCTCATTGTTTGGCTCCAACGTCGGGCTCTTGCTCAAGTTCTCTCCACTTCGGGTGGAAGTTTGCTCGTTTGAACAACAACGGCTCCCAGTTGGCACCTCCACCATCTCTTGCTTCCTAAACTTCTGGGAAGTCACTACGTTTACAGGAATATTATTTCCCAGCATTTGGGAAAGGGAGGTCAAAAATCTGAGTATCCTTGTTGGGAATTGAACGCCGGCCTCCTGCGTGTCAGGCAGGGATACCGGCAAATATATACGAACAAGGGGCCCACATCAGCAAATTCACTGAGGAGGGGTGAAAATACTTTTTGCAGCAAGGTAAAAGGAACTGCAGACAGTTGGTTCCAAAATGGACAATCTCACCTGACAA
>NC_137193.1:1365746-1488246 GCF_960531495.2 Zeus faber | reverse complement strand
CCTGCCTCGTGTTCTTTGTGCTGTTGACTATTAGTTCCGTCCTCAGGTTGAAGTCATTTGAATGTGGATCCTTCCCCCTGAAGATAAAAGCTGTTGTGTGTTGACGCTAGAGATCTAAGTGTCACAGAGGGGGGTGGGCTGAGGCTCTGTCGCCAGGGCATTCGTTTACAACTCTTCTCTTTTTGCTGCCGCTCTGCTTTGTGTTTTCCCTCAAAGAAACATTTGCTCAATCTTTCACTGCTTACAACCTTAAATAGTTTTGGCTTCCAGCAAAATGTCAGACATTCTGAACACATTCATTTTGATAGTATAAACTATTATTACTATTTGTGAAGTTAACTGTAAATTCTTCATTGTTTATTCCTCATTTGTTTTCGTAAATAAATGCTATCCTAATATTTGAATTTTGTCTGAATATTTTTTGGTGTTTATTTTCTATTGAGAAGCATCGTGTTTTACAGACACTCTGACTGTTCTACTGCTTCAGTTTTAAACTTCTTGTTGTCAGAGAAAACCATTTTTATAAGTTATTATTGAGCTTTGTCACTTTACAGAACATAATAAATGGAAACGCAGACCTACCCCAAAGCAATGTATTTGAAATGACTATTATAAAGAGTTTTCTTTAAATCCTAATATGGTGTAATTCCTACACACAGTCTGTATCATACTTGACATACTTTAGGCAAATGAAGGCGATCCCAGGGTGGCAGGTGAGGCGGGTTGAGTGGGCCCACTGGAGCACCTGGGAACGCACAGAATCTGGGACAAACAGTCGGTTGGGATGTCTGGTACCTGGGTCAGGCTGATGTTTCTGGGCCCGGGTCACCAGAGACTCAACCTCCCACGTCAGGATTGCAACCAAGCAGGTGGGTGGCAGGATAGGGTCCGGGTCCGTCCTGCTTTCCTCCACCGCAAATAAGCCAAACAGGGCATCAGGCTTGGTGTTCCGGGAGCCTGGACGATAGGACAAGGAGAAATTGTAACGCCAAAAGAACAGGGCCCACCTGGCCTGACGGGAGTTGAGCCACTTTGCCAACTGAATGTAGGCCAGGTTCTTATTGTCCATCCAGACCACAAATAACTGGTTCGCCCCCTCCAGCCAATGCTGCCATTCCAGGGCCAGCTTCACCGCCAGGAGTTCCGGATTGCCAACGTCGTAGTTCCTTTCAAGAGGAGTGAGCCTACGGGAAAGGAAAGCACATGGGGCGAGCTCATCGTCTGAGGGGGCACGCTGGGACAGCACCGCTCCTACCCCTGGGTCCAAGGCGTCCACCTCCACCACAAACTGGAGGCTGATGTCTGGCTGTGCTAGGACCAGAGCGGACACGAACACAACGCTTGAGTTCAGCCAATGCAGCCTCCTCTGCGGAGGTCCACTTCAACGGTGAGGCGGTAGAGGTGAGGGCCGAGAGTGGGGCAGCGATGCGGCTGAAGACCCAGATGAACCTTCGATAAAAGTTGGCAAAGCTGAGGAAGCGCTGAAGTTGTTTCCTGTTGGTGGGGGTTGGCCACTCTGCCACAGCAGCCACCTTCCCAGGATCTATTGATCCCCAATTCTTTGAGGGTTCTCCCCAATTCTGTTACAAAAAAGTACCAGAGCGGACAAAAAAGTAACAAATCTCACATTTGCAGCCCAATCATAATGATGAGAATTTGGTAGAGCCAACCCTCCATATTTGCCTCTCAAAGCCCATCCCTACGTCCTCGTCGTGAGAGGTGTAAACGGGTAATCCCCTGTGACGTGGATGTAAACGATTACAGAAACATTGATGATGAGTAAAAAACCCAGAAGCCTAGGAGAAGAAGACTCTTCAGGCAGACATGCCGAAGAGACTATGAAGGCGCATACTGAAAACCATATGGAGAGGGTGCGGCGGAATCTTCTATCCTCTAGGCAACCTACTAACATGGCAACCTGGAACATCAGGACCAGGCACCAAGCAGGGAAAACGTCAGTCAATGCAGAAGAGATGAAGAGGCACAAGATCTCTGTCCTCGGTCTGTGTGAAACCAGATGGAGCCAGACAGGAGAAGTCAGACTGGCAACCGGTGAGTCCTTATTATACTCTGGACATCGGGATGATAAGGCCCCACGCACGGAGGGAGTTGCATGTATGTTCTCCAAAGAAGCACAGAGGTCCCTCACCAGTTGGGAGCCAATCAAATCCAGAATCATCACTGCGCCATTCCAAACCACACAGAAAAGAATCAGGCTTCAAGTCATACAATGCTGTGCACCCACCAACAATGCAATGCAATGATGAGGAATCAAAGGACGACTTCTACAATCAACTGCAACAGATACTCCAGACCAGACCAGCAAGAGACATCACTGTGCTCATGGGAGACATGAATGCAAAGGTTTGAATGGACAACAGTGGATACCATCTGGTAATGGGAAAGCAAGGAATTGGCACCATGAACAAGCGGAGAGATCTTTGCTGATGTCTGTGCGGACAACAACTTGGTCATAGGAGGAACACTCTTTCCCCATAAACCCCCCCACAAAGCCACTTGGGTATCACCTGACCACACAACTGAAAACCAGATCGACCACATATGCATAAACAGGAAGTTCAGACGCTCTCTCTCCTGGATGTTCGAGTGAAGAGTGGAGCAGACGCCGGGTCAGACCACCACCTACTGACAACTAAAATACAACTGAAGCTGAAACGCTGCAACAACCCCTGTGACAACAGAGTCAAATTCAACATCCAGCTCTTCCAGGACATAGGAACAACTGAACTGTACCAAACCACCTACAGAACAGCTTCCAAGCCCTGAAAGAAGAGGACAGAACACCAATGGAGGAGCATTGGAAATGCCTGAAAACCATATGGAAGGAGACCTGTTCAGAAGTGTTGGGGAGGAAGAAAACAAACCACAAGCCTTGGTTGTCAACAGAAACACTGAAAAGAATAGAAGAGAGGAGGGTAAAAAAACACACAAAAAACACGAGCACAAAAGGTGGCAGCCCATAGAGATTACGAAGCTGCAAACAAGGAGGTGAAAAAAAGCGCTAAACGCGACAAAAGAAATGACATTGAAGACTTGGCCCAGCAAGCGGAGGTCGCAGCCTCAAAGAACAACCTAAAGGATCTCTACCTGACCACAAAGAAACTAGCAGGCAAGTTTAGGTGGACAAACACGCAGATCCGCAACAAGGGGCAACTCTTGACCACCAAGGAAGAACAGCAGAAAAGATGGACGGAGCACTTCAGGGAACTGCTCAACCGACAGCTCCCTGCCCGGACGGTAGAGATCCCACCAGCTGCTCAGATGCTGGAGATAAGCTGCGATCCCCCAACAAGATCTGAAGTAAAGAAGGCAATAAAGGGATTGCACCGTGGCAAGGCGGAAGGACCAGACCAGATCCAGACTTTGCGGATGACATCGCACCGCTCTCACATACACACCAACAGACGCAGGACAAGACAACGCGGCTGGAAACAACCGCAGCTGTGCTTGGACTCAAAATAAATGGGCCAAAAACAAAAATCATGCTGATTAACAACAAAACCTACATTACATTATTACATTTAGCAGACGCTTTTATCCAAAGCGACTTACAATTGTTCAATCACCGACGGACGCAGCCATCAGGAGCAATTAGGGGTTAAGTGTCTTGCTCAAGGACACTACAGCATGCTAGCAGGAGGAGCCTGGGATCCAACAAGCAACCTTTAGATCACGAGACCACGAGCTCTACCGCCTGAGCTACCATCCCCATAATGGATGAATTCCATAACACTCAAGGGCCACTCTCTCGAAGAGGTCAACGAATGTACCTACCTGGGAAGTGTGATAGCCGTGCACGGAGGGTCAGAGGAAGACGTAAAGTCGAGAATTGGAAAAGTTAGAGCAGCATTCAACATCCTAATCAAGATATGGAAAACAAGAAACATCTCGCTCAAGACCAATCTTCAACTCCAATGTCAAATCCGTACCTGCTGTACGGATCCGAAACATGGAAGAACACCGCTACCATCATGAGCAAGCTGCAGACATTCATGAACCACTGCCTAAGACGCATCCTTGGGATCTTCTGGCCAAACACAATGAACAACATCAACCTGTGGGAACACACCAACCAGGAACCAATAGAAGTACAGATAAAAGGAGAAAGTGGATCTGGATTGGTCACATACTGAGAAGAGACAAAACAGTAATAACCAAACAGGCACTGACGTGGAAGCCACAGGGCAAACGGGGGAGAGGTCGTCCCAAGAACACCTGGAGAAGAAGCACAGAGCAAGAGTTCAAGAAGGAGGGGCTGCCGTGGCAACAGCTGGAGAAGATGGCCCAAGACAGACGAGGGTGGAGGCGACTCATCAATGGCCTATGTTCCGAAAGGAATACAAAGGCCAAACTAACTAACCCTCCATTTACTTAGATTTGCAGAGGTTTTCCTACTTTTTTCCCTTTTCCAACTTTTTTTTATGAAATTATTCATATTCAGAGAAATACATGTAATCAAACAAATAACTTTATAAAAGTAAATATATTTCTCAATTTCTTCATAATCAAAAAAATATTCCCTCCTCATCACTTTTAAACGATAAAATACTGACAGTCAGACTAAACACCAAACTTTGCTACATTGCACCCATGTCTGCCTGTTTGCAGAATATCTCACAAAGTTATGAATGGATTTGCACAAATTAATTTGATTGAAGGACATTTTTGAATCAGAAAGTGATAACTAGCAGTACAGGAGCACAGTTGTGGCCACGATGATAATCTGATCTGATCATACTGTGTGTGTGTGTAACCAGCAGGAGGGTAACGAGTGCTTCTTGTTGAAATAAAACTCAGGTAGCGACTGACAGGGTGTTCATACAATCATGACAATGGCTAGTTTGAGCTAATTTCATTCATTTTAAGATTCAAGATTCAAGATTCAAGATTTTTTATTTGTCACATACATATACATACTTCCATACATATATGCAGTGAAATGTAATGCAACGCACCCGGTGATAGCACACAATATGTCCTAGGAAAAAAAGAAATAAAAGTAAAGAATTCCTTTCTAATAGACCGACTAACTGACTCCTAAAACGTAATACAGTAAGTTGAATACTTATGGAATAAGATAAAAATATATAGAATAAAATACAATAAAAATAAAATGAAATAAAATGGAATAGATAGAGGGAATATGCCTATGTATATACAGATATGTGCATTAAAGTGGCATGTGAATTAAAGTGGCATGTGAATTAAAGTGGCATGTGAATGTGAATAGTGTGAGGTAGTGTTTGGGATAATACAGCACAGTATACAACAGTACGGCGCAGCAATACGGCATCACGAACAACCCTGAACAGTGATACAGTATGCGGTACAGTATGCTACATACAGAACAGTAGGTAGTGGAGCCTAGTGCATGGCTCAGTTAGGACCCCTGGTGAGGTCAGCGTTGACAGTTCTAATGGCTTGAGGGAAGAAACTCCGTCTCAGTCTCTGTTCTCGCTGTGTGACTGCGGAGGCGCTTGCCTGACCGCAGTAGCTGAAACAGTCCGTTGTTGGGGTGATGAGGATCCTTCATGATCCTGCAGCTCTGCTACTACACCTCCTGGTGTATAACTCCTGCAAGGGGGGGAGGGTAGTTCCAGTGGTACGTTCAGCTGAACGCACCACCCTCTGCAGGGCCCGCCTGTCCTGGGCAGTACAGTTCCCAAACCAGGCAGTGATGTTGCCTGTCAGGATGCTCTCCACTGCTCCAGAGTAGAAGGACTTGAGGATCCTCACCGAGACCCGGAATTTCCTCAGCTGCCTGAGGTGGTAGAGACGCTGCCTCGCCTTCCTCACCAGAGTGTCTGTGTGTACAGTCCATGTTAAGTCCTCTGTAATGTGGACTCCCAGATATCTGAAGCTGCTCACCCTATCGACAGAAGTCCCATTAATCCACAAGGGCGCGTGCGTCCTCGATTGTGATCCACGCCTAAAGTCCACAATCAGCTCCTTGGTTTTGCTGACGTTCAGGTGGAGGCTGTTGTCCTGGCACCAGAGTGACAGGTCAGCCACCTCCTCGCGGTAGGCCTTCTCATCGCAGTCGGTGATCAGGCCCACGACCACGGTGTCGTCAGCAAACTTGATGATGGTGTTGGAGCTGGACCTGGCCACACAGTCATGTGTGTACAGGGAGTACAGTAGGGGGCTGAGGACGCAGCCCTGGGGGGATCCTGTATTCAGGGTGAGGGAGCTTGACATGTACTTCCCCACCTTGACCACCTGGGGGAGGCCTGTGAGGAAGTCCAGGATCCAGGTGCACAGCGGACCATTCAATCCGAGCTCCATCAGCTTGACAGCCAGTCTGGTGGGGACTATGGTGTTGAAAGCTGAACTATAATCAATGAACAGAATCTCACATAGGCCCCCTTCTGGCCATCCAGGTGCGTGAGCGTGGTGTGCAGTACCTGGGAGACCGCGTCATCCGTGGATTTGTTTTGCCGGTACGCGAACTGCAACGGGTCCAAGGTGCGGGGAAGGGAGGCGCAGATGTAATCCTTAATCAGCCTCTCGAAACACTTCATGACCACCGAGGTGAGGGCCACCGGACGGTAGTCATTCAGGCAGGTTGGAGAGGCCATCTTCGGCACAGGAACGACGGTGGACCTCTTGAAGCAGGATGGGACCACTGATTCAGCCAGGGAGATGTTGAATATTGTAGTGAACACCGGAGCTAGCTGGTTAGCACAGGTCTTCAGTACTCGCCCAGATATGCCATCTGGACCCGCAGCTTTCTTGGTGTTCACCTGCATCAGAGCCCTCCTGACCTCGTGCACGGACACTGAGAGTGCGCGCTCATCCCCAGCGGTGTAACTCCAATTAGCCGGCGAGCTAGCGGTGTTGCTGCCAGACTCGAACCGCGCATAAAAGGAGTTCAGTTGGTTGGCCAGGGAGGCGTCCACACTCGTGGCTGGGGAGGAGCTTCTCTCGATGACTTTATTATATTTTCCTATGTTTCTGTTGCTGAGTCAAACAAAAAAGCCCCAAGCCCCGCACTGCTCCAGACACCGCGGTGAAAGTTGGAACAAACTTTTAAATGAGGCTTTGTAGATCTAATAATAATGAAGATTCAGCAGTTGGATCGATTATTTGTCACCTCAAATGTTCAGAAACAGAATCGAGTGGACTACAGTCTAAATACAACCAAACCTAGGAGCCATGCTCAAACACCATTCGCTCACAGAACCCGGAACTTGTGCTCAAACCCCAGAGCTTGGGAGGTTGGCTCCTCCCACTTAAACAGCCCGTTTTCAGACAGGGTGGATTGGACGCATGTTAGAATGGCCCCAATGCATAATCTGAGTGGTATTTTCATCACATTGACATTTCACTGCATATATGTATGAAAGTATGTATATGTATGTGACAAATAAACCTCTTGAATCTTGAATCTTAACTTGATTAAAAGGGGCATAATAGGTCCACTTTAATAAAAGAGAAGATAGGGTTTTACCCCAAATCCTTTGGTGACCACTCACCAGTGGTAATCCATGACCAAAGGACATGAGCTCACACAGATACCTGGGCATTTACTTAGATAATTGACTGGGGGCAGTGGCTCACTAGGCAGCGTGGTTCATCAAGTAAGCAGAAGGTTGCCAGTTCAATCGCCGGCTCCCCCCTGCTAGCATGCTGTAGTGTCCTTGATCAAGACCCTTAACTGCTCTCGATGATGTAGCTCCGATGACAGCAATCTTTTCTACAAATAAAAACTCTACATGCATTTAATTTACTCAGTTTCCTGCTGCTGCTCCGCTAGGGAGTAGATTTCTCCTGAAAAAATCTCGCCCGCATTTCACGGCCCAGTGGCAAATACCCCGCGGCCCGGCACGGTCCTCTCCTCTGCACTAGATGACATTCCGTCGGGTATGGTCAGGTTCATTTCACACTTTCATCACCTCATCTGTGGAATTACTGGACATTCTGGTCAAAGGCGCACTCTCCTTTGTATACACAGTTAAAACCTGAAGGAGAGGGAGTATTTTATGATGTGGAATATAATACAATTATTTATTTCAGTATGTTTGCTAAATATAACTTCACATAGTAAATTGAATATTCACATAATGGCATTGTCTGGGGGAGGGGCTTAAGGTTTAAAAAGGTACCTCTCACCTGCTGAGAGGCAGTCTGGTTTTGTTGGTGCTCAGGGCAGCACTGCCATGGCTGTCCCTGTGGTTTGTTTTTTCTATTTATTATTTCGTGTCGAGACTTTATATGTGGATCCAAATTTTGATTGTTGTATGGAGCAACAAATAAACAGCCTTGCACTGATTTTTCAACATCTACGACTGAGCCATTCTTTGATGGAGGGTTGAATTGAGTCACACGACCTAACATGGATGGCAATTTCAGTGTTTTTTTATATATTAAAATTATATTTGAATTTCTTCTGATTCTGATTCTGCTGTTGTTGGTGCCGCTAACCTTATACCTTAACTGGTGTTGTCGTCGTTGCTGCTGCTAACATTATACCTAAACTTAACGTAACCTTACACCTCGACTTAACCATCTCTAACCTGAGTGACCTTTCCAGTTCCGGTGAGAGCTACCACTTCCGCTTCCGGTGACGTCTTTGCGTGTACATTGCTGCTGTTGTCGATGTTGCTGCTGCCGTTGTTGCTATTTCTGTGGGTTGCTGCCACTGTGGTTGGAGTCGCTTTTATTGTTGTTTTTATTTTCTTTGTTGTTGCTTTTGTTGTTGCTGTTGTTTCAGGGGCATTCTTTTGTAATGACCGGCTGACAACTACGTTCTCTCTTTCTTTTTTGTATTTCTTTGTAAAGCACATTGTGTTGCCCTGCTATGAAAATATGCGCTTGATAAATAAAGTGTGATTTGACTTGACTTGCAGCCCTACACCACTCTGAGTATCAGCTCCTCTATCAGGCAGGTCCAGTGTATGCTCAACCTCTATGTAGCTATACACTACAATTTGGTGTTTAATAATGAATAAAAAGCTGATCATGTAATAGTCGATAATTGTCTCGTAAGGGCACCACCTTTGTTTTGCTTAGTCGAAGGAAACAAATGAATTTAATTAAATCTGTCAACCTCATATCTAAAGTGCACAGTTAATTTCTCTTTCAGTGATCATAGTACTAACAGTAGCAAGATATCACAAACAACATCCTTAATACTAAAATAAGTATTTATTTATCTAAAATACTGGGCAAGAAACTGTAAAGAAATGAAAAATAAAGAATGCAATAGAAAATCAATAAAAACAAATAAGGAAATCATTAACAGAACTAAGTCACTACTGATTGGCAATAATGGAGAGTGTGTGATTATGGATACAATGAAGGGACCGAGCTATAAAATAGTTCTAAATTCTAAAGGTTTGATATTGGTTATACACCAGCTCTGATCAGATACACGGCAGAAGGAATGTTCTGTCGGTTCAACTTGCTGAGGAGCATATGCGCTGTTGTACAGCTGCTGGAAGCAGCATCTAATTCTGTTCAGAGGAGATGGTGGAGGTAGTTATCCCAGGAAACTCCACGACAAAATGGCGGTTCACTGGTTTTGTCGCTAGGTAACACGGGGCGTGTTTTAAAGCCAATCCCTCGCGATGACGTCTTGTGTCTCTCTCCCCCATTTTAAGTCTGCAATTACCTATTCTATTCACTTTCAAGATATTTCATTTATAAAAACATTTCACACACATATTTCCCCATTTGACCCTCAATCCAGTGATTGAACATTGCACAGTAACTGGGTTAAATGCCAAATTAAATAATTTTCGAGGATATCAAACACTGGTTAATAACACTTTGGCTTAACAAATTAAAATATTTGTACCTATTAAAGGCAAGAGAAATTAAAAATATGACACACTTACTGTGGGTCATGTCTTTATGTCGAGGGGTTATCTCGTCTCTCCAGCCACTGGGTGGCGGTAGCGGTCCATGAACTACCTTGAGGTCCTGGTGTAGAGATCTCCATTTCTTGGTGTTGGACAGCGCTTAAATCCACGTAAATGGAAACATTTGGAGCTTAAACATAGTTTAGTTACAGATGGATTAAATGAATAACGCATGTTGATACCGTTTTTGTATAAAAGCAGACAATGAATCTGGAGAGGCCCTTTGGGCGTGTTATCAGTTCATGGCAGGGGGTCCGGGAGTAACTCACACCTTTGTGCGACTTTGGTGGCAGACAGTAGAGGGGGTGACGTACGTGTGTGTATGTATTTACAAAAGTTGTGAGATTATAAATACAATGGTACTTTGACTTACGAGTTTAATTTGTTCCGTGAGAGCTCGTAATTCAATCTGCTCGTATAGCTAATCAATTTTCCCCATTGAAATTAATTGAAATGCCATTCCTCTGTTCCAGCCCCCGAAAAAAACACCCCAATTTTTTTTCTTACATGTTTTTAAATAAGAAAAATGTATTTATACATAACAAATATTGTATGAAAACATAAAACACAATAAAAGAGAATGTGTAGATCATTTTTGCCTTCTCGCAGATGATACCCTCCGTCACGTTATCTCCTGCGAGCTGCTTCTCCGTCAACCACACCAACGGCAGATTCTCCATCTTTTCATGGACAGCGGTCCGCAGCTTAGACATTATTTTAACGCCCTTGGCTGGCTATCGTCTCCTTCTGCTTCAGTATGGTACATATCGTAGAAGTACTACGCTCGTACTGCCTCGCCAATTCCATCACACGCACACCTCGCTCATGTTTTTCTATTATTTTGCACTTTAAGTCAATGGACATCATCCGCAACTTCTTCTCAGCACACACAAAATTGGCAAAATAACCGCACAAAAAGCACAAAAAGCACAAATCGCGAGCACAAAACACAAAAGAAATGCTTCCACGGTCAGGTCACCATGTGAAGTGAAGGAGTGAGATGCAGGATGCTGGCCGCATTCGCTCGCCACACCAACTAGCAGCGGCACCTGAAGCTCGCTCCTCCTAACTCACATTTTTGATCGCAAATCAAAACAAAAAAAAAATCGACGGAACGACGGCTCGTAACTCGGAAAACTCGTATGTTAGTCCACTCGTAACTCAAGGTACCACTGTACAGAGGTTGTAGTGTCCTGCTGTGTCAGGGGGGTTTCAGCCTCGGTGTCTGGAGTGGGGTCTTTGATGTGCGTGTTTGAATGTTCATCAGGGTGAAGCGGGAGAAAGGGGAGTGTGGGGGAAGGGGTGGGTTTCTCCTGGGGGTAGGGCCCTCCTAGTGAACTATCGAGGGGTTTTGCACCTGGTCGTTAATTGCTGATCAGACTTAGTGGCTCCATTGAGCCGGGACACAGACCCAATCCAGATGTCCAGGCTGTAATCTTTCCCTCTCCATCCTTAGGTGAGGATTAAGTCACAGTTTTATAGTTATAAAATTAGGGTTTATGAATAACTGTTCGCTACAGCGTGAACATCATTGTCTTATCTCTAGACACAAAATGGAGAAGAAGGGAGTGTGGGACGGTCTTCACGAGCTGGATAATAACAAGATACAGACATAGCTCCAAGTATCATCCATCTAGTTATGGGATTATAGGTTGTGTTGAACACTGGTTATATGAAAAGAGCATCAATTATTGTATTTTTTGATCACACAATACATATAAAATATGTAGGCACCTATAGTACCATGTTGCTGCAGAAAGATCATATACATAGTGTAAAATCTGAAAAAATAAATGACATGCAATTGAGTAAAACTCTTTCGGTGTACATAATAAATACATCCTCAACACCGTAAAAACTGTTGCTTGTTAAAAGCATAATCCAATGCATTTGGGCCACATTTAAGGTCTGATTGGAGCCACTTCAAGCTGCAAGTTCCATATATAGTTTATTTTGAATGGTAATGCTATACCTTACATGAAGATGTTATCCTGGGAAACTAAGTGGATCTGTTCTGCAGAGAACACAGCTCTCTCATCAATCGGACAATCAAATTGTTCTCCCGTTTGGCGTTTCTTAATGGTTCCTGATCCCCTAAATCCTTTCCCACACTGTTGACATTTATACCGTCGTTCTGTTGTGTGAACACGCTGATGCCTCTTGAGATCTCCTGATCGACTGAATCCTTTCCCACATTGTTGACATTTGCACGGCTTTTCACCTGTGTGAATATACTGATGCCTCTTGAGATTTCCTAATCGACTGAATACTTCACCACATTGTTGACATGTGTACGGCTTTTCTCCTTTGTGAATGCCCTGATGCCTCTTGAGGTCTCCTGATTGACTGAATCCTTTCCCACATTGCTGACATTTGTACTGCTTTTCTCCTGTGTGCATACACTGATGCCTCCTGCGATTTCCTAATCGATTGAATCCTTTACCACACTGTTGACATTTGTACGGAAGTTCTCCTGTGTGAATAGCCTGATGTTCCTGGAGATCTCTTGATCGCCTGAATCCTTTCCCACACTGTTGACATTTGTACGGACGTTCTCCTGTGTGAATAACCTGATGTGCGTGGAGATTTCCTGATCGACTGAATCCTTTCCCACACTGTTGACATTTGTACGGACGTTCTCCTGTATGAATAACCTGATGTTCCTTGAGGTTTTCCGATCGACTGAATCCCTTCCCACACTGTTGACATTTGTAACGCCGTTCTCTTGTGTGAACACGCTGATGACTCTTGAGATCTCCTGACTGACGGAATCCTTTCCCACATTGTTGACATTTGTATGGCCATTCTCCTGTGTGAATATATTGATGCCTCTTGAGATTTCCTAATTGACTGAATCCTTTCCCACATTGCTGACATTTGTACTGCTTTTCTCCTGTGTGCATACACTGATGCCTCCTGCGATTTCCTAATCGGTTGAATCCCTTCCCACACTGTTGACATTTGTACGAATGTTCTCCTGTGTGAATAACCTGATGTGCCTGGAGATTTCCTAATCGACTGAATCCCTTTCCACACTGTTGACATGTGTATGGTCTATCTCCTGTGTGAATACGCTGATGAATTTTGTGTTCACTTGATGAAAATCTCTGGGTCCGGACCAACAGTGATTTCACTCCTGGATGAACAGAGGGAGAGAGGAAGAGAGGCCACAAATATTTTTGGATGTTAAGTAAAAACAGAGAAAAGTACTTAATGCTCCGGGACAATTCAAGCAAAAACGACAATAAAGAAGCCGGTTAACACAAAACAGAACGACAAGGTGTTCTTTCAATTGTATGTTATTTTCTGTAGCGGCTGCTGACGCAAACTTTTTTTCAACGTAGTTCGTAGTTTATAGTTCATCGACTCACCCCTGAATGCCATTGGTCAAAATCTTACATGGCTGTTTAAGCAACGGAAAGGCATTGTGGGACTAGTGTTCAACTTTCTATTGGTTCCGGTTCATACAACAATAACAATATGTTTTCAGTGTCAGTGGCTATTCGACACAGAACTATAAAGCAGCCTTAATCCTACATACAGATAGATAGATCTTAAAATAAGCTTCTCCCTCCTTTTCCATCTTCTCCTTATTTCTCTTCAACCCTCCTAGTACAGGAGATCAATGTCCTGTGACAAGGACCAGAGAGGAGACGGAAAGAAAAAGAGGAAAGGCTTCCTGGGAACAAGGAAACGTTACCACTCTTAAATGTTATGCCATGCATGAGAGCTATAGAGTTGGTATTGTGAATGTCTGTGGTGCTTTTATTATTTTGTTATATTTTCTTAAATTGGGCATCATGGGATATTTTAACCTGCCGATATTGAAACTGTCAACCAGAGATGTTTAGGTGACTGAGCGCAAATTGGGAGGAAAACAACTTAACATTACTTAAGTGAGGTTGTCTGGTCTCCTTCCAATCTTCATCACTGTCTTCAGTGTCAGTTTGAGAGGCGTGTGAAGAGAAGAGCTGCTCAGCACCAGCTGGTTGTAAAGCAGCAGCTGGATCTGAGCTACTGGCTGCTTCTGACACTCCCCAGTCCTCTCCATCAGCTTGTGTTTCCATCTGTTGAGTTGAGGTGCTGGCTACAGCTTCTGCCTCTTTCTTCTCCTCAGTTTGGCGCTGATGAAGCTGTGACCACTGAGCGCACTCATCATCATGTTCAGTCTTCACGGGGAACTCCTCCTCTTCCTCTTTAATGTGCGCGGGCCCTGGCTCCTCCTGGCCCAGACCGGGGCCCCACTCCTGTTGCTCAGGGGGAAGCTGCTGGAGCTCTGGAGGCAACGCTGACAAACAAACACAGGGAGGAAAACTCAGTCACCGACACTTTTAGTGTAAAAATGCTTCTTGTGTTGCTTTAAACGTGCTTTACCTTGCTGAATGCCCATTGGCTGGATGTGTGATTGACTCCTGTGTTGCTGTTCTCCTATTGGATGTGTGTGGAGCTGCCGGAGCTCTGAAGAGAAAGCTGAAATACAAACACACAGCCAGTAAAGAAAACTAGGATAGTGCGTCCAAGCTGAGGCGAGAAGGCTCTACGATAATAACTAGGGGTGTCACGATTCAATTTGACTTTCGATTTAAACGTATGTATTATTTTTCCAGCACTGACGGCTATGCCATTGTTAGAATATTGAGTCTTGATCTGTAAAGAAAAACACTTACTCAATAAATAACTTTGTTTCCAGTCACATTAAATCATTATAAATCACGTTATTTTTTGTAGTAGAATAAATATAAACAATATTTCATACAATTTCATAGATGGCTGGCTCTTTTTAGTGAACCTCACTGAAAAGACGCTAACTTTTCCACACTACTGCTGCTGCAAACTGTGCGTCTCTACTCCTCCACCCAATGCATCTGTGTCCGCTCTGTACGTTCTTCTAATTCTACTCATATCACAGCGTCATGTTCCATTTACCATTATTATCTTATCTTTGATCCATTGGTCCTTGTCTGTGATCCATTGGTTCATAAAGTTAACTACTCTTATGGAGCGCATACCGGCGCATCTCACATGCTGCCTGTACTGTGTTCTAACTTCTCAAGTGGACATATTGTAAAATATATAATTTCATTAAATCGGAGCACACTTTTTCTTCAAATGATTAGAATGCACAAGCTGCCAGCTTGGGCTGTGGCTCGCCCCCTCCCTCCCAAAACCTCAGCTTCAGTGACACAGTATGTAGTTTATTTTCAGATAACGTGGCATCGGAGATCGCATTTATTTTGTCTCGACTGCCCATAAAGGGAGAATCAGGAACCTGCTTGTGATTTCGAAGATTGAAATCGAATGCTTAATTTTGATCAATTTTGAACCGGAATCGTGACACCATTAACATCACGCATTCAGCGATATGACAACTATTTGTTTGAAAACAGTTTTGTCAAGTAGTAGAAACTTAAGTGACATCTTCCAGACCCTAGTGAAGTTGGTAGATGTAGAACTATCAGTACAAAGCAATTTAGTATTAAATGATTGTTTGAACACCTTTTTTCCCATCATATATAAAATGACAGGTTAGGTGATGATGGAGAATTACAGACTTTACAACAGTTGGAAAACAAGGGTCGAAGTATGTGTTAGCCGCCTGCGGGGAATTCCCAAAATCTGCCGTACGCTGTAATCGAGGTTTTGGGATTACGCCGATATCATCATTTTAAATGCACACGACAAGACATTGGACAGCCTGCAGCTCAGTCAAACATACAACAGCAAAACGCGTGAATTCGTTTCGGGGGGAAGGAAGCGTTGATCCATAAAGCAGTACTTTGGATAGAAGAGAGGATCATTTAGAATTACTAATGATGTATTATTTAAAACATGTTTGTGAAGAAGCTGTGAACAAAAGGAGGAAAAGGAGGACATTGAGGAAAAATAAAAAGTGTGGTCTCTTTTATCGTTGAGCCGTCTATATCGCAGATTATACAGTAGGTAGACAGACAGATAGATGTATGTAATAAAGTAGAGTGTCTCTTCATACAGACAGACAGACAGACAGACAGATAGATGTATGTAATAAAGTAGAGTGTCTCTTCAGACAGACAGACAGACAGACAGACAGACAGACAGACAGATAGATAGATAGATAGATAGATAGATAGATAGATAGATAGATAGATTATTTTAGAGACAATTGTGAGATTTATTTTTACGTGCAAGGGTGCCATTATTTTCGGCCACGACTGTAAGGTATCCCTTTAAAGGCACTACATGTAATAAATGAAGGTGGATAGTACCCAAGTACTGTACTTAAACAGCTCAGAACTCTGAGAATATACAATGTGGCTAAGAATTTGCTATCAAACACTACATAATGTACCTTTAAGTATCATTTAGAATGGGGGACTCTTACCAAAGTCTATTCTATCAAAGTATTTTTACCTTCTCTTTGTGTCCTTTGTTCACCACTGACTGCATTAGCCTCACATTTGAGGTGAAGATAAAAGGTAAATATTTCAAAGGACATTTTCGGGAAAGGACAGGTTTGTAGCAAAAAAAAAAAAAACCCCACTTACCTGACTGAGGTTGTCTGGTGTCCTTCCAATCTTCATCACTGTCCTCAGTGTCAGTTTGAGAGGCGTGTGAAGAGAAGAGCTGCTCAGCACCAGCTGGTTGTAAAGCAGCAGCTGGATCTGAGCTACTGGCTGCTTCTGACACTCCCCAGTCCTCTCCATCAGCTTGTGTTTCCATCTGTTGAGTTGAGGTGCTGGCTACAGCTTCTGCCTCTCTCTCCTCCTCAGTTTGGCGCTGATGAAGCTGGGACCACTGAGCGCACTCTTCATCATGTTCAGTCTTCACGGGGAACTCCTCCTCTTCCTCTTTAATGTGCGGGGGCCCCGGCTCCTCCTGGCCCAGACCGGGGCTCCACTCCTGCTGCTCAGGGGGAAGCTGCTGGAGCTCTGGAGGCAACGCTGCCAGATCCAAATAAAAGAACCATGAAAATCACACATAACCATTGGAGTTATTATTCAGGACCTTCAATCCAATATTCCCCCTTTCATAAATCCACATTGGAATACATAATCTGAAATGTATAAAATAGTATTTTTATATGTTCCTCCACCGGTTTACTGTAGTTTTCAGCAAAGAGAGAAGGCCACATATACTACCTGTACTGGTTCTTATACATCTATTGATTCATATTATTCAGAATAAGAACTGTTTATGGGGAAAAATGTACTTGAATAACTATGATATCAGATCTCATTTTCATATTTCTTCAATATTTAGTGTAAAAAAGTGTCATAAAACTCACCCCAGTATCAGGGTGGCTCGGAGAGGTGCAATTTGTTACATAATACGTGTAAATAAATCCTAATTAATTGTAGGCATGCGTGTGTGTTTTTGTAGTTACCACAAATAAACACCCACAAATGTGTCATGCTGCCAGTGACATTTACATATAAAAATAAAAAGCATATCTATCAATAATCGTATTCTGATATGAACTCCGGACAATGTCTGAGAATCAGGTCCGGACATGGTCTGCAGTTGCCCTTTCACACACGTAGCACACAACAGGAGTTTGTCCATGTCAGACGCGTTCTCACCTTGTGGAAATACTGTGGTTGGTTGGAGGTCGGTGAAAGTAGGGCCCTGCCTCTGGTCGCAGGGGTCGCAGGGGTCTTGACTACAGGAGGTGTGTGCTGAGCCAGGGTATGGAGGCTGCGTGGCAGGCATCCGCTGGACCATTTGTCGTAATAATGAAGTCATGTCCTGAAGAACGGCCATCTCCTGCGCCTTCTCCACCCGCGCCTTTCTTCGTACCCGCTCCTCGTACTCCCGCTGCTCCAACAACCGAAGCCGTTCTCGCTCGTTGAAGTCCTTGTCCATCTCACTGAACAGGTCCCTCATCTCTGCAGATAGCCTTTCCGAGCGCGTCTGGTTCCTCCTCCTCTTCTTAGGCGAAGAACGACATGACAACTCTAATAGCAACAAGAAGTAACAGTGGTTTGTAACAGTAGTTACAAAAGACATCTAGCATTGTTAGCCATTATGCATTATTTCTGCTGTGCTCTGAATCATGCAAATAACTTGGCTACAAGAATAAATACAAGCAATAAAGGTCAAATTAAATAAAATCTCAGGGTTCAAATTACAGGGTGTGGTGTTGGGAAGGTGGGGTTTGAGCAGCGACACCTGACCTGGATCTAGGTAATTGGGATCAGAGTGGCTGCATACCTGTTGCTTGTTTGTCTAACGAGCAGCAGGTATCTGCTCCTGGGCTAACTCCAACTAGCCCTCTCTCAACAATAAACTGGTATCTACAACCCCGGTCTTCTGTGTCTCTGTGCCGGAGGTCTCTCAACACGCCACTTGGGCGGCACTTGGTAGGCGAAACTGCCACCTGAACAGACTCCCCGGCACGGGGAAGGGACACAGAAGGGAAGTCCTAAGACGCCCCGGAGCCACCAGCGGGCAGCCCAGCACCAACCCTCTCCTCACTGGCAGCAGCAGCACCCAGCAGGTCCTGTGGAAGACCAGGGGAGAAGCAGCCGCAGCAACCACCACAGGTAACTGCCTGCAGTCAGCTCCTCTGCTCAGCAGCCACCGCCGGGACCATCCAGCGGCCCAGCAGCCAGGCCACCCCCCCAAGCAGCCCCCGCAACAGTCAAGTCCGGCCACACCTTCACCAGCCAGCACAGCAGCCCGAGCCCCCCTGCTCCGGAAGGGAGGATGGGGCAGTCTGTCGTTTTTCCAGATTCATGTTACTTTGTGTTTTTTATCTCTCAACGTATTTTCAAAACCGAGTTTGATTAATACATTTTAGAAAAATGTTAAACCGTGTAGTTAAATATTCCCGTTCAAAAACATGGGGAAACTCAGTTCACTTACCGAGACGCTGAACAACGCTGATCGATGGTTTCCTTTAAAACGACCGTCCAGGTGAAGATCATTCATCAATATTCCATGTGATGTGAAGTCACAATGTGAAACCATTTTGATAGAATTCAACTTTTAAATGGTACCACTTTTATACACACGGAGCCATTGTTGTGAAACGCCGTAGAAAACGAACCCCTCGCGTAGCGCACCTACGTCACTTCCGTATACAGACAGTTAAAGCGCAGCACAGGGCTGTTTCGGTCTCACTTGTCTGGGAAAACTTCCTCTGTACCGTTATGGATTATGCAAAGTCAGTGTAAGCAGCGCGTACTGGACTTCATTTTCCGCAATGATAGTTCTCTGACAGCGACGTGGAGAACGACAGCGCTGCTGAATGTGATATTACTCCGGACTTGGAGAACATTTCAAACAGCGGATTTCAAACTTAACGTGACGATGACAGAATATTTTCAAGAACCATCGGAGGAGACCGACGATACGTCCGTTGTTACAACGGAAGAAGTTGATGACGTGATGAAGTCCGTTGAGGTTGGTGACAGATTTTCTGAGACTCATAATATTGATACCCTACATTTTGTTGTTGTTGTCCGTACTTTTAAACTCCAAAATAATTCCACTTTTCTAAACATGTATATTCTGTTACATCAAAGCATTTTTAAAAACAAAATTAGTTGTGTGTTGTTGACGCTGTTTGTGATTGGCCCATATAGCATGTTGTTAAGTAGTCATGAGGCTTTGTTTGTCCACCAACCCACATTTGCATTCTCGGAGCTGGAAAAGGAGCCGGGAGCTGAAGCCAGGTCTCGGGGGAAACTTTGAAGATGATTATCTCAGAAACACAGTTTGCCACACCCTTGTCATTAACAAGACATAGCATTAAAAATATTTGCTTGATTTGCAAAAGTGACACCTTGTTTGGAAGCTCTGATTCTCCACTTTCAAATGATGCGGGGGGGGGAAATGAAAGCCACCAAATGACCCTAAAGTCTGCGGTGGGTCACATATTCATGCCTAGCAAAATCTTGTAACAAGATTTCAGGCACCCCTAAAGTGGACCATATAATTTATTAACATTAGTGTGTATGACTGTGGGGGAAGGGGAGAGACGGGGGTTCAAGTTCATTGGTGGGTTGTTATAATGTGATAAGTTCATCTGATTGGAGGGGAAGTGTTCAGGATAGTGGGTAATTGGCCCCGGTGTCTACCAGCGGGTTCCCGGGGGGAGTGTGGAAGGGGAGGAGAGAGGGAAGGAGGAGAGCGGAGGGGGTAGGGGAGCGAGAGAAGGGTGACTGAAGAGAAGTTAAATATAAAAAGGGACACGGCCATCCCAGCCAGGGGGTTATTTTCCTACCAGACACCTCAGCCCAAGGACAGTTGTAACTTGTAAGCTTTGTGGCTAGTGGTCGACCGATTTGGGGTTTTCAATGGTCTATGCCGATATTTAGAGAGCAGAGGGCTGACGGCTCATATATTGTGTAATATCCACATATTTTTTTGTATCTGATTAAATACCATAATTTATAATAAATGACACAAAATTGCTTAAATAAACATTTCTATAGTATTAATGTAATTGTCTGCATTGTCTCTGCAGTGCACTTATTTTGAACAAAAAATATTTCACCTCAATAAATGTCCACAGATAATCAAAAAACGAACTTTGTAAAAATAAATAAATTAAATTATGATTAAAATGTTAATCGTAAACAATTAAATTAATAAATATTAATAAATTGCATCATATTAAAGTCTGGCCCTCCAGTGTTAGGTTCACGTTTTGCCTCCATTGTGAAGTGTTTCCAAACAGCATTTCTGATGTTTTCTTTCAAAAGCGGAGGCCCTGCAATGGCCTTCTTGAACGAGCGAACACCACGACAAACGAACGAGAGGGCGGAGACACAGCGAGGCCATGTGGGCGCTGCAGCGGGTGTGTGACTCGCCGTCAGACCGAAGGGAGGGAGGAAGCAGCCGCTACCGGTGAATCCGTAATGCGGAAATGAGTATTGAAACAGTTTAAATTCTCAAAATTGATGTGCACAGAAAAAAAAATCGATTTCACAAAATGCGGACCGGTCCTCGCGGCTCGTCTTTCCACGGAGGTTCCGTCCACGTCTCCTTCGTTGTGTCTGGTCGACGCCGCCTTGAACGACCAAGACATTTTGCTTTTAAGGCGAAGAGTGAAACATCGCCGTTTCAAATGGAATAACAGATCCTGGACTTTAAAAAAATAATTTATTATTATTATTAGAGTTGACATCTATTTTCCTTCTTTTGTATTACAGACACCGGGTTAAACAACATGCTGGAGGGCTGGACGGCTGGGTCGACCCCGGTGCTCGTGTGGACGCTTCGCACCTGAACTCAAACCGCAACCGTCGGCGGACACGTCGGTCGGAGGGAGCGGAGTCCGCTCCTCGGCGTCGCTGTGCTGCGTCTCCTCCGCCTCCGCGACCGGAGCCGCGGGGCTCGCCGCGTGGCCCGGGCCCCATATGGCCTCGCACAGGCCGAAGTAGCACCAGGCCCCGCGGCGGGTTCCACCGCGGCCGTTGAGCTCGGCGACCTGGTGGTACTGCCGCTTCAGCGTCTTCAGCTTGCTGTTCACCTGCGCCTTGGCCCGGACCACGCCGCGCTCACGGAGCCGCTTCGTGATCTGCTCGTAAACCACCGAGTCCTTCGTGGTTCCCTTCATCTGACGGACGATGCGGGCGTCGGCCCTCACCGACAGGAGCTCCCGGACCTCGCCGTCTCTCCAGTGCGACATGTCGGGTCCCTGCGTGATGGCGTCTCGGCGGAGGCGACCCCTTCTTCTTCTCCCCCCCCCCCCCCCGGATGTTTGTGTTACGAGCTTCCGGTTTCGCGCCGGTCGCGCGATAGAAACGTCATCGGCTCGCTCGCTGTGAGTTCTCCGGAGCATGACGTGCTCTGCTCACACGCCGGCTTGGTCTGACGTCATCCACTCCCTCCCGGGTCCTCGCTGCTCGAGGATCCAGCGTCACTCTCATGTCGGCGTGGCGCCGTGGCGTCATCAACGTGCGCCAGCAGCGCCTCGGAGGCTAGCGGCTAGGTAGCTTAGCGGCTAGGTAGCTTAGCTGCTCCGGACCCACCAGAGAGGATGCAGAGGGCGGAGGCGCTGAGGGCGATGCTCCAGCGGCCAGTGCGGCCAGATGCGGAGCACATGTGGGGCTTGATGGAAGAAACGCTTTCAGGACACGAGGAGGAAGTTTGTCGCTTAAAAAGAGAAAAGATGGAGCTGAGCAAGTTAGTGAGCGCTGCTTGGAGTCCTCAGGTGGTGCTGCACACTGCAGGTCTGGAGCCTCCACACCTCCACACCCACCTGTTTAACACCACCTCCTTCTATGATCTGTGCCTGACATCAGCCTCCAGGGCTTAATAAAGTCGTATGTTCTCTACCTGTGAGTGGTTGTCAGCACCACATTCAAAGATTCGAAAGTTTTATTGGTACAAACATGTTGCATGTAGTGAAATGCTTCTTGGGCAAACTCCAGAGACTCTGCTGGGCATATACTGTAGTACAAATAAATCAGTCAAATAAAATTAAAGGAAATACAAATCTATATACAGTATTCAGAAAATAAAATACCAGAGCACTGTGTACATTGTGCAATGCTGTGAACTGTTTGCAAGCTGAGAATAACAATAAATATCAAATAATTTAAAATGTGAGTGACAGCAGTGAGGTGAACACAGTATTCATGAGGTGGGTGACTGCGTCCAAGGTTGGGGTGGTAGGCAAGCTGTAATGAGTTGTGTGCACACACACTTGTGGAAGAGCCGCCTGCCACACCCAAGTGGCATTTTCAGGGTCCTCAGACGCAGAGACACAGGTGATGGGGTAGAAAACACCACTTTTATTCCAATGAGTTTTATTGGGTGGAACAGGCCTGGAGTAGATGTAAAACATGTCATGACAAGGGCTCCTATTTGTGTGTGTGTGGACTGATGGGGGTTTTACCTGTTGCTCGTTGATTAGTCTAACGAGCAACAGGCGAACAGCCACCCTGATCCCGGACCCAATTAACTAGACCGAAGACAGGTGCGGCTGCTGAAACCACACCACCCCCGCACCACAATACTATATTCAACATATTGTTCCTGGGGAGGAGGATGGAGATGGTGGACAGGCAGTCCCCGGGTTACGAACGATGTCAGGCTTCTATTGTCTGTAAGTCTAATTTGTATGCAAGTTGGAATAGTTACGTACAGTTCACATCTAGCATCAATGAGCCATGTTTGTCTTGAGAGAGAGACGACAGTGTGTCGTTCTCCATCGGGCCGAC
Organism: Zeus faber; assembly: GCF_960531495.2. Taxonomy (NCBI): domain Eukaryota; kingdom Metazoa; phylum Chordata; class Actinopteri; order Zeiformes; family Zeidae; genus Zeus; species Zeus faber. Next base: position 1,465,208 of record NC_137193.1, on the reverse strand, counting down.
GAACCGCTGAAAATGAGCAGTGTTTTGAGCGTCGGGTTAAGCGGTTTGCCTATTTGTTAGTACAAATTATTTTTTTCAAACAATGCTTTACGGAGGTTGGTACGTTCGTGACCAGGGGACTGCCTCTAGTAAGCTTCTCAACCAACTTGGGCCTTACTCTGATGTAGTACTGTTACTTCTAGTTAATCTAACAATGTGATTCCTAGGAGAGGTTCTCAGACGTTTGAGTACAGGCCCTGATCTACTGTGGAGGCCCAAGCACTTGAGAGTGAACAGTTTGGATACAACAACGTCCCTTCATGTAAGGGACTTATATTACTACTTCTATTAAATCTCTTCCCACACTGGTCACAGTGGTACGGTTTCTCCCCAGTATGAATACTCTGATGTATTTTGAGATCACAACTTGTATTAAACATCTTCCCACACTGGTCCCAGGGGTACGGTTTTTCACCTGTGTGAATACATTGATGCGTCTTAAGGGTTTCTGATCGACTGAACCTCCTCCCACACTGGTCACAGCAGTATGGTTTCTCCCCAGTATGACGTTGCTGATGTATTTTGAGATGACTACTTGTACTAAATCTCTTTCCACACTGGTCACAGTGGTACAGTTTCTCTCCAGTATGAATACGCTGATGTCTTTTGAGATCATATGGGTCGCATTTTTATAACTGAGCCGTGCAAAAGTACCCGTGCTGATTTTAGCTCCTAGTCTGCCTCATTTCAAATGACCAAAGTGGCGCCTGTACACTAGGGGTGCTCAGGAGGAGAGAAGGTCCTCATATTACTCCCATCATCCAGCTAGAAATTGCATAAGAACAAAGCAAGTAGGGGCCATTTAAAGGGGCGGGGCACAAATCAGCAACCTCCTAAAAGCTTGCAGGGAGGAGGTCCCGGTCCCTTGGTGACAACAGTGGTTGAGAGAGATGAGTTGGGTCCGGAGATCGAAAATTCTTATTCCAAAATCCGCCGTCCCTTGTGACAGACATGACGCTGTGCCAGCCTGTGGAGGGTGCTGCGGTGCAACAGCCAGCCCAAGAAGGGTGGAGTTGGGTGGAGGGAGGTGCGGTATCTGGGGTACCACTTGGGCCCACGGCTAGACAGAACTGCGGCGGCTGCGGCCTGTCCAAGGCCCAAGACAACAAATCAGGTGGGGAGGTTCTTGGGGAAGGCCGGCTTCTATAGACGGTGTGAAGGGGGCGGTGGCAGGTGGCCGGACAGCTCCTCGGACAGTAGTGGTATGGGGGTGGTAGCGGGGGTGTGTGGGAGAGCGAGCGGTGGCTCAGCTGTGAGTAGTCAAACTGATTGACAGGGGATTTGAAAACTGCCATGTTGCTCAACTCTGTCTCACAGCCAAGCCGGGTCCTGACATCAGAGATGAAAAAACCAACACTACAGTACAAGTAGCGTGAGGGACGGCAGTGGGCAGAGCGAGTGTCATCATTTAATTTAAAGAATTCTGTTTTACGTACACTATTACATGGACATCAAAATATTGTTACATTTAATATTTTTTCTAAATTCATGTTAACTTTGAAATTATGGTTGAATGGATGACATAAAACTAAAACACTGATTTTGTTGCAATTGTATGCTCTTGAAAGTAATAATAAAATATTTGTCATATTGTCAACAACATTGAAGAAATACCCTGAAATTTTGTTCTATTAATTTTGGGGCCATATCGCCCACCTGTAAACCACATATATAACCACAACATACAGTACATGAATACATTCATATGGTAAAAGTTCTCTGATGTGGTGTTCAGTGCTTTGATGTACAGGGGGACAAAGGAGCGCTTATAGCGGTTGAGCCTACACTGGAGGATTCCTGAAACGTCTGCCTGATGGGAGGAGCTGGTACTCAGAGTGGAGGACATGTGTAGGGTCTGAAATTAATTTCTGTGCCTGTCTGATAAAAAGACCCCGAAGGGTGGGATGTTGCCCGACTCCCATCATCTTAATGGCTCTGTGTGTAACCTGGGCCTTTACCTGGACAGAAAGGTTGGCCAACCATACTGATATGCCATAGCACAGTGGGCTCTCTACTACTAGCACTCACTGGTTTTTGCCAAAGATGCTGAGCCTTCACAGGAAGTGGAAGTCATTTTGTACAAAGCAACACACAACTTATTCTTACACTGATTGAGGTTTGCATGCAAGGCTCAGTTTGGGGTGAAAGTATCTTGCTCAAGCACACTACAGCATCCTCGCAAGAGGAACCAGCGATTGAACCAGCAACCCTCTGATTACTAGACCACCCACTCTACCTACTGAGCCACTGCCCCCAGTTAGTCATCAAAGTGAATGCCCAGGTATCTGTCAGAGCTCATCTGTCCTATCCACTGGTCATGGATGACCACAGGGGAGTGGTCACCAATGGATTTGGGGTCAAACACTATCTTCTGTTTTATTAACGTTGAGGGTGAGAAAGTGTTCACACCACTGAACAAAGCTCTGGATCATAGACTTATGAAGTTGACAATCAGAGTAGCTCAACTTGAGACCTAGGATGGCTGCATCATACGCTACTCACTAAAAGTTAGGGATATTCGGCTTTTGGATGAAATTTCAGGATGAAGCTAAAATGCACTATAACCTTTACAGGTGAACTTCATTTGACCTTCTCTAAACTTTTGAATGCACATGTCCAACTGTTCAATGTTTCAGTACTTTTTGCACAACTTGCTGTTCTCTAACAAGGAGCTGAACGGAAAAATTCACAACAGGTGTTTGATCCATGAATCCACCAATACATGTCCTGGTTCAATTAGAGTCGGTATTTAAACAGTCCTCTTCATCATGCTGTTCACATGTTGACATCATGAGACCAAGACCACACCTAACAACTGATCAACAGCACCTCGCCTTGTGAGGCTTCAAACAGGATGTTGTCAGAGGGATGTGGCCACTGAGCTTAGAGTATCACAGAGTGTCATCAGCAGGTTGCAACAGAGAGACTGGAAGAGTCACAGAAAGGCATAGAAGTGGACGTCCTTTGGCCACATCCCACACTGACTTCAGAAAGAAACACACCACACATCCCATTCACCATCAATGGCAGTGCAGTCTCTGAAGAGCACCAAGTTCCTGGGGGTGCACATCACAGACGACCTGACATGGTCAATCAACACCATCTCCCTAGTAAAGAAGGCACAGCAACGCCTCTACTTCCTTCGCCGGATGAGGAGAGCTGACCTCCTCTGCCCTCACCACCTTCTACAGGGGAGCTATTGAGAGCATTCTTACCAGCAGCCTCTCAGTCTGGTATGGTAGCTACTCTGCTGCTGACCAGAAAGCCCTACAAAGAGTGGTGAGGACAGCAGAGAAGATCACCAAAACAGCACAACCATCCATCCAGTACCTGTACCCGTCTCGCTGCCGCAAGAGAGCTGCTAATATCATCAAGGACCATTACATACAAGCACCGACGGACGCAGCCATCAGGAGCAATTAGGGGTTAAGTGTCTTGCTCAAGGACACTACAGCATGCTAGCAGGAGGAGCCTGGGATCCAACCAGCAACCTTTAGATTACTAGACCACCAGCTCTACCGCCTGAGCTACCGTCCCCCCCCTACCCCTACCACACCCACCCAGCACACAAACTGTTCACCCCCTTACCTTCTGGCAAGCGGTACCGCAGCATGCGGTGCAATACCACCAGATTCAGGAACAGCTTTTTTCCAAAGTTCATCAGACTACTAAACTCACCAAACACGACATGAACATGACACCCACAAAGACCAACTGACTGCAAAATATTTACATTTTACAATACATATGTATCCCCTTGGTATACATATGTATCCTCTTGCTGCTAGCTTTGTACTGCACCTTATTACCTAAATAACATACCTCATTTGACTTCTTGAGTATATTAAGACTATCCTTAGTCTTGTTGTGTTGTGTCTATTGTTGTCTTTTTGCACTTTCATGTTATATGTTGTGTGTTACAAATATTACTGCACATTTGGAGTATGGGGAAACGCAATTTTGATCCTCTGTGTAATTACGTGTTGCATGGTAGGATTGACAATAAAGTACCCTTTGAACTTTGAACTGATGAGCGCTTCATTGTGAACAGTGCCCTGCGGAACCGCATGATGATGCCACTCAACTCCAGGCACATTTAAGGAAGGTGAGAGGCACCGAGTGTCACATCAGACCATTCAAAACCGTTGACATCAGCGTGGTCTGCGTGCAAGACCACCTGCAAGGGTACCTGACAACACCACCAGGCACAGGCAGGCAGGGAGCGTTGACGCTGGACGAGGCACCAGGGGCCTCAGTGCTGTTCTCTGATGAAAGTCGATTCACGTGGAGCAGAAATGATGGAGACGTCAAGGAGAGCGCTACGCATCAGCCACTGTCACCAGACGAGCCTTTGGTGGTGGTGGTGTTACAGTGTGGGCAGGTGTGTCTGGTCAATACAGAACTGTCCTACACTTTGTGAATGGTACAGTGACAAGCCCATACTACCTGAATGACATCATTCATCCAGTCATTCTGCATGAACAACACAGGCCTCATTTCATCTTCATGGATGACAACGCTCCAGCTCATGGAGGTGGCATCATTAGAGAACGGCTGCTGGAGACTGGGGCACCTCAAATGGAGTGGCCTGCACTTTCTCCAGACCTGAATCCCATAGAAAACCTATGGGATGAGCTGAGTGGCCGTGTAGAGGCTCCTAACTCTGTACCCCAGAACCTCAATGACCTGAGGGCCGCCCTTCAAGAAGAGTGGGGGGGCCAGGCCTCAGCAGACAATAAGTTGACTTGTGAACAGCATGAGACGTCCTTGTCAAGCTGTAACTGATGCTCAAGGCCACATGACAAGTTATTGAGACGTTGACATTTGTTGTTGTGGTAAACCCACCACTGTTGTTGGCTTTTGTTTCAATACATTGTTTGAGATGAGGATGGATGAGGAATTGTATCTTCTACTTAAATGCTCTACTTTCATGATAAATCACTGTTGCGTGAATTTTTTACATTTTCCATAAATTTCACCCGAAAGCCAAATATCCCAAACTTTTTGTGAGTAGTGTATGGGAACTTCAACATGTAACTGGGTTCACTTTGCATCATTGAGCAAAGTCCTGTGTCCATGAAAGGTTTATATTAGTTTTGTTTTTTTTGCACATCAGCCATGTAATGAACTGAATAATCTGCATGAACCCAGGTACCAGTAGAAAGCAAATAAATCTCTTTCTACACCACAAGGTTTTAATAAACACTCAAGGATTTGAACAAACTATAAATGTCAATAATGTTTATTCAGTGTTGTGGATATCTGTAGTGTTCGTATAATTTTGCTTATTTTATTGAATGGGGAATCAACAATTGATGAAGTTATTACCTGTTGACGTTTATCCTGTCAACAGCTTGGTAGGTTAAAAAATAAAAACTTACCTGACGGAGGTTCTGCAGCAACACTGACATACAAACACAGGGAGGAAAACTGGGAAGACCAACACCTCTGAACCAGATCTACACAGAGCTCTACATCACAGAGGCAGGGGGTGAGGAGATCAACCAGGATCATGAGGTCAGACTGATTGAAGCAGCTTCTAGGAAACCAGCGACAGAAGAAACAGTAATCAGATGTCAAGACATCTTCAAACCCTTACCTGGACAGAACCAACCAATCAGAACACTGATGACAGTGTTGATGACAACTGATCCCTCCTGAGTGTGTGGACATGGTGACAGAGGTGAGAGGCTTCAGCGACCCACAGAAGGAGGAATACTTCAGGAAGAGATTCAGAGAGGAGGAGCAGGTCAACACCATCATGTCAAACATCAAGGCATTACGCAGCCTCCACATCATGTGTCACATCCCAGTCTTCTGTTGGATCACTGCTACAGTTCTGGATCACGTCCTGACAACAGCCCAGAGAGGAGAGATGCCCAATGCCCAAGACCCTGACTGAGATGTACATCCTCTCCCTGCTGGTTCAGTCCATACAGGGGAATGTCAAGTATCGTGGAGGATCTGAGACACAGTAATCATTGGTATATTAACGTTGCGGAATCGTCGCAATCTCATAATGTATAATAGGTCCTTGTTTGTCTTTCTACACATCTTATTTGTTAGTTATCTAATGTACTGTCTGTAATGTTGCTGTTGTTGTGTAGTGCATGTTTCGACACGGGCGGGTTTGAGCCACACACAGCATTACAGAGTAGTATTTTCTGATTGGATGAAAGACCTCCGAACGGACCAATCACATGGTTCCTGTGAGGGGTTGAAACACAGCTGAATGTTTGATTTAACATCAACATGTTTCTCCTGGAAAACCAAAAAATAAAAATACAATGTAAAGTTAGAGGAGACCAAAGTAAACATTGAAGTAAATATGTGCTTCGAAAATGAGTGAAGGTAACCTGAAATAGCCAGTCAACCTAAAATATGTAAACATGTAGGTGGAGATAATGAGACAATAAATAGACGTATGGACACTTGTGGCTCTAGAAATATAAGTAAGAATATGGATGACTATCAAATGCAGATAGACATGTGTAAACATTGCATTTTAAAAATAAATGTGTCACCTCACCTACCTGCATCCATCTAGAGATGCAGTGGGAAAGGCTGCAGGCTGTTGTACTGAGGCATGTTATATTTATCCATCCCACAATAGAAATACATACACACACTGCTAAGTAGAGTCCCTCTCTCTAAGCCACTCGTGTCATCTAGTGGTTAAACATACAAAGTTCGTAGTTTAGTTAGTTTAATAAGTTCAAGTATCTGTTGTTTCAGGTCCACAGCTAGTAATCCTCTAAGACTCACCCACATCATGACTAAGGGTGCTCCGATCAGGGTTTTTGAGGACGATCACCGATGACAGGGTCTATTTGAAGCCTTCTATTTATTGTTTGGCATTATTTATTTTACTATTCTTAACAACATTGTATGTTTAAGTTAGGCAATAAAGAGGCGGCGGTTCAGTTGGGAGTTGAAGGGCTAATGATCTCGTCGTTTATTTGTTGGCATAACAACAAAGTGAGACCAGAAACAGGAAGACCACGCAAGGATGTTACTCGCTGGGGAATATGGGAAATGTAGTAAACAAGACCACCACCGACGGCAGGGAGAGGATCATATGCAGATGACATGGACACAACCGTGGTGAATCATTATTATGGAGCCTACAAAAACACTGGAGATTAAAAAGATTGACAAGATATTAGACATTTTTTTGTAATCACATTTTAATAGAGATGTATACAACAGTAACGTATAGGATATGTATACAACAGTATACATTAGGCCTATACAGGTATTCTTCACTTAACGATCTACGTGTTTAACGACCGTTTAGACTTAGGACCAGCTCTCTGACCAGTATTGGCTCTGTATTGTACACTGTGTATAATACCAAGCATCTCATCACACTTTATACACACACACACACACACACACACACACACACACACACACACACACACACACACACACACACACACACACACACACACACACACACACACACACACACACACACACACACACACACACGTACACACACACCTAATCACCGTTCTCAAAGGCTCCTGTTTTTTGTTTTTTTGTTTTTTTTCTCCGGTGGGTTATCTCCCAAATAGGAGCCTTTCTGTGTGGAGTTTGCATGTTCTCCCCGTGCTCACATGGGGTTTCCTCCACCTCACGTCAGTAAGGACCCCCACCCAAAACATGCACCCATCATGGTCTGACCAGCGATGGACACTTATCACCTGGTCCCCGGGCGCGTCCACGTACGCTGGCACTGCTCCTGCTGTGCCCCCGGAGGAAGGACAAGCCAGGATGGTTCAATGCAGAGGATCCATTTCACCGGCACCATCAAAAGCATGTGTGTGTGTGTGTGCAAGCATGTGTTGTGGAGTGTCGTGTGATGATTAAAGACTGTTTCTTTCTTTTCTTCTTCAATCTCAGTCTCATTCCTGCAGTCTGTCAATATTCACTACGGTAGTGTTCGCAATCACTGCGCTCCCTTACCGTAAAATAACACTATATACACAATACACACACACACACCACACACACACACACACACACACACACACACACACACACACACACACACACACACACACACACACACACACACACACACCACCCACCCCCCCCCGGTTCCTATTTATGGTGACTTTTTTACTTTTACTTGTATGTTTCTATATATTTTATATTGTTAATACTTGATATGCTCTTTATTTCTGCTGTCCCCTTTTTGCTGCTGGAATGATTTCCCCGTTGTGGGACAAATAAGGGTTTATCTTATCTTACACAATATATATGTACTATATACACTATATATACTATTTACACTGTATAAACTATATATAGACTATATACACACTTTATATACCAGCCCCGCCCCATAACCATGAAATAACACGGGTCCTCACTTATCGACCAATTCACGTCACGACCTGGTCCTAGGAAGGGAGCTCTGTCGTTAAGTGAGAAGTACCTGTACAACATTAACCTGTCCACCTTGCTGATACATCATGACCTCCCAAAGGGAATTATATTATTGATCATTATTAATTATTATTATAAATAATAATAATAATAATAATTATAATGATAATAATGATAACATCTCCCACTGGAGACATTTCAAAGGAAGGAAGGAAGTTTATGGGCAAAAAGACCAACATATGTGACCCACCACAGCAAAAGCCACCATCTCACGCATTTCTAAAATGGCCAGGAGCAGCCAAATAAGTTGAAAACATTCATGAAGGAAAATTTGATTTTTCCAGATTCGTGTTGATTTGTTTGTTTTTTTATCTCTCAGCGTATTTTCAAAAACAAACACCCCTACTTCGGCATTGGGCTGTTCCATGTGACAGAGGACTGAGGCCTGAAAGTCGCAGAGCCCCACACTGTGTCCATGAAATGTTTATATTTGTTTGTTTTTTTAATGGCACATCAGCGATGTGATGAACTGAATCATCTGTATGAAGCCAGATACCTTGAGAACTTTGTACAAGTAGAAAGCAGAGGTAAACCTCTTTCTACACCACAAGGTTTTAATAAACACTCAATGATTTGAACAAACAATAATTGTCAATAATGTTTACTTAGTGTTGTGGATATCTGTAGTGCTCCTATAATTTTGCTTATTTTATTAAATGGGGAATGAAGTTAGTACTTGTTGACATGGATCCTGTCAACAGCTTGGTAGGATAAAAAATAAAAACGTACCTGGCGGAGGTTCTGCGGTCTCCTCCCCACCTCCGCTACTGTCCTCAGTGTCAGTTTGAGAGGCGTGTGAAGAGAAGAGCTGCTCAGCACCAGCTGGTTGTAAAGCAGCAGCTGGATCTGAGCTACTGGCTGCTTCTGACACTCCCCAGTCCTCTCCATCAGCTTGTGTTTCCATCTGTTGAGTTGAGGTGCTGGCTACAGCTTCTGCCTCTCTCTCCTCCTCAGTTTGGCGCTGATGAAGCTGTGACCACTGAGCGCACTCTTCATCATGTTCAGTCTTCACGGGGAACTCCTCCTCTTCCTCTTTAATGTGCGGGGGCCCCGGCTCCTCCTGGCCCAGACCGGGGCCCTGCTCCTGCTGCTCAGGGGGAAGCTCCTCTTTACAGACAGAGAGCTGCTGGAGCTCTGGAGGCAACGCTGACAAACAAACACGGGGAGGAAAACTAGGACGGTGAGACCAAGCAGAAGTGGAAACTTCAGTAACATCTTCTTGATCTTGTTCTGAAGAAGAGTTAGTAGCAGCAGTAATCATAGTAGTAGTAATGGTAAACATACTGTTACAATTTATACTGAGCATTTGTACATTCCTGCACAAACTGTACAGCTTTATTAAAAAAAAACAACCATAGTTTCTCATATACTTATATATTTCACCAATATTTTACTTATTGTTTTACATTCATGTTTCATGTATGCATCGAACACCAAGACCAATTCCTTGTTCGTGTAAACAAACACAATAAAGACTATTCTGATTCTGATACTTATCGTGGTTGTACTTCTTGTATTTAAAGTAACAGCAGTAGTGGTACTCGGTTGACTTCTCTCTTTTGTCATCAACTGTCACTTAACCACAGAAATAATAGATTTCCTTTTTCAAAAGCAAAAGCAGCCATTTACCAAGTGGCGAACAGTCAGACTATCTGAACAGGCTGGAGGTCAGACAGAAACATAGTTCCACCTCCCACAAGCAAACTAGTTCAGGAACAAACAATACAACTTTATTCATCCCAGAGGCTAATTCGGGGAAACTCACAACTTTGCTCAACTGTTATGGATCATTTAAATGGACCCAAGTTAAAAAGCTATCAAATGATTATGAACGAGAGCACGTGGTGTTGATATCAATCAAAGTGTGCCTGCTTCCACACCTGCTCTGTGCAGCACAACTCGGGGACTCTGCGCCGCGTCCAGTAACTGGCGTTGACCGTTGTTTTCTTCTTGTAAACGAGAAACTTTCTCCTCGTATTCTGAGATGGTTTTCTCAAACAATCCTAAAATCTCCTCCACGGCCGCGGCCAGAGGACGGCGGATCCCTGCTCTCAGGGCTTCTAACCTCCACATCTTACCACGGGGCGGGAGGAAACCTCAACTAACTCAACTCCTCTGGCGCGCTTCCGGACTTCCGGTGCGTCGCTGAAAACGTTTCCACCGGAAACTACAGTGACCACGTGGTTCCGCTCCTTGTGCATTGTGTATTTTAATATTTGTGAAACACATGACAGTATAAATATATTCTTGGTACATTTGTTAATGTGTTGTTTTCATGTAATTATATTTAGTAAACTATACGTACTTATACTCCAAATACAATGCATAAATGATTAAAGTATGTCTCGACGTTCACCCAGGCGTGTACCCAGGTGTTCACGTTCCAACCACTAGTGGCAGCAGCGGAGCTGTGCGCGCACACACACGTCAACATTTTTCTCTGTAAATATATTTCTGATGGGTCTGTTGACATGAACGTTTCTCCAGACGTCGGTAGCAACACAAGTAATCCACACATACAAAGAAATCAAAACATATATGTCCATAAATTACGTTGTGTGTTACAACTTAGAATGAATCAGGGAAAAAGTATTGAATACGCTTGCTGAAATGTATTTAATACTTAGTAGAAAAGCCTTAGGTAGTAATGACAGCTTCAAGACGCCTCCTGTGTGAAGACACTTGTGGCAGGTGTTGCTCAGGTGTGATTTTTTCTCATTCTTCCACACCAACTGTCTGTTCTCTGAAACCCGTGGAGAGTTTCCTTGGCCGTGTGTTTGGGATCATTGTCTTGCTGAAATGTCCATCCTCCTTTCGTCTTCAGCATCCTGGCATCCTGATGGTAGCAGATTCTTGTCAAGTTTTTTATCAACAGTTTCCTGTTGTGAGCTGACAGGAGTGGCACCCGGTGTGGTCTTCTGCTGCTGTAGCTCATCTGCTTCAAGGTTCCACGTGTTGTGCCTTCACAGATGCTGTTCTGCAAACCTTGGTTGTAACCGGTGCTGATTTGAGTGACTGTTTCCTTTCTATCGTCTGGAACCAGTCTGCCTGTTCTCCTCTGACCTCAACCAGGCGTTTTCGTCCACACAACTGCCGCTCACTTGATGTTTTCCCTTTTTGGGACCGTTCTCTGTAAACCCCAGAGATGGTTGTGCGTGAAAATCTCCGTCCTTCACCGCCCTCCGCAGTTTGTATGACGGCGCTTTGTGGTTGTTCATGTTGCCTGATACAAGACCCTCGTAAGTGGCTGTGCGAGCATTCAGAGCGCCATGGATGGATTAATCCACCCACGGTTTCTGGTTCGGAAACATCCAAACTTTCGCCGTGGAAATGATGCTGTCGTAACTATGAAACTCGCTGACATCACTGCAACTTGATTTGAACCTGCCCCAGTCCCAGTCACTGTCGCGGCCTCTGATTGGTCCGACCACCTCTTAACGTCCCTCGTCACCACCTTTCCATGTATGATGCAAGGCTTGTAAACCGGAAGCAACGAGATGGTGGCGGGGTCCGATTTCCCGAAAGCAGAGCGCGAGACGGTCTTGTGCGGTGTGTAGTGTTACACTGTACTACGCTGTACTGAGCTGTACTGTACTGTACTACACTGTACTATGCTGTACTGTACTGCACTGTACTATACTGTACTGTACTGTACTGTACTACACTGTACTGCACTGTACTATACTACACTATATTATACTGTACTGTACTGTACTATACTACACTGTACTGTACTGTACTACACTGTACTATACTACCCTATACTATACTACACTATACTGTACTACACTATACTACACTACACTAGGCACAACTTTTTTAAGGTTTGCCTTGTTAAGGTCCCCTGTCACCACCACAGCTGCGTCAGGATGTTTGTTCTGAAGTCCACACAACACATCCTACAGGTCCAACTGTGCTGTGTCGGTGTTCACTTTCTCTGGTATATAAACGGCTGTGATGATGACCGTGCTGAATTCCTGGGGGAGGTAGAATGGAGGGCATGAGATGGTCAGCTGTTGCAGGTTCCTCGAGCAAGAGCGGGAGAGAGGCTTGATGTTGTTGGAGTTACACCAGTGGCTGTTGGTCATGAGGCAGACGCCTCCTCCCTTGGATTTTCCCAACTCTTCCAATCTGTTCGCGCAGGACACAGAGCAGGACTCGGCTCGACATATGGTGTGGTCTGGCACCAGCGGGTTTTGCTGTGTCTCCTTCAGTCAGAGGACGCAACAATTTCTCGTGTCCTGTTGGAAAGTATTCCCGCTCGAAGGTCATCAATCTTATTTTCCAGGGACTGGACATTGGCAAGAGGATGCTGGGCAGAGGTGGGCGGTAAGATTGCGTCCTCATCCTGGTCTGGATGCCACCTCGCTAACTGCGGTGCCTCCTCCATTACCCCACCAGGGAAACAGCAACTCCATTGATTCCATTGATGCCATTGATAATGTTGGCGCGTAGAATCTCCACCTGCAACTCTTGATCAGCGGATAAAATGTCCCAAAGTTGTTCTTTCAGGGAATTTTTTTTACATCCATGAGTGCATCATGGTTGTAGGAGATCACTGCCGGTGAGTTTTTTTATGGACATGGTGTTGTAAAAGGAAAAAAAATACTCAAATCTGAGTAATCTACACAAAGTGTTAGAGCAGGCGACAACAGGGGGCGGCGCCAAGCAGTCGGCCTTCTCTACTTGTACTGTTGTGTTGGGTTTGTCGTCTGGGATGTCAGGACCCGGCTTGGCTGTGAGACAGAGATGAGCAACATGGCAGTTTTCAAATCCCCTGTCAATCAGTTTGTCTACTCACAGCTGAGCCACCGCTCCCTCCCCCACCTGCAGCACATTAAAAGCCACACCCCCGCTACTCCCCCATACCACCACTGCTCGAGGAGCGGTCCGGCCGCCTGCCACCGCCCCCTTCACACTGTCTGTAGAAGCCGGCCTTCCCCAAGAACCCCCCGACCTGATCTGTTGTCTTGGGCCTTGGGCAGGCCACAGCCACCGCTGTGCTGTCCAGCCGTGGGCCCAGGTGGTACCCCACATACCACACCTCCCTTCACCCAACCACACCCCTCTTGGATTGGATGTTGCACCGCAGCGACCTCCGCTTTCTGGCACTGTGACAGATGTCTGTCACAAGGGAAGGTGGATTTTGAATATTAGAATTTGGGATCGGGAGGGGACTGGGACCTCCTCCCCCTTGGCTTTTGAGGTTGTTGATTTGTGCCCCCCCCCCACCCCCCGGCGCTGCTTTGGTCACTTGATAAGGGGCCAACTAGGAGCTAAAATCAGCACAGGTACTTTTGCTCAGTTGGCTCAGTTGGCAAAACAAAGCGGGTTCACAGGCCCCAGCACAGCACGGTGGTACGGCACGACAACAACAGTCGGCCATCTTTCTGCCATGACCTACCTTCTTTGTCATCAGCTCTTTCCTTTCTCTCCCTCTGTTCTTCCAGCGGTGAAGACTCGTGGATTTTCCAGTCCTAAGCACATTAAGAGGAGTTACAGCGAGCTTCACGTCAAACAGCTGAGAAGTGGAGCGATCAGAGCAGAGAGTCTCCTCCCCTCTGCAGCCTCTCAGCCAATAGGAACCTCTGGAACCACCAGGGAACAGAAGAACACACCCAGACATTGTTGTAACCAGTGTGACAAAAGAGTCTTTTACTCGGGCGACCTCAAAAGACATCGATGTATTCATACTGTAGAGAAAATGTACCACTGTAACCTGTGTGGGAAAATGTTTAATACGAGAAGTAACCTCAAAACACATCAACGTAGTCATACAGGGGAGAAACCGTACCACTGTCAACTGTGTGGGAATAGGTTTAGTTTAAATAGTCATCTCAAAATACATCAGCGTGTCCATACTGGAGAGAAACCGTACCGCTGTGAGCAGTGTGGGAAGATGTTTAAGATGGGTGGTCAACTCAAAATACACCAGCGTGTTCATACTGGGGAGAAACTGTACCACTGTGATAAGTGTGGGAAGATGTTTAATGCAAATGTTCAGCTCAAATCACATCAGCATATGCATACCGGGGAGAAACCAAACCGCTGTGACGAAGTGTGGGAAGAGATTTACTATGAGTAGTACTCTCAAAATACATCAGTGGACTCATACTGGGGAGAAACCGTACCGCTGTGAACAGTGTGGGAAGATGTTTTATTCAAGTGGTCATCTCAAAAAACATCAGCATGTTCATACGGGTGATAAATGGCTTCCTGCTCGTACTTGATTGGACGTTGTTGTTCCCAGTCTGTTATCTTTCTCGTGCTAGTAAATGAGAGCTACTTCCCCATGAGTGCCAGGGTAGCAATTAAATGCCTTTGCATTTGTGCTACATTTGTGCTAAGTACACCTCAGAGCGTGTGTTTAGCGCAGCGGGGAAGGTGGTCACACCGTAAAGGAGCCTGCTGAAACCGGAGAAGGTCACATGTTGGTTTTTCTGGCCAGAAACTTAGCGTAGCTTTCCAACATTTTCTGTCATGTTCTGCCATCTATATTATCATTACCTCATTATAAATATGTTTTAAGTCTTCCTTTGAAATGTCTCTCCAGTGGGAGATGTTATCATTATTATTATTATTATTATTTTTATCATGTAACGATACAATGTCACAATATATCTAAATCTATGTAATCACATAAACATATATGCACGGACATAATGAATAACACAACCTCATACAACCTCAGTCACATATCTTTGTTTTCAGCACATTGTGTTAATTGCCACAGACATCCCAGCCTTGGAGTGCAGACGGAGCAATCAGTGTTTAGGTCTCATCGCAACGCAGCTGCAGAGAGCGAGAACAACATCCACTCCTTCACTCGTCACAGAATTCGCCTTATCTTGAACATGTATCAATCTGTGACGCCAAACTGACGATATACTGTTTCTGACTTCCCAAAATACACTGTTCGAGTCAGAGAGCTGCTCGAGAGCACATCTCCGATCCGACCCTTGTACAAGTAAAACCAGCGTCTGTCTGCCTCTTTATTTTAGACCACCGATTGACAAACTGCAGATTAAAGCGACCTTTTAATTTCTGCAACATTATCTGGCGTCACGAACAGGATCGAGCTGCATCCAGGGGAACCGTCGATGACGGAGCTGGCATAGACTAAAACCCTCTTTTGAAGGACCGTACTTCGGTGGGACTCCAGAGCGCTTTCTTGATCTACGTTCCTGATTACGGGGTAAGACAGATGTTGTATGGTGGGTAAGAAGGTTTCCATAATCAAAAATGTAAACATTTAAAATCAGATCTGAAATCAGTATTTATTTTATGATATGGGTTTTTTTATTATTTTTATAATTTTAATATATTTCTTTCTCTAAAGTGAAGACATTGGTTATTTTATTCTTAAATTTTCAATCGAGGTTCAGAAGAAACCAGGAAATACTGTATAAAATATAAAAAATAATAAATAAATAAAATTAAAAGCAACAGTCGGTGGGATAGTACTATAGCAGTCTGGGACTGGGAGAAGTTGGGGACTGCGAGACAGCTTTGGAAGCTGCGGTGAAATCGCCCTCACGGGTCTTATGGACGTATAGAGTGCAGTCCGGGACTGTTGACTGAATTTCACCATGGGTACCAGACATAGTAAAGCGTTGCAAAAGGATCAACAAGTTTCGGAATAAAAATAATCCTATAAGTATATGAAAGGAAAAGATGAAAGAACAGTGATCAATTTGGTACAATGGGAAAGCTTAGGTTTTCCCACAGGAGGAAGCTTTAGTCTAAATCAGCCACAGCAGCTGAAAGTTAAAATACAAAACAGAGAAAGGAACAAGAGAAGTGACAAGGCTGATTGGTGGGCTTCTGGAGAGTGGATAGAGGAAGCTATTAAGAGAAAAGATAAGAAGCAGGGAGAGGGAAAGAGAAAGAGAGACGCGGATCAGGGAAAGAGACAGGTGCCATCAGCACCGCCATCGTATAATGCTATCAATGTCATCTTTGTACCGATGTTACCGGCCGGAACTCCCCTGGATCTGGACCTGGACTCCCGTCCTGCCGTACGGCGTCAACCTCTAAATCGACCCAACCTTGTCATTCACGATGAGCCTAACATCATCAACGCAGGCATACCAGTGGCCGACCTGGAGAGGGACGACAACGATGCCCCCCAAGCAGCTGCCGCCCTGCAAATACAGTTACCTCCACTTCCACCCGACCCTCCTAAAAAACAGCAAGAAAAGAACCACCATGAAAAACCACCAAAAAAAAAGCACCCAGACGAGACACCACAAGCCTGCGCTGATCGCCTGGAAGTTGTCGACTGTTGACTGGTGAAACCTGAAAAGCATGGGCATGGCTCCTCTGACTCCATCTACGGTCCGCATTCATCAACGGACTCATGCCCCCACTTGGGGATATATTGACACGCTTGTTTATCACCTGGAAGACGGCGACCTTCGCTGACACCGTCCTCCACGCTGAACACGCCTACGAGACACACCAAAGACCGCGGACAAGATCAAAAGAAACAACGTGAGTCCCAGACCCAGATGACCACGCTCGCTCAGGCCGTCACTCAAGGTCAGCGAGGGCCGTCACGGCCTCAGCAAAATACCCCCGGCCAGACCCAATCCGGAGGATTCTGTCGGAGCCGCATCATGCCGAGGCCGGGGAGGTCTCAACACAGGCAGCAACACCTGCTATTGCTGCTGCCAGGAAGGACACTGGGCCCGCAACTGTTTGGTGCCACGACACAGACGACCACGGGCCAACTGGGGTCAAACTGGGGAATCTGGACACTATCAGAGTTGACGCCGGGAGGAGGGGACCCCAGGGAACGACCCAAGCCATGGCTCTGCGCACCCTGAGATGACACACACACACACACACAGCAAAACAGTGACGAAAATGTGTTTATTGTTCAAGCGTATTATACGCGAGCTGGCAGCTGACTACCGACCACCACATTAAAAATTGAAAGTCTTAATTTGGAATTTCCTGTGTATTCAGGCGCTGCCCGTTCTGTTGTTAGTGCAAGAGATTCACCGCTCACTCCCACACTCAGCACCGACACATGCACTGTCGTAGGCTGTGCCAATACTAGCATGCGCAAACACTTCACAGAGCCTCTATTCCACCGCGAACCGAAACCTCAAACACAAATTGATATGGTCTAAAATGTGTCCGATTAACCCTGATTTGATGTGTGCGTTTGGCATAAGTGTGATATCGCGTGACGGCTGTCTCGAGGTCACCTTTCTACCAGAAAACCAACTTTACCCCCTCGCCGCACGCACCATTTTCAAATGGCGCATTACTGATTACATTTTCGACGCCACGGCTTGTATGAAGGTTGCATCAGCTGACGTCTCCTTTATGCGACCTGCCGATCTACACTGCACGGCCTCTGTGCAACTAAACGAAGATCTGAAACAGTCCCTTACCGTCGCACCCACACCCGGTTTTCCTGACTAAAGACTCCCGTTTACTGAGTTTATGGATCAAAAGGGTGGATAAATGCTCTCGGTGCTGTGTCAACTCCATGGGGGGAGGCTCCTCCCGGGGGCATATTTCTCTTCTAAATTAGACCCAGTAGCGTCTGGACTCCAGGTGTGCTTAGGTGTGGTGGCCGCAGTGGAAAAGGCAGTAACAGCTACACGCTACACACATACACGCCGTATGTGGGCTACTCACAGTGCACGTTGATGGTGCCCCAAGCTGTGGACTGATCCTTCAAACTGGTAAACCGACACAAATTACACCACAAAGATTTTTGCGTTAACATGTGCGTCTGCTTGATGTGCCAAACATAAAAATCCAACCGTGTTTCCCACTCAATCAAGCCACACTAGTCGCCCCCACTGACGTCACAGAAAATAAAAGATTAAACACATCACACCTGTTCTTACATCTCTACATTGGGTCCCTGTTAAAACCAGGATTGAGTTAAAAAATCTGCTACTTGTAAATCAAGCTATAAATGGCCTCGCACCTCAGTATATAAAATAAATGCTTATTATACACGAAGCAGCAAGAGCTCTCAGGTCCACAGGCGGTGGTCTTTTAACTTGGCCCTCGTCGTGCCAAAAGAGTCAAATAAGTTTGAGTCTTTGTGGCATGTGTCCAGGTCAGAGGAACACAAGACGATATCACAGCTCTCTAGATATAGTGATGCAATTCTTAGAATAGAGTGAGTACAGGCCGTGGGTCATTCTTTGTTCTTTTATTCCATTTTTATTTAGCGCTAAAGAATTCTGTATTGTGTTTTGTCTAATCTATGTTTCTCCTTCCAACCAGGAGTGCAGAGCCAGCTGTTATGTGCTCACTAGCACCATTCACAGAGCTTGTTTTATCAACAATCTCACAGCAGCGGAGTTGTCACAGAACCAGAAGCCTCCACCTTTTCAGGACCAGCCAAACACAAACATGCAGATACGGTGGAAAGTTCCTGTGCAGGGAATAGAACGTGTGTGTTAAGTGTTGTATGATTCATTGTTGTGTTTTGTGTGTAAATGGAATCTGTGAGTATTAAGGTTTGTTTTATGGTCTGAACCGTGGACCATCGTCTGAGCCACGACTCGGCCAGTCAACAGGGCCCCTAGGAACTAAGGTGAGCAGAGCCATTTTGAAAACCTGTATTAGTGTTGACTGCCTGGGACGGGGTAAGACTTTGGTAGTTGTAGAATGTCTGTTTCCTCCTCGTGTGCACTGTAGTTTCATTCATGTTGCAACATTGTTGCTGATATTGACGTTGTTTGTGTGCTGTAGGGGAAAAGACGACGGAAACAATATTGTATTGTGAGGGAAACAGAACAAAACGGAAAAGTGGATGAGAAAAGGACTTTGAAGCGTCACAGATGGAGATAGGGGGAAGTGAGCAGCTAGAGGGTTGGAGCGTACTGAGAGAAGTTTCTGGAAGAGATTCCAACTGCATGTGCTTTGCTGATGACGTGGGAATGTGTGTGTGTGTGTGTGTGTGTGTGGCTAACCCCGCCCAGGATCCACAGCTTAGCCACCACACGGCAAGATTATAACACTGAGTTCCACCCACTCCAAGCTGCACACATTTAGCATAAGATAATAGCGCTGATTATTAACTAATACCCACGTATAACCACAACAAACTTTCAACTGACTGAACCCAACTGAACCCGACTGAACCACCAGAACCGTCTCGCCCGCTCCCCGACATCCCTTGAAAAGATGAAAGCTGCTCAACATTCACCTGAGCACCAACCCCTCCATCAGTTCCAACCTGGGGACTGGGTCTTCATAAAGAACCTACCATGATCAATTTGGCACAATCCCCGTTTCCTGGGACCGTTCCAAGTCCTGCTTGTCACCAACACCGCCCTCAAGGTGGAAGGCCGAGCCTCCTGGGTTCACGCCTCCCACTGTAAGAAAGTTCCTCCTCCCCTCTAGCTACTCGTTGAGGAGACAACGTGAGTGTACGCCGAACGCTGCTCACCCTGCAACTGCAATGGAACCAAATCAACCACACCCTTTCCACCTTACAGGGTTTTGTGGCCTACGCGGCACTATTTGTTTCCTACTCAACATTGCTACAAGTGTTGTGGGAGTCCACATCATAGAGGACTTAACATAGACCGTACACACAGACACTCTGGTGAGAAAGGCGAGGCAGCGTCTCTACCACCTCAGGCAGCTGAGGAAATTCCGGGTCTCGGTGAGGATCCTCAAGTCCTTCTACTCTGGAGCAGTGGAGAGCATCCTGACAGGCAACATCACTGCCTGGTTTGGGAACTGTACTGCCCAGGACAGGCGGACCCTGTAGAGGGTGGTGCGTTCAGCTGAACGTACCACTGGAACTACCCTCCCCTCCCTGCAGGAGTTATACACCAAGAGGTGTAGTAGCAGAGCTGCAGCATCATGAAGGATCCTCATCACCCCAACAACGGACTGTTTCAGCTGCTGCGTCAGGCAAGCGCCTCCGCAGTCACGTAGCGAGAACAGAGAGACTGAGACGGAGTTTTTTCCCGCAAGCCAGTAGAACTGTCAACGCTGACCTCACCAGGGGTCCTAACTGAGCCATGCACTAGGCTCCACTACCTACTGTACTGTATGTAGCATACTGTACCGCATACTGTATCACTGTTCAGGGTTGTTTGTGATGCCGTATTGCTGCGCCGTACTGTTGTATACTGTGCTGTATTATCCCAAACACTACCTCACACTATTCACATTCACATGCCACTTTAATTCACATGCCACTTTAAATGCACATATCTGTATATACATAGGCATATTCCTTCTATCTATTCCATTTTATTTCAATTTATTTTTATTGTATTTTATTCTATATATTTTTATCTTATTCTATAAGTATTCCACTTACTGTATTACGTTTTAGGAGTCAGTTAGTCGGTCTATTAGAAAGGAATTTTCTACTTTTATTTTTTATTTTTTATTTTTTATTTTTCCCTAGGACATATTGTGTGCTATCACCGGGTGCGTTGCATTACATTTCACTGCATATATGTATGAAAGTATGTATATGTATGTGACAAATAAAAATCTTGAATCTTGAATCTTGTTGTCCCCATATACATTGTCCATGATCATACTTTACTTTACATACTTTACGTCCTGAGGCTATAACTGCCCCAACCTCGGTTAATAAAATATACTGCGTGTTCCCGGCACTACTACACAAAGCACTGACTCAGCTCCCGGCCTTAACAGCACTTGTTTACTAAACAGTGTTTTCTGGTTATGTGCCCATAATACATACACCCATCTCCCAGTTGGCTGGAATGGCATTTGTGCCCCGGTGTGGCTGGCCAATCACACCTTTATCGTCTCCGTTTTCAACAACACTGCTGAGGTCCACGCCACTCGCACCAAACACGCTCCACCCACCTTCAGCCCCAACGACTCAGTTTGGGGCTCCGACGTCCCATATGATCACATATTATGGACGATGACCAGAAGGTCCTACTCTCGCTCTTCCCTTTGATCAGGGTTGGTACAACTATGCTCCGCATGGAAACTTTACATTATCAATTTACTGCCTTCATGAATGAATCTCTCCTCAAAACCAACGCCACGACACAATAACTTCGCGCTCCACCTACTGTCCCTACAAAACCATATGGTGCCGGACCAGCTTACAGCAGCACAAGGTTGGGTCTGGGTCGGAACAACTTGTACTTTCGTCCCCAACAACGACGTCGACGGTCATGTCATAGACAAAGCTTTACATAAGCTTACCAAATGACGCAACGTCAGTCTTAAGGGGGAGGACAGTGACACTCAGAGTGGGTTCTGGTGGTTTCTCAGTAATTGGCGCCACTGGCTCACCCTTAGTGCCGTCGCAATCCTCGCTTTATTATGAACTTGTTTGGTTTGTAAGATACCATTACTACGCCGCTTGACCACCCAAATCATTAAGAACTTTGTTGCCATCCCTTTTGAAAACCCTGAGCCCCCTCCGGAATCTTGGTCTCCCCCTTATGCGGGCCTTGACACAATTTCGACACCACCTCCTCACAGGACACCCGAGTATAAAACCACACATAATGCACTACATTGAATCTCCGTGAATTTGTAGTGTTGTTTTCCTGGTTTGCTCAGATATTATATACAGTATATATTAGCGTCCCTTCGATAGCTCAGTTGGTAGAGTGGAGGTCTGTTGAGGCTCACAGCTGAAATCTTAGGTTGCTGGTTCAAATCTGGCTCGAAGGAGATTGATATTTTGGTGGCTCGGTGCATTGCACTGCTGCCTCACAGCAAGAAGGTCCTGGGTTCGATTCCCTCCCTCCTGCTCCTGGCTGTGGCCCCCGGAGGAAGGACAAGCCAGGATGGTTAAACGCAGAGGAACCATGTCACCGGCACCATCCAAAGCGTGTGTGTGTTGTAGGGTGGTGCTTTGTGAGGATTAAAGATTGTTCTTCTTGTTCTATACATGTATATTAGGTTGGTGACACCTCGAATGACGACTCCCACATGTCATTTACTATTTTATACTTTGCCTGATTTTGTATCCCACACAGGTTGTGACTCTGTGTTTTGAATCTTGTTGAATTAGCACAACTGATATTTTACAGTGTTTTATTATAATGTCATTTATTTTGAATAATTATTATATCATCATGTCTCAATATTTACATTTTATAATGTTCATTTTTATTATTCCTATCTCTTTATGTGATTAAAAGAGTGGAATGTAACAAAATAATGTCACAATATATTTAAATGGATGTCATCACATGAAGGTATGTGCACACATCCTGACAAACAAACCTCATGGAAGCCCAGTCGCATGTTTTCCTTTATTCACATCATTTCCACCGACGAGGCTGAAGAGCGACAACCTCACTGGTCACATGCTTCACCAACCAGCAGTGCTGCTCATCTCTGATCCCACCCTGGTACAAGTAACACCACCCTCTGTCTGCCTCTTTATTTAACACCGCCCCCTGTCTGCCTCTTTATTTAACACCACCCTCTGTCTGCCTCTTTATTTAACACCGCCCCCTGTCTGCCTCTTTATTTAACACCACCCCGTCTGCCTCTTTATTTAACACCACCCTCTGTCTGCCTCTTTATTTAACACCGCCCCCTGTCTGCCTCTTTATTTAACACCGCCCCCTGTCTGCCTCTTTATTTAACACCACCCCGTCTGCCTCTTTATTTAACACCACCCTCTGTCTGCCTCTTTATTTAACACCGCCCCCTGTCTGCCTCTTTATTTAACACCACCCCGTCTGCCTCTTTATTTAACACCACCCCCTGTCTGCCTCTTTATTTAACACCACCCCGTCTGCCTCTTTATTTAACACCACCCCCTGTCTGCCTCTTTATTTAACACCACCCTCTGTCTGCCTCTTTATTTAACACCGCCCCCTGTCTGCCTCTTTATTTAACACCACCCCGTCTGCCTCTTTATTTAACACCATCTGTCTGCCTCTTTATTTAACACCGCCCCCTGTCTGCCTCTTTATTTAACACCACCCCGTCTGCCTCTTTATTTAACACCACCCCCTGTCTGCCTCTTTATTTAACACCGCCCCGTCTGCCTCTTTATTTAACACCACCCCCTGTCTGCCTCTTTATTTAACACTGCCCCCTCTCTGCCTCTTTATTTAACACCGCCCCCTGTCTGCCTCTTTATTTAACACCGCCCCCTGTCTGCCTCTTTATTTAACACCACCCCGTCTGCCTCTTTATTTAACACCACCCCCTGTCTGCCTCTTTATTTAACACCGCCCCCTGTCTGCCTCTTTATTTAACACCGCCCCCTGTCTGCCTCTTTATTTAACACCACCCCGTCTGCCTCTTTATTTAACACCACCCTCTGTCTGCCTCTTTATTTAACACCACCCCGTCTGCCTCTTTATTTAGCACCACCCTCTGTCTGCCTCTTTATTTAACACCGCCCCCTGTCTGCCTCTTTATTTAACACCACCCCGTCTGCCTCTTTATTTAACACCACCCTCTGTCTGCCTCTTTATTTAACACCGCCCCCTGTCTGCCTCTTTATTTAACACCACCCCGTCTGCCTCTTTATTTAACACCACCCTCTGTCTGCCTCTTTATTTAACACCGCCCCCTGTCTGCCTCTTAATTTAACACCACCCCCTGTCTGCCTCTTTATTTAACACCGCCCCCTGTCTGCCTCTTTATTTAACACCGCCCCCTGTCTGCCTCTTTATTTAACACCGCCCCCTGTCTGCCTCTTTATTTAACACCACCCCGTCTGCCTCTTTATTTAACACCACCCCCTGTCTGCCTCTTTATTTAACACCGCCCCCTGTCTGCCTCTTTATTTAACACCGCCCCCTGTCTGCCTCTTTATTTAACACCGCCCTCTGTCTGCCTCTTTATTTAACACCGCCCTCTGTCTGCCTCTTTATTTAACACCGCCCTCTGTCTGCCTCTTTATTTAACACCGCCCCCTGTCTGCCTCTTTATTTAACACCGCCCTCTGTCTGCCTCTTTATTTAACACCACCCTCTGTCTGCCTCTTTATTTAACACCGCCCCCTGTCTGCCTCTTTATTTAACACCGCCCCCTGTCTGCCTCTTTATTTAACACCACCCTCTGTCTGCCTCTTTATTTAACACCACCCTCTGTCTGCCTCTTTATTTAACACCGCCCCCTGTCTGCCTCTTTATTTAACACCACCCTCTGTCTGCCTCTTTATTTAACACCGCCCCCTGTCTGCCTCTTTATTTAACACCACCCCGTCTGCCTCTTTATTTAACACCGCCCCCTGTCTGGCTCTTTATTTAACACCGCCCCCTGTCTGCCTCTTTATTTAACACCGCCCCCGTCTGCCTCTTTATTTAACACCGCCCTCTGTCTGCCTCTTTATTTAACACCGCCCTCTGTCTGCCTCTTTATTTAACACCGCCCTCTGTCTGCCTCTTTATTTAACACCGCCCTCTGTCTGCCTCTTTATTTAACACCGCCCTCTGTCTGCCTCTTTATTTAACACCGCCCTCTGTCTGCCTCTTTATTTAACACCGCCCTCTGTCTGCCTCTTTCTTTAACACCGCCCCCTGTCTGCCTCTTTATTTAACACCGCCCCCTGTCTGCCTCTTTGTTTAACACCGCCCCCTGTCTGCCTCTTTATTTAACACCACCCTCTGTCTGCCTCTTTATTTAACACCGCCCCCTGTCTGCCTCTTTATTTAACACCACCCCGTCTGCCTCTTTATTTAACACCACCCCCTTTCTGCCTCTTTATTTAACACCACCCTCTGTCTGCCTCTTTATTTAACACCGCCCCCTGTCTGCCTCTTTATTTAACACCACCCCGTCTGCCTCTTTATTTAACACCACCCCCTGTCTGGCTCTTTATTTAACACCGCCCCCTGTCTGCCTCTTTATTTAACACCGCCCCCTGTCTGCCTCTTTATTTAACACCGCCCTCTGTCTGCCTCTTTATTTAACACCGCCCTCTGTCTGCCTCTTTATTTAACACCGCCCTCCGTCTGCCTCTTTATTTAACACCGCCCTCTGTCTGCCTCTTTATTTAACACCGCCCTCTGTCTGCCTCTTTATTTAACACCGCCCTCTGTCTGCCTCTTTATTTAACACCGCCCTCTGTCTGCCTCTTTATTTAACACCGCCCCCTGTCTGCCTCTTTATTTAACACCGCCCCCTGTCTGCCTCTTTGTTTAACACCGCCCCCTGTCGCCTCTTTATTTAACACCACCCTCTGTCTGCCTCTTTATTTAACACCACCCTCTGTCTGCCTCTTTATTTAACACCGCCCCCTGTCTGCCTCTTTATTTAACACCACCCTCTGTCTGCCTCTTTATTTAACACCACCCCGTCTGCCTCTTTATTTAACACCGCCCCCTGTCTGCCTCTTTATTTAACACCACCCTCTGTCTGCCTCTTTATTTAACACCACCCTCTGTCTGCCTCTTTATTTAACACCACCCTCTGTCTGCCTCTTTATTTAACACCACCCTCTGTCTGCCTCTTTATTTAACACCGCCCCTGTCTGCCTCTTTATTTAACACCACCCTCTGTCTGCCTCTTTATTTAACACCGCCCTCTGTCTGCCTCTTTATTTAACACCGCCCCCTGTCTGCCTCTTTATTTAACAACGCCCTCTGTCTGCCTCTTTATTTAACACCACCCTCTGTCTGCCTGTTTATTTAACACCGCCCCCTGTCTGCCTCTTTATTTAACACCACCCCGTCTGCCTCTTTATTTAACACCACCCCCTTTCTGCCTCTTTATTTAACACCACCCTCTGTCTGCCTCTTTATTTAACACCGCCCCCTGTCTGCCTCTTTATTTAACACCACCCCGTCTGCCTCTTTATTTAACACCGCCCCCTGTCTGCCTCTTTATTTAACACCGCCCCCTGTCTGCCTCTTTATTTAACACCGCCCTCTGTCTGCCTCTTTATTTAACACCGCCCTCTGTCTGCCTCTTTATTTAACACCGCCCTCTGTCTGCCTCTTTATTTAACACCGCCCCCTGTCTGCCTCTTTATTTAACACCGCCCCCTGTCTGCCTCTTTATTTAACACCGCCCCCTGTCTGCCTCTTTATTTAACACCGCCCCCTGTCTGCCTCTTTATTTAACACCGCCCTCTGTCTGCCTCTTTATTTAACACCGGTTTGTGTGTGTTACAGTGTGTGTGTTACAGTGTGTGTGTTACAGTGTGTGTGTGTGTTACAGTGTTTGTGTGTGTTACAGTGTTTGTGTGTGTTACAGTGTGTGTGTTACAGTTTGTGTGTGTGTGACAGAGTGTGTGTGTTACAGTGTGTTTGTGTTACAGCGTGTGTGCGTGTTACAGTGTGTGTGTGTTACAGTGTGTGTGTTACAGTGTGTGTGTGTGTTACAGTGTTTGTGTGTGTTACAGTGTTTGTGTGTGTTACAGTGTGTGTGTTACAGTTTGTGTGTGTGTGACAGAGTGTGTGTGTTACAGTTTGTGTGTGTTACAGTGTGTGTGTGTGTGTGTTACAGTGTGTGTGTGTTACAGTTTGTGTGTGTGTGACAGAGTGTGTGTGTTACAGTGCTTGTGTGTGTGTTACAGTGTGTTTGTGTTACAGCGTGTGTGCGTGTTACAGTGTGTGTGTTACAGTGTGTGCTTGTTACAGTGTGTGTGTGTTACAGTGTTTGTGTGTGTTACAGTGTTTGTGTGTGTTACAGTGTTTGTGTGTGTTACAGTGTGTGTGTTACAGTGTGTGTGTTACAGTGTGTTTGTGTTACAGCGTGTGTGCGTGTTACAGTGTGTGTGTTACAGTGTGTGCGTGTTACAGTGTGTGTGTGTTACAGTGTTTGTGTGTGTTACAGTGTTTGTGTGTGTTACAGTGTTTGTGTGTGTTACAGTGTGTGTGTTACAGCGTGTGTGCGTGTTACAGTGTGTGTGTTACAGTGTGTGCGTGTTACAGTGTGTGTGTGTTACAGTGTTTGTGTGTGTTACAGTGTTTGTGTGTGTTACAGTGTTTGTGTGTGTTACAGTGTGTGTGTTACAGTTTGTGTGTGTGTGACAGAGTGTGTGTGTTACAGTGTTTGTGTGTGTTACAGTGTGTGTGTGTGTGTGTGTTACAGTTTGTGTGTGTGTGACAGAGTGTGTGTGTTACAGTGTTTGTGTGTGTTACAGTGTTTGTGTGTGTTACAGTGTTTGTGTGTGTTACAGTGTGTGTGTTACAGCGTGTGTGCGTGTTACAGTGTGTGTGTTACAGTGTGTGCGTGTTACAGTGTGTGTGTGTTACAGTGTTTGTGTGTGTTACAGTGTCTGTGTGTGTTACAGTGTTTGTGTGTGTTACAGTGTTTGTGTGTGTTACAGTGTGTGTGTTACAGTGTTTGTGTGTGTTACAGTGTGTGTGTTACAGTGTTTGTGTGTGTTACAGTGTGTGTGTGTGTGTGTGTTACAGTTTGTGTGTGTGTGACAGAGTGTGTGTGTTACAGTGTGTTTGTGTTACAGCGTGTGTGCGTGTTACAGTGTGTGTGTTACAGTTTGTGTGTGTTACAGTGTGTGTGTGTGTGTGTTACAGTGTGTGTGTGTTACAGTTTGTGTGTGTGTGACAGAGTGTGTGTGTTACAGTGCTTGTGTGTGTGTTACAGTGTGTTTGTGTTACAGCGTGTGTGCGTGTTACAGTGTGTGTGTTACAGTGTGTGCGTGTTACAGTGTGTGCGTGTTACAGTTTGTGTGTGTTACAGTGTGTGTGTGTTACAGTTTGTGTGTGTTACAGTTTGTGTGTGTTACAGTTTGTGTGTGTTACAGTGTGTGTGTGTTACAGTTTGTGTGTGTTACAGTGTGTGTGTTACAGTTTGTGTGTGTTACAGTGTGTGTGTGTTACAGTGTGTGTGTTACAGTTTGTGTGTGTTACAGTGTGTGTGTGTTACAGTTTGTGTGTGTTACAGTGTGTGTGTGTTACAGTTTGTGTGTGTTACAGTTTGTGTGTGTTACAGTGTGTGTGTTACAGTGTGTGTGTTACAGTTTGTGTGTGTTACAGTGTGTGTGTGTTACAGTTTGTGTGTGTTACAGTGTGTGTGTGTTACAGTGTGTGTGTGTTACAGTTTGTGTGTGTTACAGTGTGTGTGTGTTACAGCGTGTGTGCGTGTTACAGTGTGTGTGTGTTACAGTTTGTGTGTGTTACAGTGTGTGTGTGTTACAGTGTGTGTGTGTGTTACAGTGTGTGTGTGTTACAGTTTGTGTGTGTTACAGTTTGTGTGTGTTACAGTGTGTGTGTTACAGTGTGTGTGTGTTACAGTGCTTGTGTGTGTGTTACAGTGTGTGTGTTACAGTTTGTGTGTGTTACAGTGTGTGTGTGTGTGTGTTACAGTGTGTGTGTGTTACAGCTTGTGTGTGTTACAGTGCTTGTGTGTGTGTTACAGTGTGTGCGTGTTACAGTTTGTATGTGTTACAGTTTGTGTGTGTTACAGTGCTTGTGTGTGTGTTACAGTGTGTTTGTGTTACAGCGTGTGTGCGTGTTACAGTTTGTGTGTGTTACAGTTTGTGTGTGTTACAGTGTGTGTGTGTTACAGTTTGTGTGTGTTACTGTGTGTGTGTGTTACAGTTTGTGTGTGTTACTGTGTGTGTGTGTTACAGTGTGTGTGTGTTACAGTTTGTGTGTGTTACTGTGTGTGTGTGTTACAGTTTGTGTGCGTTACAGTTTGTGTGTGTTACAGTGCGTGTGTGTTACAGCTTGTGTGTGTGTTACAGTGTTTGTGTGTGTTACAGTGTGTGTGTGTGTGTGTTACAGTTTGTGTGTGTGTGACAGAGTGTGTGTGTTACAGTGTGTTTGTGTTACAGCGTGTGTGCGTGTTACAGTGTGTGTGTTACAGTTTGTGTGTGTTACAGTGTGTGTGTGTGTGTGTGTGTTACAGTGTGTGTGTGTTACAGTTTGTGTGTGTGTGACAGAGTGTGTGTGTTACAGTGCTTGTGTGTGTGTTACAGTGTGTTTGTGTTACAGCGTGTGTGCGTGTTACAGTGTGTGTGTTACAGTGTGTGCGTGTTACAGTGTGTGCGTGTTACAGTTTGTGTGTGTTACAGTGTGTGTGTGTTACAGTTTGTGTGTGTTACAGTTTGTGTGTGTTACAGTTTGTGTGTGTTACAGTGTGTGTGTGTTACAGTTTGTGTGTGTTACAGTGTGTGTGTTACAGTTTGTGTGTGTTACAGTGTGTGTGTGTTACAGTATGTGTGTTACAGTTTGTGTGTGTTACAGTGTGTGTGTGTTACAGTTTGTGTGTGTTACAGTGTGTGTGTGTTACAGTTTGTGTGTGTTACAGTTTGTGTGTGTTACAGTGTGTGTGTTACAGTGTGTGTGTTACAGTTTGTGTGTGTTACAGTGTGTGTGTGTTACAGTTTGTGTGTGTTACAGTGTGTGTGTGTTACAGTGTGTGTGTGTTACAGTTTGTGTGTGTTACAGTGTGTGTGTGTTACAGCGTGTGTGCGTGTTACAGTGTGTGTGTGTACAGTTTGTGTGTGTTACAGTGTGTGTGTGTTACAGTGTGTGTGTGTGTTACAGTGTGTGTGTTACAGTTTGTGTGTGTTACAGTTTGTGTGTGTTACAGTGTGTGTGTTACAGTGTGTGTGTGTTACAGTGCTTGTGTGTGTGTTACAGTGTGTGTGTTACAGTTTGTGTGTGTTACAGTGTGTGTGTGTGTGTGTTACAGTGTGTGTGTGTTACAGTTTGTGTGTGTTACAGTGCTTGTGTGTGTGTTACAGTGTGTGCGTGTTACAGTTTGTGTGTGTTACAGTTTGTGTGTGTTACAGTGCTTGTGTGTGTGTTACAGTGTGTTTGTGTTACAGCGTGTGTGCGTGTTACAGTTTGTGTGTGTTACAGTTTGTGTGTGTTACAGTGTGTGTGTGTTACAGTTTGTGTGTGTTACTGTGTGTGTGTGTTACAGTTTGTGTGTGTTACTGTGTGTGTGTGTTACAGTGTGTGTGTGTTACAGTTTGTGTGTGTTACTGTGTGTGTGTGTTACAGTTTGTGTGTGTTACAGTTTGTGTGTGTTACAGTGCGTGTGTGTTACAGCTTGTGTGTGTGTTACAGTGTTTGTGTGTGTTACAGTGTGTGTGTGTGTGTGTTACAGTTTGTGTGTGTGTGACAGAGTGTGTGTGTTACAGTGTGTTTGTGTTACAGCGTGTGTGCGTGTTACAGTGTGTGTGTTACAGTTTGTGTGTGTTACAGTGTGTGTGTGTGTGTGTGTGTTACAGTGTGTGTGTGTTACAGTTTGTGTGTGTGTGACAGAGTGTGTGTGTTACAGTGCTTGTGTGTGTGTTACAGTGTGTTTGTGTTACAGCGTGTGTGCGTGTTACAGTGTGTGTGTTACAGTGTGTGCGTGTTACAGTGTGTGCGTGTTACAGTTTGTGTGTGTTACAGTGTGTGTGTGTTACAGTTTGTGTGTGTTACAGTTTGTGTGTGTTACAGTTTGTGTGTGTTACAGTGTGTGTGTGTTACAGTTTGTGTGTGTTACAGTGTGTGTGTTACAGTTTGTGTGTGTTACAGTGTGTGTGTGTTACAGTGTGTGTGTTACAGTTTGTGTGTGTTACAGTGTGTGTGTGTTACAGTTTGTGTGTGTTACAGTGTGTGTGTGTTACAGTTTGTGTGTGTTACAGTTTGTGTGTGTTACAGTGTGTGTGTTACAGTGTGTGTGTTACAGTTTGTGTGTGTTACAGTGTGTGTGTGTTACAGTTTGTGTGTGTTACAGTGTGTGTGTGTTACAGTGTGTGTGTGTTACAGTTTTAGTGTGTTACAGTGTGTGTGTGTTACAGCGTGTGTGCGTGTTACAGTGTGTGTGTGTACAGTTTGTGTGTGTTACAGTGTGTGTGTGTTACAGTGTGTGTGTGTGTTACAGTGTGTGTGTGTTACAGTTTGTGTGTGTTACAGTTTGTGTGTGTTACAGTGTGTGTGTTACAGTGTGTGTGTGTTACAGTGCTTGTGTGTGTGTTACAGTGTGTGTGTTACAGTTTGTGTGTGTTACAGTGTGTGTGTGTGTGTGTGTGTGTTACAGTGTGTGTGTGTTACAGTTTGTGTGTGTTACAGTGCTTGTGTGTGTGTTACAGTGTGTGCGTGTTACAGTTTGTGTGTGTTACAGTTTGTGTGTGTTACAGTGCTTGTGTGTGTGTTACAGTGTGTTTGTGTTACAGCGTGTGTGCGTGTTACAGTTTGTGTGTGTTACAGTTTGTGTGTGTTACAGTGTGTGTGTGTTACAGTTTGTGTGTGTTACTGTGTGTGTGTGTTACAGTTTGTGTGTGTTACTGTGTGTGTGTGTTACAGTGTGTGTGTGTTACAGTTTGTGTGTGTTACTGTGTGTGTGTGTTACAGTTTGTGTGTGTTACAGTTTGTGTGTGTTACAGTGCGTGTGTGTTACAGCTTGTGTGTGTGTTACAGTGTTTGTGTGTGTTACAGTGTGTGTGTGTGTGTGTTACAGTTTGTGTGTGTGTGACAGAGTGTGTGTGTTACAGTGTGTTTGTGTTACAGCGTGTGTGCGTGTTACAGTGTGTGTGTTACAGTTTGTGTGTGTTACAGTGTGTGTGTGTGTGTGTGTGTGTTACAGTGTGTGTGTGTTACAGTTTGTGTGTGTGTGACAGAGTGTGTGTGTTACAGTGCTTGTGTGTGTGTTACAGTGTGTTTGTGTTACAGCGTGTGTGCGTGTTACAGTGTGTGTGTTACAGTGTGTGCGTGTTACAGTGTGTGCGTGTTACAGTTTGTGTGTGTTACAGTGTGTGTGTGTTACAGTTTGTGTGTGTTACAGTTTGTGTGTGTTACAGTTTGTGTGTGTTACAGTGTGTGTGTGTTACAGTTTGTGTGTGTTACAGTGTGTGTGTTACAGTTTGTGTGTGTTACAGTGTGTGTGTGTTACAGTGTGTGTGTTACAGTTTGTGTGTGTTACAGTGTGTGTGTGTTACAGTTTGTGTGTGTTACAGTGTGTGTGTGTTACAGTTTGTGTGTGTTACAGTTTGTGTGTGTTACAGTGTGTGTGTTACAGTGTGTGTGTTACAGTTTGTGTGTGTTACAGTGTGTGTGTGTTACAGTTTGTGTGTGTTACAGTGTGTGTGTGTTACAGTGTGTGTGTGTTACAGTTTGTGTGTGTTACAGTGTGTGTGTGTTACAGCGTGTGTGCGTGTTACAGTGTGTGTGTGTACAGTTTGTGTGTGTTACAGTGTGTGTGTGTTACAGTGTGTGTGTGTGTTACAGTGTGTGTGTGTTACAGTTTGTGTGTGTTACAGTTTGTGTGTGTTACAGTGTGTGTGTTACAGTGTGTGTGTGTTACAGTGCTTGTGTGTGTGTTACAGTGTGTGTGTTACAGTTTGTGTGTGTTACAGTGTGTGTGTGTGTGTGTGTGTGTTACAGTGTGTGTGTGTTACAGTTTGTGTGTGTTACAGTGCTTGTGTGTGTGTTACAGTGTGTGCGTGTTACAGTTTGTGTGTGTTACAGTTTGTGTGTGTTACAGTGCTTGTGTGTGTGTTACAGTGTGTTTGTGTTACAGCGTGTGTGCGTGTTACAGTTTGTGTGTGTTACAGTTTGTGTGTGTTACAGTGCGTGTGTGTTACAGTGCGTGTGTGTTACAGTTTGTGTGTGTGTGACAGAGTGTGTGTGTTACAGTGCTTGTGTGCGTGTTACAGTTTGTGTGTGTTACAGTTTGTGTGTGTTACAGTGCGTGTGTGTTACAGTTTGTGTGTGTTACAGTGCGTGTGTGTTACAGTGCGTGTGTGTTACAGTGCGTGTGTGTTACAGCTTGTGTGTGTGTGACAGAGTGTGTGTTATTGTACTAATGATAGAGAGGCGCGCTCTGACGTCACACAGCGACGTCAGAGCGCGCCCGCCGAATGAAGGAGGGCGGGAGCAGGCGGTGCATGCGTGTGGGCCTTTATTATTATGGGCTGCGTGACAGTACAGCTTGCATCGGGGCAGAACAGCTTCCTTTTTCTCCGGGACAGAGCGTCAGTCCCGCGGCTCCACCCGCCGCGCACCGCGTCCTGCGGCTTTAACGTCCCCAAAACATGAAGGAGACACGTGGGCAGGACGTGGACGGTGCCGCGAGCAGGGGATTGTGATGTCACGTAATAATGATGATGTCATGAGGGTTCTGCAGGGAGGAGGGATGTGGCGTTTTTAATGTTGTTTTTTTGGGTGGGGCTCTGCTTGGGACTGTGGGCCTCAATAGGCAGCGCGCTTACTGCGCTTGACGGGCTTGCGCCGCCTTCTTTTTGGGATCCTCTGCCGCTTCACCGACGTCCTCAGCGCGCGCCTCCGCGTGCGGCGGGCCCCCTTGCGCGTGCGCCGGGCCCCCCGGCGGCGCCGCGCCGCGCGCTTCTTGGCGGGCTTGCGGGCCCTCCTCCGGCGGCGCGGCTTGCGGGCCGCGGAGCGCCGCTTGGCCGCCCTCTTCTTGCGGGGCTTCCTGGCCGCGGCGCGCCTCCTCCCGGCCCGCTTGGCCGGCCGCCTGGCCCGGGCCTTCACGCCGGTGTTGATCTTGAAGCAGCCGCTGGGCCCCTTGGTGCGGACCAGGGTCCCCTTGGCCACCAGGCCCTTGAGCGCCACCTTGACGCGGGAGTTGTTCCGCGTCACGTCGTAGCCGCCGGCCCGCAGGACCTTCTTGAGGCTGACCAGGGAGAGGCCGCTGCGCTCGTTGGCGGAGGAGACCGCGGCCACGATCAGCTCCCTCACGGTGGGGGCCCCCGTTCGGCGGGCAGGGGCCCTTCTGGTGTTCCTTCTCTTCGTGGACTTGGAGCGAGGGAACGGAGAGGCTGCCATTCTGCTTCTTTCTCTGCGAGGATCTCGGTTGGTGGAGGGGCGTCTGAACAGAGTGATGCCGGCACCGGGAGCGGGGCCCCGCTTTTATTCCCGCCGTGAGAACCGTAGGGACTGGAGCGGGGCCCCCGCGGCCAGGGGCGGCCGCTCGTTGTGTTTTCTCCGCGGAGCTTTGGGGACGAAACGCACCGTGTCCGGTGGTTTCCGGGGCCGCGGGTGCGACGGACCGACAGACGCCGTCCCGGGGTCCGGTAATTAGCGGGGCCCGGGGCCCGGGACCCGCCCGCCGCGGGAGCCGACGCCGAGAAGCCGCCCCCCCGCCGTCTGGAAAAGTGACGTCACACCGCCGCCTCCTCCCGTTTCGTCCTTTTCAACCGCTTCACGCGCAGAGTGACGCGCAAAGCGGCGCGGCCCGTCGCGCGGGGCCGTCGGACGGGGACCGGGGGCCACGCGACGCCTCCGGTCCCCCCGGGAATCGTTCAACCGACGCTTTTTCCTCCCCGTTAAACACACGCGGGGGCGGCGACGTATCACCGATGGGAGGTGCCGATGCGCATGCGCACATGTTATGGTGGTCATGTGATATTAGTACGTTCACGTTCAGGAGGTTAATTGTCACATACATGAATCCTTCTCCTTCTTCTCCATCTTCTTTGTGCTGCTCCCGTTACTGGGGGCCACAGCGGATCATCTGCCTCCATCACCTTGTGTTCTGCATCCTCCTCCCTGACACCACCCGCCTGCATGTCCTCCCTCAGCACCTCCATCAAGCTTCTCTTTGGCTTCCTCTTCTCCTCCATCCCTCTGTCACACACATGTACAAACGCTTATTTGTTTTGTAATGCACATATTTTTACATGGTTCTTATTTTGTCATATTAGTATTGTTATTTTATTATTTGTTATGCAATGACAGTTTTCTACACACGACTTATTTTGTTGTAATATTATTGTTGTTATTATTTGTTATGTAATGTACATCTTTTCACACACTTCTTATTTTGTTATAGTATTATTGTTATGATATTGTTATGTGATGCACATATTTTGACATAGTTCTCATTTTGTTATATCATTGTTACGTTATTTGTTAGGTAATGAACATTTTTTACATTGTTCTTATTTTGTTATCTTTTTATTGTTATGTAATTATTTGCTATGTAATGCACATATTTTTACAGTCCAAACCTCTTCCACAACACTGAACCCATCTGGATCAAACTTTAACGATGGCATGTTGGGACTGTCCCAAACAAACGTTGGATTGGTCTGGTGTGCGAGTGCGGCTCACACACCTTTGCACTTTGTCTTGATGCTTCTAATGTTTTCTATCAAACACTTTGAATTGCCTTGTTGTTGATACTGTATGTGCCGTAGAAATAAACTTGCCTTGCTCGAGCGGAAACAGATCAATAGCTCAATAACAGAAGAAAAATAAAACTGTAGACTCTAAAAAGTACAAATAATGGTAATCGATTGGAGAAAAAAGACACTAAACAGATCAACGGTGAAATAGAAAACAAAGAAATGTTTTAATTTCCCGTTGTCCTCGCTGCTCCAGCAGGATAAAAGATAATGAACAATGACACATGGAGATGATCAACCACAACAGCAGAGTCAAGTGTGTGTTTATTCCATGGATTGTTTTTCTCCAACCAGGCAGTTGGAGAAAAACGGCATGAGAACCGTAGGGACTCCACCTCGCTGTGTTTTCTCCGCGACCTTTGGGGGCGAAACGCACGGGTCCAGTTCCGCGGCTGCACGTGTGAGCCCCCCGGAGAGACGTCGTCCCAGTGTCCGGTAAAAGCTGTGTCTGTGGAACCCCCATAGAGTCTATGTGGTTCTCATCTGTGGAGGCATCGTTATCAGTGGAGATTCTATCTGCGGGACCCCCAAGAGAGTCTATACGGTTCTCATTTGTAGGGTGCGTGGCTATCAGCGGTCTTTTGTCTTTTGTCTGAGGGATTTGCCCAATGTCTGCATATTGTTTGCCTCACTAACTGGTGGCCACACCTTACAAACTTTTCAGAGTAATCTTTTGAACTGGTTAATTAAACAGTTTTTTTTAATACAAGTAATGTGTGACCACAAGTTAGTACCATGTGGCCACAAGATCAATAACTTGTGGCCAACAGTTAGTAAAGTGTGGCAACAGGGTCAATAACTTGCGGCCATGAGTTAGTAACGTGTGGCCACAAGATCTAACGTGTGGGAATGAGATAAAGGAGATTCTGTCTGTGGAACCTGTATAGAGTCTATGCAGTTCTCATTTGTGGGGGCGTGGTTATCAGCGGAGATTCTGTTTGGGGGACTTGACAATGTCTGCATATTGTTTGATTGCCTTAATAACATGTGGCCACGTGTTACTAACTATACAAACAGATTTTTCAAACTGTTTTTTCATACAAGTAATGTGTTGCCAGGAGTTAGTAATGTGTGACGACAGGCTCAATAAATTGTGGCCACGAGTTATTACCATGTGGCCAGAAGATCAATAACTTATGGCCACAAGTTTACATTACATTACATTTAGTCATTGATCAGACGCTTTTATCCAAAGCGACTTACAATTGTTCAAAGGACACTACAGCATGCTAGCAGGAGGAGCCTGGGATCGAACCAGCAACCTTTGGATCACTAGACCACCAGCTCTACCTCCTGAGCTACCATCCCCACAAGTTAGTAACGTGTGGCCACAAGATCGGGAGACAGGGTCAATCATTTGTGGCCACGAGTTCGTAACGTGTGGCCACAAGATAAATAACGTGTGGCAACTAAGTCAATAACTCGTGGCCACGAGTTATTGACTATTCAAGCTGATTTTTCAAACTGGTTATTTTGAACTAGTTTTTCATACAAGTAATGGGTGGCCACAAGATCAATATCCCGTAGCCACAAGTTACTAACGTTGGCCACAAGATCAGTAACTCG
Organism: Zeus faber; assembly: GCF_960531495.2. Lineage (NCBI taxonomy): Eukaryota > Metazoa > Chordata > Actinopteri > Zeiformes > Zeidae > Zeus > Zeus faber. The sequence continues at coordinate 1,428,124 of NC_137193.1, read as the reverse complement.
TGGCATGAGTTAGTAATGTGTGGCCACAAGTTAGTAACGTGTGGAAATGAGATAAAGAAGATTCTGCCTGTGGGAGCTGCATGCAGTTTTCATTTGTGGGGGGCGCTGCTATCAACGGAGATGCTGTTCATTGGACCCACGTAGAGTCTATGCGGTTCTCATATGTGTGGGAGGGGGGGTGGCGTGGCTATCAGTGGAGATTCTGTCTGTGGGTCTTGCCCAATGTCTGCATATGTTTGTTTGCCTTACTAAGCCGTAGTCATGCGTTACTAACTATTCAATCAGATTTTTGAAAATGTTTTTTCATACAAGAAACGTGTGGCCACAAGTTCAGTAACTTGAGGCCATGAGTTGGTCACGTGTGGCCACAAGATCAATAACTATTGACCACGAGTCACCCTCGAGTTAGTAACATGTGGCCACAAGATCAATAACTCGTGGCATGAGTAAGTAATGTGTGGCCATGTGTTAATAACGTGTGGGAATGAGATAAAGGAGATTCTGTCCCTGGGACCTGTATAGAGTCTGTGCAGTTCTCATTTGTTGGGGCGTGGCTATCAGCAGAGATTCTGTTTGAGGGACTTGCCCCATGTGTGCATATTGTTTGATTGCCTTGATAACTTGGGGTCACACGTTACTAACTATTCAAACAGATTTTTCAAACTGTTTTTTTATACAAGTAATGTGTGGCCACGAGTTATTACCACGTGGCCAGAAGCTCAATAAATTATGGCCACAAGTTAGTACCGTGTGGTGACAGGTTCAATAACTTGTGCCATGAGTTAGTATCGTGTGGGAATGAGATGGAGATTTTGTCTGTGGGAGCTACATAGAGTCTATGCGGCTCTCATTTGTGGGGGGGCATGGCTATCAACAGAGATTCTGTCAGCTGGACCCATGTAGAGTCCATGCAGTTCTCATATGTGGGGGGCGTGGCTATCAATGGAGATTCTGTCTTTAGGTCTTGCCCACTGTCTGCATATTGTTTGGTTGCCTTCCTACCTCGTAGTCACGCGTTACTAACTATTCAAACAGATTTTTGAAAATGTTTTTTCGTACAAGTACATTTTGTTGGGGGACTTGACCATTGTCTGCTTATTGTTTGTTTGCCTAACTAACTGACGGCAACGTGTTACAAACTATCCCAATTGATCTTTCAAACGGGTTTTTCATAACTAACTAATTAACTTACTTAAGTAACACACATTACTACTTGTGTCCACAAGTAGTAACATGTGGCCACGGGATAGTCACAGGTCACCACAAGATCAATAACTCGTTACTAACCCGTGGCCACGCATGACTAACTATTTAAACAGATTTTTCAAACTGATTATCCAACTGTTTCAAACTAGTAACGCGTTGGCCACAAGATCAATACCTCTTGGCCACAAATTAGTAATGAGTGGCCATGCGTTGGTAATGCGTGGCGACAAGTCAGTAACGCGTGGGAAAGTAATGGAGGACATTCTGTCTGTGGGACCCACATAGTCTCTGCAGTTCTCATCTGTGGGGGGCATGGCTATCAACAGAGATCCTGGACGTGGGGGGCATGGCTATCAGTGGAAATTCTGCCTGTGAGACCAACATAGTCTATGCAGTTTGGCCACAAGGTCAATAACTCATGGCCACGAGTTACTAACGTATGGGGACAAGATCAATCACTTGTGGCCATGAGTTAGTAACGTGTGGGAATGAGATCGAGGCGATTCTGTCTGTGGGACCCTCGTAGAGTCTATGCGGTTCTCATCTGTTGGGGGCGTGGTTGTCAGCAGAGATTCTGTCTGTGGGAGTCGCATTGAGTCTATGAGGTTCTCATCTGTTCGGGGCGTGGTTATCAGCGGAGATTCTGTCTGAGGGACTTGCCCAATGTCTGCATATTGTTTGTTTTCCCTACTAACTTGTGGCCAAACGTCACTAACTATTCAAACTGATCCTTTCAACTGATTTTTTAAACCGGTTATTCAAACTAGTAACACATGGCCATGAGTTAGTAACCCATGGCCAAAAGATCAATAACTCGTAGCCACGAATTAGTAATGTGTGGCTATGAGGGAGTAACGTGTGGCCACAAGTTAGTAACATTTGCCCACAAGTAATGTGTTGCCACGATTTAGCAACATGTGGCCACGTGTTGGTAACGTGTGGGCACAAGTTAGTGATACGTGAAGATGAGTTAGTAATGTGTGGCCATGAGTTAGTAATACGTGGCGATGAGTTAGTACATTTACATTTACATTTAGTCATTTAGCAGACGCTTTTAACCAAAGCGACTTACAATCATTCAAACACCGACGGACGCAGCCATCAGGAGGAATTAGGGGTTAAGTGTCTTGCTCAAGGACACTACAGCATGCTAGCAGGAGGAGCCTGGGATCGAACCAGCAACCTTTAGATCACTAGACCACCAGCTCTACCGCCTGAGCTACCATCCCCAGTAGTAACATTTGACAACAATGTAGTAACATTTGGCCACAAGTTAGTAATGCATGGCCACAAGTTAGTCAGCAGATTCTGTCTATGGGACCCTCATACAGTCTCTGCAGATCTCATTTGTGACGGGCATGCTTATCAGCGGAGATTTTGTCCATGGGACCTGCATAGTGTCAATGCGGCTCTCATACATGGGGGGTGGTTATCAGATCAGATTCTGTCTGCGGGACTAAACCAATTAGAGCCGCAGCTCTAATTGTGTCTGCACTGCAGGAATCGGGAACTATCGTAGTTCTTAGAACTCCGTTTCAGGGGACGTTTTTACCTCCTACTTCAGGGTAGGTACTCTCACAGTACGAGAAGAACCCTTAGTGACGTTAATATACTTGATCGATTGATCTACCTAGATAATACTGTCAAATAGAGCTGCAACTAAATTATTTTCATTATCGATGAATCTGTCGATAATTTTCTTGATTAGTCAGCTATTTTGTCCGTAAAATGGCAGAAAATGCAAAAAAATGCAGATCACCGTTTACCAAAAGCCAAGAGGACGTCCTCAAATGTGTTGTTTTGTCACAAGCCAAAGATATTCAGTTGACTGTCATACAGCACCGAAGAAAGAAGGAAACATTCACATCTAACAAGCTGCAGCCAGAGGAGTTAGAAACATCTTTCTAAAAAAATGACTCAAGCGATGAATCAATGATCAAAATAGTTGGCGATTCATTTAATAGTTGATCCATTAATCAACTAATCATTGCAGCTCGAATCAGCTGTTTGAAGGCTAAACTAAATTGCCCCTCAAAAACCAACTTGTAGAGTCAGGTCATTGCATTGAGAACCTTGTATGTTTATTCACATGCTTATCATTTTAGAACACAGTGATGACTCATGCTCCCCGGGTTCCGTCAGCACCGGTCTCTGGTTTCAGCTGCTGCTGCTCTCTCCCGCACAGTGGTGGGTTTTCACATACGAGTGCCAGCGAAAACACTTCCCGCAAACGCTGCAGCTGAACGGCTTCTCTCCGGTGTGGCGCCTCATGTGCTTTTTGAGGTTTCCCCGTTCGTTGCACTTCTTACCACAGATACTGCAGCTGAAAGGTTTTTCTCCCGTGTGGCACCTCATGTGCGTGTTGAGGTGGAACTTTGAACGAAATCCTTTGCCGCAAAGTGCACAAGTGAAGGGGCGCTCCTCGATGTGCGTTATTATGTGTTTGCTCAGGCTGTCGTTCGAGGAAAAGCCCTTTTCACAAACTGTGCATCTGAAGGGCTTCTCTTTGGTGTGGTGGACCCGCATGTGTCCCTCCAACTTGATGATGGAAGAACAAATTCTACCACAAACACTACACGTCCTGTGGTCTTCTAAGTGATATTTGAGGCTCTCTGTGGATTCACAATGTTTCCCACACAAGAAACAGTCCTCTGAATGGACTCGAGCGTGTCGCGTTAAATACGACCGACTAGAGAACGATTTCTGGCAAACTTTGCATTGAGAAGAGGACAAAGCGTCTGCCGGTGGACGCAGGTCAAACGACCCTTCCACGGACCGCGTGAACTCGTTTTTGATGGAGAAACGTTGTCCTTCCGCCCCGTGTGTCTCTGGCCCCAGTGTGCTCAAACCTGACGGAGGTCGTCTGGTCTCCTCCCAACCTCCGTCACTGTCCTCAGTGTCAGTTTGAGAGGCGTGTGAAGAGAAGAGCTGCTCAGCACCAGCTGGTTGTAAAGCAGCTGCTGGATCTGAGCTACTGGCTGCTTCTGACACTCCCCAGTCCTCTCCATCAGCTTGTGTTTCCATCTGTTGAGTTGAGGTGCTGGCTACAGCTTCTGCCTCTCTCTCCTCCTCAGTTTGGCGCTGATGAAGCTGGGACCACTGAGCGCACTCTTCATCATGTTCAGTCTTCACGGGGAACTCCTCCTCTTCCTCTTTAATGTGCGGGGGCCCCGGCTCCTCCTGGCCCAGACCGGGGCCCCGCTCCTGCTGCTCAGGGGGAAGCTCCTCTTTACAGACAGAGAGCTGCTGGAGCTCTGGAGGCAACGCTGCCAGATCTAAATAAAAGAACCATGAAAATCACACATAAGCGTTGGTGTTATTATTCAGGACTTATACAGTTCTTATAATGAAGAATATGAATAAATATATGTACAGTGGTTCTTTGACTTAGGGGTTTAATTTGTTCCGTGACAGAGCTCGTAATTCAATCTGCTCGTATAGCAAATCAATTTTCCCCATTGTAATTAATGAAATGCCATTCATCCGTTCCAGCCCCAAAAAACCAGCACCATTTTTTTTGTTACATGTTTTCAAATAAGAAATGTATTTATAAATAACAAATATTGTATGAAAACATAATAAAACACAATAAAAGAGAATGTATAGATCATTTTTGCCTTCTCGCAGATGATACCCTCCGTCACGCTGTCTCCTGCGAGCTGCTTCTCCGTCAACCACACCCACAGCAGATTCTCCATCTTTTCATGGACGGCGGTCCGCAGCTGAGACATGATTTTAACGCCCTTGGCTGGCGTAGTACCCTTTATCGTCTCCTTCCGCGTCTGTATGGTACATATGGTCGAAGTACTACGCTCGTACTGCCTTGCCAATTCCATCACACGCACACCTCGCTCATGTGTTTCTATGATGTCATGCTTTAAGTTAATGACATCATCCGCTTCTTCTTCTCAGCGCTTACTTTTTTCGGACCCATTGTTCGGAATTTTTTTTTTGGCAAAATATCTGCACAAAAAGCACAAAACACACAAAACACAAAAGAGAAGCTTCCACGGGCAGGTCACTACGTGAAGTGAAGGAGTGAGACGCGGGATGTAGCCGCATTCGCTGGCCACGCCCCCCAGCGACGGCGACGGCACTTGCTGGCCACGCCCACCAGCGACGGCGACGGCACTTGCTGGCCACAACCACCAGCGGCGGCACCTGAAGCTCGCTCCTCATAACTCACCTTTCTGCCCCAAAATCAATACAAAACATTGACGGAACGATGGCTTCTCACTCGGAAAACTTGTATGTTAGTGCGCGCGCACTCGTAGTAGTTGTAGTAGAGCCCGACGGATGCCAGACCACATTTTTCTCACCCATTCCTGATGTTTTGACTGATATTTTGTCAAAAAGTGCAACGATTTCATATCAATTTGAAAAACATGTTATTAAAGTTTCTATATTTGAGAACATTTCACTTATAAGCAAACAAATAAATACAAATAAAAACACAAAGAACTTTTTGATAGATACAATTATTATTTTTTTTTTTCATTAATTTTCAGAGTTGCTGTGAACACCATCACTTCCAAAACAAATTACTTTTCCCATGAATGCAGCATGGCTTGGATGGATTTGTAACGCCTAGTTGGACTTCTGTGCTTATTTTAAAGAGTAAATTAAAAGTGTGTAAAACAGACAAGTGCAGGATAAATAATCAGTGTTTCTTGGTTTATTATACTTATTTTAGCATATCAGCGCCGACGCTCATCAAATTAAAAAACTCAAATTAGTAAAATTCTCAGTGTGTTACACTTCGTGGGACAAGATGGCGGCACGACCAGTTCGCTTAGCGGCCTCTCGAGAGCTAAACGGTGCAAATATGTGTCTTAATTGTGTAAATTGAATACCAGAGGTCACCAAACGGCACCACATTGATGCAGGAATACAAGCACCACAGTTCTGTCACTGTAGCTCACTGGCTGGAACTTGAACACAGCCCAGCAGAGACGCCACCGGAGAGACTACTAAACGAACTGCAGGCCCTTGGCTTGCTACGCAAATCCCCGAGCCCGCCTCCTGGCTCGGGCCAGGTGAGGAGGCGCCAAAAGCGGTGGCAGAGAAGACAGAAGCAGGGAAAGAGAGCCGGTGTCCGTGCTAGGCTAAAAGCTGATGCTAGCCGGCCGGCTCTCCCGTCCATCCTGCTCTCCAACGTCCGCTCCCTGGATAATAAACTGGACTACATCCGACTACAGAGGACTACTCAACGGGATACCAGGGACTGCTGTGTTTGTGTTTTTACTGAAACATGGCTCAACGAACGAGGCCCAGACACGGCCATACAGCTAGAAGGGCTAACCGTGCATCGAGACGATAGGGTCTCATCGCTGTGGGGTAAGACCCGAGGCGGTGGCCTGTGTGTTTACATCAACACCGACTGCTGGAACAACTCTGTCTTGGTCTCCAAGTTCTGTTCATCACTGGTGGAGTATGCGATTGTGAGATGTAGACCCTTTAATTTGCAGAGGGAGATTACCTCTTTGCTCATTGTAGCTGTTTACATTCCTCCCCGTGCTAATGCTAAGGAAGCGCTAGCCGTGCTGTATGGAGCCATCAGCGATCTCCAAAACAAACACCCAGAAGGACTATTTATTGTCACTGGAGAGTTCAAACATGCAAATCTCAACACTTTGCTTCCTAAATTCCACCAACATGTGAATTTTGCGACGAGAGGGGCGAACATGCTGGATCTTGTTTACACCAACATACCTGGTGCTTACCAGGCTGAGCCCCGCCCCCACCTCAGATACTCAGATCACATCTCTGTTATGCTGATCCCAGCATACAGACCGCTCGTCAGACGCTCCAAACCTGCTAAGAAACAGGTGAAGACCTTGCCAGCAGGAGCCATCTCTGCCCTCCAGGACTGTTTTGGGTGTACTGACTGGAACATGTTTAGGGAGGCAGCAACCACCAGCGGCTCCATTGACTTGGAGGAGTACACGGCATCAGTGACTGGTTACATCAGTAAGTGCGTCGATGATGTCACTGTCACCAAGTCCATCACCACACGCTCCAACCAGAAGCCATGGATGACTGCAGAGGTCCGTGCGCAGTGACAGCAGAGATAATAATAATAATAATAATAATAATAATAATAATAATAATAGATCTTTATTGTCCACCGTGGTGGAAATTTGTCTTGGGCTCACCAGACAACACACAGGCAGACACAAACAAAGAACAGTAGAGATAAAATACAGTAATATGAGGGTCACACCATAGAAATAAGACACCAGCACTAAGAAGGTGATAAACAAATATTAAACCACCATTGACTCTTGCTTCATCATTATCGTCATTATCATTTCATCATCATTATTGTCACTGTCATCATCAGGTCATTCTTTCAGATTAAGAACACTGACTGCTTTGGGGATAAAAGACTTATAAATATTCTTGGTCGCTAGGGGAACTCTGTAGTGCCTACCAGAGTTCAAAAGCACAAGCTGACTGGAGAGAGGATGGGAGCTATCGGCTGTGATGCTCAAGGCTTTCTTCCTCAACCTCTCCTTGTACAGTAGGCTTAAGGCCTTTTGGGGTTTGCCAATGATTTTACTGGCCATTGAAACAATCCTAGAAAGCTTGTTTGAAAGTTTACAGCTCAAATGACCATACCAGGCAGAAAGGTGAAATGTCAGAACACTCAATCATGGTCTTATACACAGTTTCTAAGACCTGCTGACTGACACAGAAGCTATTTAGCTTTCTAAGTAGGTAGAGTCGCTGGGAACATTTCTTGACAATATACTCTGTGTTACCAGAGAGGCTCATCTTGGAGTCTAAAACTGAGCCTAGATATGTGAAGTTCTCCACAGATTCTACGAGTTGGCCATTCAGCGAGACTGGCAGTATGGTAACATCCAGAGATTTAGACATGATTAGTTCTTTTGTCTTTTTCACATTAATTTCTAGCTGGCTGGTGTGGCACGACCCTTCAAAGTCTACGGTGTGAGCTAGGTAGGCATCTACACCAAGGCGGTTTGGCTCAAATAGCAGGCCAACTAAGGCCATGTCATCCGCGTACTTGAATAGTTTAAAATGCTGCTCGATGATCATAAATTCATTAGTAAAAAGAGAAAATAACACAGGGGACGGAACGCTGCCTTGTGGGCAACCTGTGCTCACAGTGAGCACCTCTGATGTGCTCTCCCTGGCGTAGACCTTTTGTGGGCGACAAGAGAGAAAATCCCTAAACCACCAGATTAAACTGGGATGCACCTTGAGCTCAGCAGCCCTTTTCAGCAGGATATTAATCTTCATTGAATTGAAAGCTGCGCTGAAGTCTATGAATAGGATCCTGGCATATCCTTAAGGATGCTGGAGATGTTGTGTGACTGCATTTAACATGGTGAGTAATGCATCGTCTGTACCTCTATTCCTCTTATACGCAAATTGAAATGGGTCCAGTATAGTTGACACAGTTGCAGTGAGGTGGTTAAGCAGGACTCGTTCCATAGTTTTGCATAGCACAGAAGTTAATGTTATGGGCCGGAAATCATTAGGTGAGCTTGCACCTGGCTTCTTGGGCACAGGCCTGATTATAGAGTGCTTCCACGATAGCGGCACTGTACCGCTATCTAAGAGGAGCTGAAACAACCTAGCTAACACTCCTTTAAGTTGGAAATAACAATCTTTGAGAATCCTAGGCTTCAGTCCGTCAGGCCCTGGGGCCTTGTTTGGCTTGAGTCTTAAGAGACAGGCAGCAACCTCATCCTCCCTGATAGCTATGGGGGTTGCTGTTGGAAGGTTGTTACATACCTCATCACATTCCATGCTGTCATCAGTAGTGTCAAATCTACAGTAGAACTTGTTTAAGTCATTGACATCGATTTGACTACCAGGGCTCTCATCCTTTTTGGGGGGGTCTGCTCATTAGGGTGTTTAGCCCCTCCCACGCTTGCTTCACATTACCATTTACAAGCTTACTCTCTATTTTGTTTTTGAATTTCAATTTTGCCTTAAGGATGGCCCCTCTGAGCTTCCTCCTTTTCTCATGGACCAGAGCCATGTTACCGGCACAAAAGGCAAGCTTCCTTTCATTAATATAGCCCTTAAGCTCTTTAGACACCCAGGATTTATTATTTTGGAATATTCTGACAGTTTTCTTTTCAGACGTAGTGTCTTCACAGAATGTTACATATGATGTGATAATGTCTGTCAGTTCATGAACATCCTGGCAGGACTCAAAGAAAATGTCCCAAGTAGTGTCTTCGAGTCCATCCCTGAGTTGCTCTCTACTCCTATCAGACCTCACATGTATCTCCTTGGAGACAGGTTTCGTTCTCTTCACCACAGTTCTGTACTTGGGAAGTAGATGAATGATGATATGAGCCGATTTTCCGAGCGGGAGTCTGCATACGCTTTTATAAGCATTGGGGACATTTCCATAGAATTGATCAATAGTCCTGTTTAAGCGAGTAGGGCAGTCCACATATTTCTCGAGAGTCGGCAAGCGCTCAGATAGATTGCACGCGTTAAAGTCTCCGAGGGTAAGGATAGCTTGATCTGTAGAGCGAGAGAGCGCATTGTTATAGCTCTCAGCTATTCTCTCCCCTGCAGCCTCAAAGTTTGGACCAGAGACATATGTAAGAATTATCATAATCTGTCCGTATTCTCGTGGACTGTAGAAGGGTCTGAAAGAAACAGTTAATATTTCATAGTCGGGGGTGCACACTTGCTCTCGTATGCAAAATTGTGTGGCCCAGCTGTTGTCCACAAACATACACAGCCCTCCTCCGATGGTTTTAGAGGAGCTGCGTTTTTCTCTGTCCGCTCTAATTGTGGTGTAGCCAGGTAGGCTTGGGGTTACATGCTGGTCTTTGAGCCAAGTTTCTGTAAAGCAGACCACATTGCTCTGCCTGAATTCACAGTCATGTTTGGCTCTCGCCACAAGCTCATCCAGCTTGTTGTTTACAGAGCGCACATTTGACAGGGTGATAAACGGAACTGGATACCTGCTTCCACGTCTCCACAGCCGCTGTCTCATGCCGCCTCTCGATCCCCGCTTTTTCCTCTGTCCTCTCCGGCTGTCCGACCAGCCTTCAACCCGTTGGATTTCACCACAGTCCGCAGGTAGATCAGCAGAGAAGCGAACGCCGGTTGAGCTCAGTGACAGTAGCTTGGATGAGTCAGCATACAGAGAGGTGAAACAGGAGGAGGTGAAACAACTGACAACCTGGTGCGAAGTCAACAATGTGTCGCTGAATGTAGACAAAACCAAAGAGATGCATGTTGACTTTAGGAGAGCACAGAGGGACCACGCGCCGCTGGACATGGACGGCTCCCCAGTGGAGATTGTGAAGAACACCAAATTATTGGCGTCCACCTGGAGGAGAACTTAACCTGGTCCCTCAACACCTGCTCCACTGTAAAGAAAGCCCAGCAGCGTCTCTACTTCCTGAGGAGAGCCCACCTCCCGCCCCCCATCCTCACCACATTCTACAGAGGGACTGCAGAGAGCATCCTGAGGAGCTGCATCACTGCCTGGTTCTGTAACTGCACCAACCTGGACTGTAAGAACCTGCAGCGAGTAGTGAGGACAGCTGAAAGGACCATGGGAGTCCCTCTCCCCTCCATCTCAAACATCTACCCCACACGCTGCATCCGCAAAGCAACCAGCATCGCAGAAGACCCCACCCACCCCTCACATCGACTTTACACCCCCCTCCCATCTGGCAGAAGGTACTGAAGCAAACGGTCCCTCACATCTACACCATGCAACAGCTTCTTCCCCCAGGCCACCCCACCCCTCAACACTCAGGGACTGATCTCAACCCCCACCCCTGCTGCAATATAAACTCTGCACTGTACTACTGTACTACTTTACTACTGAACTACGACTCTGACCACCACATTGTTTAACCCCTACACACACTTACACCCCTGACAATGCCACTATCTGACCCCCCCTACACACCTGGTTGTGTACTCTGCACTCTGTCGTATGTTGTCTACTGTGCTACTTGTGTTGCTGTTTTGTACTTTTCCAGTCACAAAATCACTTTACTTTCTACAACGACTGAACAAGATGTTGTTTAAGTCACTTTAAAAAAACGTAATCGAGTATCATCTTTTACTTTCTTTTTTCATCTATCACAAACTTATTTGCGTGTTTATTTTTATTTATTTGGTTGCTCACAAGTTAAATGTTCGGAAATATAGAAACTTACATAAAATATGTTTTTCAAATTGATTTGAAATTGTTGCACCTGTGGAAAAAACATTGGTCAGAACATCTGTGGCAAGACTCCCCAGAATCAGCATCGGACCCAAAAATGTGGCATGGGTCACTAAAATATACAATAATAGTTTTTGGTTCTCTTGGGTGGAGCTCTCTAACAGGGCGGGTGACGCCCTCCGACCGTCACAACGCCCTCCGACCAGCAGGTGATGCCCTCCGACCGTCACGACCCCCTCCGACCGGCGGGTGATGCCCACCGACTGCCGATCGGCGGGTGACCCCCTCCAACTGTCACGACGCCCTCCGACCGTCACAACGCCCTCTGACCGGCGATGACGCCCTCTGACCGGCGATGACGCCCTCTGACCGTCACAACGCCCCCTGACCGGCGGGTGACGCCCTCCGACCGTCACAACGCCCTCCGACCGGCGGGTGACGCCCTCCGACCGTCACAACGCCCTCCGACCAGCGGGTGACGCCCTCCGTCTGGCGGGTGATGCCCTCCGACTGTCACAACACTCTCCGACTGGCGGGTGACGCCCTCTGACCGTCACATTGCCCTCCGTCCGGCGGGTGACGCCCTCCGACCGGCGATGACGCCCTCCGACCGTCACGACGCCCCCTGACCGGCGGGTGACGCCCTCTGACCGTCACAACACTCTCCGACCGGCGGGTGATGCCCTCTGACCGTCACATTGCCCTCCGACTGGCGGGTGACGCCCTCCGACCGTCACGATGCCCTTCGACTGGCGGGTGACGCCCTCCGACCGTCACGATGCCCTTCGACCGGACGATGACGCCCTCCGACCGTCACGACCCCCCCTGACGGCGGGTGACGCCCTTCGACCGTCACAACACTCTCCGGCCGGCGGGTGACGCCTTCCGACCGTCACGACGCCCTTCGACCGGCGATGACGCCCTCCGACCGTCGGGTGACGCCCTCCGACCGTCACGACCCCCCCTGACCGGCGGGTGACGCCCTCCGATGGTCACAACACTCTCCGACCGGCGGGTGACGCCCTCCGACCGTCACAACGCCCTCCAACTGGTGGGTGACGCCCTCCGTCCGGCGGGTGACGCCCTCCGACCGTCACGACGCCCCCTGACCGGCGGGTGCCAGTGCTGCGCATCGGAACTCTGATACCGGTCGTGGAACAACACGGTACGAAGCCGCCACCGTGCTGGGGGTGGACAGGGTGTTGGGGAGGTGCGGGCGGGGAAGGGGGCAGACCTGCGGCGGGCGGTGTCCCGGCTCCCGGGTCGGCGGCGCCGCTCCTCCGGCCGGGACGCAGGGGGAGGACGCGGCCCCTCTCGAACGCGCCGAAGATCCGCTCCACGGCCGCCGACAGCCGCTCGTCCACCAGCTCCCGGACCTCCCGGAGCTCCCAGCTCTGGCTCCGGCTCCGCAGCGTGGAGAACACCTCCTCCACCGCCACCAGCAGCTGCCTGCGGACCCGGGCCCGCAGCGCCCGCATCGCACCAGCGTCTCGGGTCCCGCTCGCAAGCGGCGCGCGTCGATGACGTCAACACGTCCTGCCAAACAATGACCGTCAGACGAAAAGTGCTCGCGGCTCCTCCCTCGTGAGAGAACCAGTTTAATATTCAAATTCATATTCATGAGGTTTATGTTCAACATTCTATTCATGAGGTTTATGTTCAACGTCATATTGATGAGGTTTATGTTCAACATTCTATTCATGAGGTTTATGTTCAACATTCTATTCATGAGGTTTATGTTCAACGTCATATTCATGAGGTTTATGTTCAACGTCATATTGATGAGGTTTATGTTCAACATTCTATTCATGAGGTTTATGTTCATCATTCTATTCATGAGGTTTATGTTCAACATTCTATTCATGAGGTTTATGTTCAACATTCTATTCATGAGGTTTATGTTCATCATTCTATTCATGAGGTTTATGTTCAACATTCTATTCATGAGGTTTATGTTCAACATTCTATTCATGAGGTTTATGTTCAACATTCTATTCATGAGGTTTATGTTCAACGTCATATTCATGAGGTTTATGTTCAACATTCTATTCATGAGGTTTATGTTCATCATTCTATTCATGAGGTTTATGTTCATCATTCTATTCATGAGGTTTATGTTCAACATTCTATTCATGAGGTTTATGTTCATCATTCTATTCATGAGGTTTATGTTCAACGTCATATTGATGAGGTTTATGTTCAACATTCTATTCATGAGGTTTATGTTCAACTTTCTATTCATGAGGTTTATGTTCATCATTCTATTCATGAGGTTTATGATCATCATTCTATTCATGAGGTTTATGTTCATCATTCTATTCATGAGGTTTATGTTCAACATTCTATTCATGAGGTTTATGTTCATCATTCTATTCATGAGGTTTATGTTCATCATTCTATTCATGAGGTTTATGTTCATCATTCTATTCATGAGGTTTATGTTCAACATTCTATTCATGAGGTTTATGTTCATCATTCTATTCATGAGGTTTATGTTCAACATTCTATTCATGAGGTTTATGTTCATCATTCTATTCATGAGGTTTATGTTCAACGTCATATTCGTGAGGTTTATGTTCAACGTCATATTCATGAGGTTTATGTTCAACGTCATATTCATGAGGTTTATGTTCAACGTCATATTGATGAGGTTTATGTTCAACTTTCTATTCATGAGGTTTATGTTCAACGTCATATTGATGAGGTTTATGTTCAACTTTCTATTCATGAGGTTTATGTTCAACATTCTATTCATGAGGTTTATGTTCAACATTCTATTCATGAGGTTTATGTTCAACATTCTATTCATGAGGTTTATGTTCAACATTCTATTCATGAGGTTTATGTTCAACATTCTATTCATGAGGTTTATGTTCAACGTCATATTCATGAGGTTTATGTTCAACGTCATATTGATGAGGTTTATGTTCAACGTCATATTCATGAGGTTTATGTTCAACGTCATATTCATGAGGTTTATGTTCAACGTCATATTGATGAGGTTTATGTTCAACGTCATATTCATGAGGTTTATGTTCAACGTCATATTGATGAGGTTTATGTTCAATGTCATATTCATGAGGTTTATGTTCAACGTTATATTCATGAGGTTTATGTTCAACGTCATATTGATGAGGTTTATGTTCAACGTCATATTGATGAGGTTTATGTTCAACGTCATATTGATGAGGTTTATGTTCAACGTCATATTCATGAGGTTTATGTTCAACGTCATATTCATGAGGTTTATGTTCAACGTCATATTGATGAGGTTTATGTTCAACGTCATATTGATGAGGTTTATGTTCAACGTCATATTGATGAGGTTTATGTTCAACGTCATATTGATGAGGTTTATGTTCAATGTCATATTCATGAGGTTTATGTTCAACGTTATATTCATGAGGTTTATGTTCAACGTCATATTCATGAGGTTTATGTTCAACGTCATATTCATGAGGTTTATGTTCAACGTCATATTGATGAGGTTTATGTTCGTCATATTCATGAGGTTTATGTTCAATGTCATATTCATGAGGTTTATGTTCAACGTCATATTCATGAGGTTTATGTTCAACGTCATATTCATGAGGTTTATGTTCAACGTCATATTCATGAGGTTTATGTTCAACGTTATATTCATGAGGTTTATGTTCAACATCATATTCATGAGGTTTATGTTCAACGTCATATTCATGAGGTTTATGTTCAACGTCATATTCATGAAGTTTATGTTCAACGTCATATTCATGAGGTTTATGTTCAACGTCATATTCATGAGGTTTATGTTCAACGTCATATTCATGAGGTTTATGTTCAACGTCATATTCATGAGGTTTATGTTCAACGTTATATTCATGAGGTTTATGTTCAACGTTATATTCATGAGGTTTATGTTCAATGTCATATTCATGAGGTTTATGTTCAACGTCATATTCATGAGGTTTATGTTCAACGTCATATTCATGAGGTTTATGTTCAATGTCATATTCATGAGGTTTATGTGCAACGTCATATTCATGAGGTTTATGTTCAACGTTCTATTCATGAGGTTTATGTTCAACATCATATTCATGAGGTTTATGTTCAACGTCATATTCATGAGGTTTATGTTCAACGTCATATTCCGCCTCTTGCCGCCTGCCTCTTGCCGCCTGACTCTTGACTCTTGCCGCCTGCCTCTTGCCACCCGCCTCTTGCCGCCCGCCTCTTGCCACCTGACTCTTGCCGCCTGACTCTTGACTCTTGCCGCCCGCCTCTTGCTGCCTGACTCTTGACTCTTGCCGCCTGACTCTTGCGGCCTGACTCTTGACGCCTGACTCTTGACTCTTGCCGCCCGCCTCTTGCCGCCTGACTCTTGCCGCCCGCCTCTTGCTGCCCACCTCTTGCCTCCCGACTCTTGCCGCCTGCCTCTTGCCGCCTGCCTCTGGCCGCCTGACTCTTGACTCTTGCCGCCCGCCTCTTGACTCTTGCCGCCCACCTCTTGCCGCCCACCTCTTGCCACCCGCCTCTTGCCGCCCGACTCTTGCCGCCCGCGTCTTGCCGCCCGCCTCTTGCCACCTGACTCTTGCCGCCTGACTCTTGACTCTTGCCGCCTGCCTCTTGCCGCCCGCCTCTTGCCGCCTGGGTCTTGCCGCCTGACTCTTGACTCTTGCCGCCTGACTCTTGCGGCCTGACTCTTGACTCTTGCCGCCCGCCTCTTGCCGCCTGACTCTTGACTCTTGCCGCCCGCCTCTTGCTGCCCGACTCTTGCCGCCTGCCTCTTGCCGCCTGCCTCTTGCCGCCTAACTCTTGACTCTTGCCGCCCGCCTCTTGCCGCCTGATTCTTGACTCTTGCCGCCCGCCTCTTGCCGCCTGGCTCTTGCTGCCTGACTCTTGACTCTTGACGCCTGACTCTTGACTCTTGCCGCCTGACTCTTGCCGCCCGCCTCTTGCTGCCCGCCTCTTGCCGCCTGACTCTTGCCTCCCGCCTCTTGCCGCCTGCCTCTTGCTGCCTGACTCTTGACTCTTGCCGCCTGACTCTTGACTCTTGATGCCTGACTCTTGACTCTTGCCGCCCGCCTCTTGCCGCCTGACTCTTGCCTCCTGCCTCTTGCCGCCTGGCTCTTGCTGCCTGACTCTTGCCTCTTGACTCTTGATGCCTGACTCTTGACTCTTGCCGCCTGACTCTTGACTCTTGACGCCCGCCTCTTGCCGCCTGACTCTTGACGCCTCACTCTTGACTCTTTCCGTCTGGCTCTTGACGCCTGACTCTTGACGCCTGACTCTTGACTCTTTCTGCCTGGCTCTTGCCGCCTGACTCTTGACGCCTGACTCTTGCCGCTCGCCTCTTGCCGCCCGCCTCTTGCCGCCCGCCTCTTGCCGCCTGCCTCTTGCCGCCTGACTCTTGACTCTTGCCGCCCGCCTCTTGACTCTTGCCGCCCACCTCTTGCCACCCGCCTCTTGCCGCCCGACTCTTGCCGCCCGCCTCTTGCCGCCTGACTCTCGACTCTGGCCGCCCGCCTCTTGACTCTTGCCGCCCGCCTCTTGCCGCCTGACTCTTGCCGCCCGCCTCTTGACTCTTGCCGCCCACCTCTTGCCACCCGCCTCTTGCCGCCCGACTCTTGCCGCTCGCCTCTTGCCGCCCGCCTCTTGCCACCTGACTCTTGCCGCCTGACTCTCGCCGCCTGCCTCTTGCCACCTGACTCTTGACTCTTGCCGCCCGCCTCTTGCCGTCTGACTCTTGACTCTTGCCGCCCGCCTCTTGCCGCCTGGGTCTTGCCGCCTGACTCTTGACTCTTGCCGCCCGCCTCTTGCCGCCCGCCTCTTGCCGCCTGACTCTTGCCGCCCGCCTCTTGCCGCCTGACTCTTGCCGCCCGCCTCTTGCCGCCTGGCTCTTGCCGCCTGACTCTTGCCGCCTGACTCTTGCCGCCTGACTCTTGACTCTTGCCGCCCGCCTCTTGCCGCCCGCCTCTTGCCGCCTGACTCTTGCCGCCCGCCTCTTGCCGCCTGACTCTTGCCGCCCGCCTCTTGCCGCCTGGCTCTTGCCGCCTGACTCTTGCCGCCCGACTCTTGCCGCCTGGCTCTTGCCGTCTGACTCTTGACTCTTGCCGCCCGCCTCTTGCCGCCTGACTCTTGACTCTTGCTGCCTGACTCTTGACTCTTGCCGCCCGACTCTTGCCCCCTGACTCTTGCCGCCTGACTCTTGACTCTTGCCGCCTGACTCTTGACTCTTGCCGCCTGACTCTTGACGCTTGCCGCCTGACTCTTGACTCTTGCCGCCTGACTCTTGACCTTTTGCCGCCTGACTCTTGCCGTCTGACTCTTGCCGCCTGACTCTTGACTCTTGCCGCCTGACTCTTGCCGCCTGACTCTTGCCGCCCGCCTCTTGCCGCCTGATTCTTGACTCTTGCCGCCCGCCTCTTGCTGCCTGACTCTTGCCACCTGACTCTTGACGCCTGACTCTTGACTCTTGCCGCCCGCCTCTTGCCACCTGCTTCTTGCCGCCTGACTCTTGACGCCTGACTCTTGACTCTTGCCGCCTGACTCTTGCCGCCCGCCTCTTGCCGCCTGGCTCTTGCCGCCTGACTCTTGCCGCCCGACTCTTGCCGCCTGGCTCTTGCCGTCTGACTCTTGACTCTTGCTGCCTGACTCTTGACTCTTGCTGCCTGACTCTTGACTCTTGCCGGCCGACTCTTGCCGCCTGACTCTTGACTCTTGCCGCCTGACTCTTGCCGCCTGACTCTTGACTCTTGCCGCCTGACTCTTGCCGCCTGACTCTTGCCGCCTGACTCTTGACTCTTGCCGCCTGACTCTTGCCGCCCGCCTCTTGCCGCCTGATTCTTGACTCTTGCCGCCCACCTCTTGCCGCCTGACTCTTGCCGCCCGCCTCTTGCTGCCTGACTCTTGCCACCTGACTCTTGCCGCCCGCCTCTTGCCGCCTGCCTCTTGACTCTTGACGCCTGACTCTTGACTCTTGCCGCCTGACTCTTGAAGCCTGACTCTTGACTCTTGCCGCCTGACTATTGACTCTTGCCGCCTGACTCTTGACTCTTGCCGCCTGACTCTTGCCGCCTGCCTCTGGCCGCCCGACTCTTGCCGCCCGCCTCTTGCCGCCTGATTCTTGACTCTTGCCGCCCGCCTCTTGCCGCCTGACTCTTGACTCTTGACGCCTGACTCTTGACTCTTGCCGCCCGCCTCTTGCCGCCTGCCTCTTGCCGCCTGACTCTTGACGCCTGACTCTTGACTCTTGCCGCCTGACTCTTGAACATAAACCTCATGAATAGAATGATGAACATAAACCTCATGAATAGAATGAGGTTTATGTTCAACATTCTATTCATGAGGTTTATGTTCAACGTCATATTGATGAGGTTTATGTTCAACATTCTATTCATGAGGTTTATGTTCAACATTCTATTCATGAGGTTTATGTTCAACATTCTATTCATGAGGTTTATGTTCAACATTCTATTCATGAGGTTTATGTTCATCATTCTATTCATGAGGTTTATGTTCAACATTCTATTCATGAGGTTTATGTTCAACGTCATATTCATGAGGTTTATGTTCAACGTCATATTCATGAGGTTTATGTTCATCATTCTATTCATGAGGTTTATGTTCATCATTCTATTCATGAGGTTTATGTTCAACATTCTATTCATGAGGTTTATGTTCAACATTCTATTCATGAGGTTTATGTTCAACATTCTATTCATGAGGTTTATGTTCAACATTCTATTCATGAGGTTTATGTTCAACATTCTATTCATGAGGTTTATGTTCAACATTCTATTCATGAGGTTTATGTTCATCATTCTATTCATGAGGTTTATGTTCAACATTCTATTCATGAGGTTTATGTTCAACGTCATATTCATGAGGTTTATGTTCAACGTCATATTCATGAGGTTTATGTTCATCATTCTATTCATGAGGTTTATGTTCATCATTCTATTCATGAGGTTTATGTTCAACATTCTATTCATGAGGTTTATGTTCAACATTCTATTCATGAGGTTTATGTTCAACGTCATATTCGTGAGGTTTATGTTCAACGTCATATTCATGAGGTTTATGTTCAACGTCATATTCATGAGGTTTATGTTCAACGTCATATTGATGAGGTTTATGTTCAACTTTCTATTCATGAGGTTTATGTTCAACGTCATATTGATGAGGTTTATGTTCAACTTTCTATTCATGAGGTTTATGTTCAACATTCTATTCATGAGGTTTATGTTCAACATTCTATTCATGAGGTTTATGTTCAACATTCTATTCATGAGGTTTATGTTCAACATTCTATTCATGAGGTTTATGTTCAACATTCTATTCATGAGGTTTATGTTCAACGTCATATTCATGAGGTTTATGTTCAACGTCATATTGATGAGGTTTATGTTCAACGTCATATTCATGAGGTTTATGTTCAACGTCATATTCATGAGGTTTATGTTCAACGTCATATTGATGAGGTTTATGTTCAACGTCATATTCATGAGGTTTATGTTCAACGTCATATTGATGAGGTTTATGTTCAACGTCATATTGATGAGGTTTATGTTCAACATCATATTCATGAGGTTTATGTTCAATGTCATATTCATGAGGTTTATGTTCAACGTTATATTCATGAGGTTTATGTTCAACGTCATATTGATGAGGTTTATGTTCAACGTCATATTGATGAGGTTTATGTTCAACGTCATATTGATGAGGTTTATGTTCAACGTCATATTCATGAGGTTTATGTTCAACGTCATATTGATGAGGTTTATGTTCAACGTCATATTGATGAGGTTTATGTTCAACGTCATATTGATGAGGTTTATGTTCAACGTCATATTGATGAGGTTTATGTTCAACGTCATATTCATGAGGTTTATGTTCAATGTCATATTCATGAGGTTGATGTTCAACGTTATATTCATGAGGTTTATGTTCAACGTCATATTCATGAGGTTTATGTTCAACGTCATATTCATGAGGTTTATGTTCAACGTCATATTGATGAGGTTTATGTTCGTCATATTCATGAGGTTTATGTTCAATGTCATATTCATGAGGTTTATGTTCAACGTCATATTCATGAGGTTTATGTTCAACGTCATATTCATGAGGTTTATGTTCAACGTCATATTCATGAGGTTTATGTTCAACGTTATATTCATGAGGTTTATGTTCAACATCATATTCATGAGGTTTATGTTCAACGTCATATTCATGAGGTTTATGTTCAACGTCATATTCATGAAGTTTATGTTCAACGTCATATTCATGAGGTTTATGTTCAACGTCATATTCATGAGGTTTATGTTCAACGTCATATTCATGAGGTTTATGTTCAACGTCATATTCATGAGGTTTATGTTCAACGTCATATTCATGAGGTTTATGTTCAACGTTATATTCATGAGGTTTATGTTCAACGTTATATTCACGAGGTTTATGTTCAATGTCATATTCATGAGGTTTATGTTCAACGTCATATTCATGAGGTTTATGTTCAACGTCATATTCATGAGGTTTATGTTCAATGTCATATTCATGAGGTTTATGTTCAATGTCATATTCATGAGGTTTATGTTCAACGTTCTATTCATGAGGTTTATGTTCAACATCATATTCATGAGGTTTATGTTCAACGTCATATTCATGAGGTTTATGTTCAACGTCATATTCCGCCTCTTGCCGCCTGCCTCTTGCCGCCTGACTCTTGACTCTTGCCGCCTGCCTCTTGCCACCCGCCTCTTGCCGCCCGCCTCTTGCCACCTGACTCTTGCCGCCTGACTCTTGACTCTTGCCGCCCGCCTCTTGCTGCCTGACTCTTGACTCTTGCCGCCTGACTCTTGCGGCCTGACTCTTGACGCCTGACTCTTGACTCTTGCCGCCCGCCTCTTGCCGCCTGACTCTTGCCGCCCGCCTCTTGCTGCCCACCTCTTGCCTCCCGACTCTTGCCGCCTGCCTCTTGCCGCCTGCCTCTGGCCGCCTGACTCTTGACTCTTGCCGCCCGCCTCTTGACTCTTGCCGCCCACCTCTTGCCGCCCACCTCTTGCCACCCGCCTCTTGCCGCCCGACTCTTGCCGCCCGCGTCTTGCCGCCCGCCTCTTGCCACCTGACTCTTGCCGCCTGACTCTTGACTCTTGCCGCCTGCCTCTTGCCGCCCGCCTCTTGCCGCCTGGGTCTTGCCGCCTGACTCTTGACTCTTGCCGCCTGACTCTTGCGGCCTGACTCTTGACTCTTGCCGCCCGCCTCTTGCCGCCTGACTCTTGACTCTTGCCGCCCGCCTCTTGCTGCCCGACTCTTGCCGCCTGCCTCTTGCCGCCTGCCTCTTGCCGCCTAACTCTTGACTCTTGCCGCCCGCCTCTTGCCGCCTGATTCTTGACTCTTGCCGCCCGCCTCTTGCCGCCTGGCTCTTGCTGCCTGACTCTTGACTCTTGACGCCTGACTCTTGACTCTTGCCGCCTGACTCTTGCCGCCCGCCTCTTGCTGCCCGCCTCTTGCCGCCTGACTCTTGCCTCCCGCCTCTTGCCGCCTGCCTCTTGCTGCCTGACTCTTGACTCTTGCCGCCTGACTCTTGACTCTTGATGCCTGACTCTTGACTCTTGCCGCCCGCCTCTTGCCGCCTGACTCTTGCCTCCTGCCTCTTGCCGCCTGGCTCTTGCTGCCTGACTCTTGCCTCTTGACTCTTGATGCCTGACTCTTGACTCTTGCCGCCTGACTCTTGACTCTTGACGCCCGCCTCTTGCCGCCTGACTCTTGACGCCTCACTCTTGACTCTTTCCGTCTGGCTCTTGACGCCTGACTCTTGACGCCTGACTCTTGACTCTTTCTGCCTGGCTCTTGCCGCCTGACTCTTGACGCCTGACTCTTGCCGCTCGCCTCTTGCCGCCCGCCTCTTGCCGCCCGCCTCTTGCCGCCTGCCTCTTGCCGCCTGACTCTTGACTCTTGCCGCCCGCCTCTTGACTCTTGCCGCCCACCTCTTGCCACCCGCCTCTTGCCGCCCGACTCTTGCCGCCCGCCTCTTGCCGCCTGACTCTCGACTCTGGCCGCCCGCCTCTTGACTCTTGCCGCCCGCCTCTTGCCGCCTGACTCTTGCCGCCCGCCTCTTGACTCTTGCCGCCCACCTCTTGCCACCCGCCTCTTGCCGCCCGACTCTTGCCGCTCGCCTCTTGCCGCCCGCCTCTTGCCACCTGACTCTTGCCGCCTGACTCTCGCCGCCTGCCTCTTGCCACCTGACTCTTGACTCTTGCCGCCCGCCTCTTGCCGTCTGACTCTTGACTCTTGCCGCCCGCCTCTTGCCGCCTGGGTCTTGCCGCCTGACTCTTGACTCTTGCCGCCCGCCTCTTGCCGCCCGCCTCTTGCCGCCTGACTCTTGCCGCCCGCCTCTTGCCGCCTGACTCTTGCCGCCCGCCTCTTGCCGCCTGGCTCTTGCCGCCTGACTCTTGCCGCCTGACTCTTGCCGCCTGACTCTTGACTCTTGCCGCCCGCCTCTTGCCGCCCGCCTCTTGCCGCCTGACTCTTGCCGCCCGCCTCTTGCCGCCTGACTCTTGCCGCCCGCCTCTTGCCGCCTGGCTCTTGCCGCCTGACTCTTGCCGCCCGACTCTTGCCGCCTGGCTCTTGCCGTCTGACTCTTGACTCTTGCCGCCCGCCTCTTGCCGCCTGACTCTTGACTCTTGCTGCCTGACTCTTGACTCTTGCCGCCCGACTCTTGCCCCCTGACTCTTGCCGCCTGACTCTTGACTCTTGCCGCCTGACTCTTGACTCTTGCCGCCTGACTCTTGACGCTTGCCGCCTGACTCTTGACTCTTGCCGCCTGACTCTTGACCTTTTGCCGCCTGACTCTTGCCGTCTGACTCTTGCCGCCTGACTCTTGACTCTTGCCGCCTGACTCTTGCCGCCTGACTCTTGCCGCCCGCCTCTTGCCGCCTGATTCTTGACTCTTGCCGCCCGCCTCTTGCTGCCTGACTCTTGCCACCTGACTCTTGACGCCTGACTCTTGACTCTTGCCGCCCGCCTCTTGCCACCTGCTTCTTGCCGCCTGACTCTTGACGCCTGACTCTTGACTCTTGCCGCCTGACTCTTGCCGCCCGCCTCTTGCCGCCTGGCTCTTGCCGCCTGACTCTTGCCGCCCGACTCTTGCCGCCTGGCTCTTGCCGTCTGACTCTTGACTCTTGCTGCCTGACTCTTGACTCTTGCTGCCTGACTCTTGACTCTTGCCGCCCGACTCTTGCCGCCTGACTCTTGACTCTTGCCGCCTGACTCTTGCCGCCTGACTCTTGACTCTTGCCGCCTGACTCTTGACTCTTGCCGCCTGACTCTTGCCGCCTGACTCTTGACTCTTGCCGCCTGACTCTTGCCGCCCGCCTCTTGCCGCCTGATTCTTGACTCTTGCCGCCCACCTCTTGCCGCCTGACTCTTGCCGCCCGCCTCTTGCTGCCTGACTCTTGCCACCTGACTCTTGCCGCCCGCCTCTTGCCGCCTGCCTCTTGACTCTTGACGCCTGACTCTTGACTCTTGCCGCCTGACTCTTGAAGCCTGACTCTTGACTCTTGCCGCCTGACTATTGACTCTTGCCGCCTGACTCTTGCCGCCTGACTCTTGCCGCCTGCCTCTTGCCGCCCGACTCTTGCCGCCCGCCTCTTGCCGCCTGATTCTTGACTCTTGCCGCCCGCCTCTTGCCGCCTGACTCTTGACTCTTGACGCCTGACTCTTGACTCTTGCCGCCCGCCTCTTGCCGCCTGCCTCTTGCCGCCTGACTCTTGACGCCTGACTCTTGACTCTTGCCGCCTGACTCTTGACGCCTGACTCTTGCCGCCTGACTCTTGACTCTTGCCGCCTGACTCTTGACTCTTGACTATTGACTCTTGCCGCCTGACTCTTGACTCTTGCCGCCTGACTCTTGACTCTTGCCGCCTGACTCTTGCCCCTGACTCTTGACTCTTAACTCTTGACTCTTGCCGCCTGACTCTTGCCGCCTGACTCTTGACTCTTGACTCTTGCCGCCTGACTCTTGACTCTTGCCGCCTGACTCTTGCCGCCTGACTCTTGCCGCCTGACTCTTGCCGCCTGACTCTTGACTCTTGCCGCCTGACTCTTGCCGCCTGACTCTTGACTCTTGACTCTTTCCGCCTGACTCTTGCCGCCTGACTCTTGACTCTTGACTCTTGACGCCTGACTCTTGCCGCCTGACTCTTGACTCTTGCCGCCTGACTCTTGACTCTTGACTCTTGACGCCTGACTCTTGCCGCCTGACTCTTGACTCTTGACTCTTGCCGCCTGACTCTTGACTCTTGACTCTTGCCGCCTGACTCTTGCCGCCTGACTCTTGACTCTTGCCGCCTGACTCTTGCCGCCTGACTCTTGCCGCCTGACTCTTGACTCTTGCCGCCTCCCCTCTGCTCCTGGTGGTTTGTGCTGCTCCCGTCTTCCCTGTCACGCTCCTGATCCCCTGGAGCTCCTTGTCTCCTTGTTGTCTCCTTGTTGTCTCCTTGTTGTCTCCGTGTTGTCTCCGTGTTGTCTCCTTGTTGTCTCCTTGTTGTCTCTGTGTTGTCTCCGTGTTGTCTCCTTGTTGTCTCCTTGTTGTCTCCTTGTTGTCTCTGTGTTGTCTCCGTGTTGTCTCCTTGTTGTCTCCTTGTTGTCTCTGTGTTGTCTCCGTGTTGTCTCCTTGTTGTCTCCTTGTTGTCTCCTTGTTGTCTCTGTGTTGTCTCCGTGTTGTCTCCTTGTTGTCTCCGTGTTGTCTCCTTGTTGTCTCCGTGTTGTCTCCTTGTTGTCTCCTTGTTGTCTCCTTGTTGTCTCTGTGTTGTCTCCGTGTTGTCTCCTTGTTGTCTCCTTGTTGTCTCCGTGTTGTCTCCTTGTTGTCTCCTTGTTGTCTCCTTGTTGTCTCTGTGTTGTCTCCGTGTTGTCTCCTTGTTGTCTCCTTGTTGTCTCCGTGTTGTCTCCTTGTTGTCTCCTTGTTGTCTCCTTGTTGTCTCTGTGTTGTCTCTGTGTTGTCTCCTTGTTGTCTCCGTGTTGTCTCCGTGTTGTCTCCTTGTTGTCTCCGTGTTGTCTCCTTGTTGTCTCTGTGTTGTCTCCTTGTTGTCTCCTTGTTGTCTCTGTGTTGTCTCCTTGTTGTCTCTGTGTTGTCTCCTTGTTGTCTCCGTGTTGTCTCTGTGTTGTCTCCTTGTTGTCTCCGTGTTGTCTCCTTGTTGTCTCCGTGTTGTCTCCTTGTTGTCTCCGTGTTGTCTCCTTGTTGTCTCCTTGTTGTCTCCGTGTTGTCTCCTTGTTGTCTCTGTGTTGTCTCCGTGTTGTCTCCTTGTTGTCTCCTTGTTGTCTCCGTGTTGTCTCCTTGTTGTCTCCTTGTTGTCTCTGTGTTGTCTCCTTGTTGTCTCTGTGTTGTCTCTGTGTTGTCTCCTTGTTGTCTCCGTGTTGTCTCCGTGTTGTCTCCTTGTTGTCTCCGTGTTGTCTCCTTGTTGTCTCTGTGTTGTCTCCTTGTTGTCTCCTTGTTGTCTCTGTGTTGTCTCCTTGTTGTCTCTGTGTTGTCTCCTTGTTGTCTCCGTGTTGTCTCTGTGTTGTCTCCTTGTTGTCTCCGTGTTGTCTCCGTGTTGTCTCTGTGTTGTCTCCTTGTTGTCTCTGTGTTGTCTCCTTGTTGTCTCCTTGTTGTCTCTGTGTTGTCTCCTTGTTGTCTCTGTGTTGTCTCCTTGTTGTCTCCTTGTTGTCTCCGTGTTGTCTCCTTGTTGTCTCTGTGTTGTCTCCTTGTTGTCTCCTTGTTGTCTCTGTGTTGTCTCCTTGTTGTCTCTGTGTTGTCTCCTTGTTGTCTCCTTGTTGTCTCCTTGTTGTCTCTGTGTTGTCTCCTTGTTGTCTCTGTGTTGTCTCTGTGTTGTCTCCTTGTTGTCTCCGTGTTGTCTCCGTGTTGTCTCCGTGTTGTCTCCTTGTTGTCTCTGTGTTGTCTCCTTGTTGTCTCCTTGTTGTCTCTGTGTTGTCTCCTTGTTGTCTCTGTGTTGTCTCCTTGTTGTCTCCGTGTTGTCTCTGTGTTGTCTCCTTGTTGTCTCTGTGTTGTCTCCGTGTTGTCTCTGTGTTGTCTCCTTGTTGTCTCTGTGTTGTCTCCTTGTTGTCTCCTTGTTGTCTCTGTGTTGTCTCCTTGTTGTCTCTGTGTTGTCTCCTTGTTGTCTCCTTGTTGTCTCTGTGTTGTCTCCTTGTTGTCTCCTTGTTGTCTCTGTGTTGTCTCCGTGTTGTCTCTGTGTTGTCTCCTTGTTGTCTCTGTGTTGTCTCTGTGTTGTCTCCTTGTTGTCTCCTTGTTGTCTCTGTGTTGTCTCCTTGTTGTCTCCGTGTTGTCTCTGTGTTGTCTCCTTGTTGTCTCCTTGTTGTCTCTGTGTTGTCTCCTTGTTGTCTCCTTGTTGTCTCCTTGTTGTCTCCGTGTTGTCTCCTTGTTGTCTCCTTGTTGTCTCTGTGTTGTCTCCTTGTTGTCTCCTTGTTGTCTCTGTGTTGTCTCCTTGTTGTCTCCTTGTTGTCTCCTTGTTGTCTCCTTGTTGTCTCCTTGTTGTCTCCTTGTTGTCTCTGTGTTGTCTCCTTGTTGTCTCCGTGTTGTCTCTGTGTTGTCTCCTTGTTGTCTCCTTGTTGTCTCTGTGTTGTCTCCTTGTTGTTTCTGTGTTGTCTCCTTGTTGTCTCCTTGTTGTCTCTGTGTTGTCTCTGTGTTGTCTCCTTGTTGTCTCCTTGTTGTCTCCTTGTTGTCTCCGTGTTGTCTCCTTGTTGTCTCCTTGTTGTCTCTGTGTTGTCTCCTTGTTGTCTCCTTGTTGTCTCCTTGTTGTCTCCTTGTTGTCTCTGTGTTGTCTCCTTGTTGTCTCCTTGTTGTCTCCTTGTTGTCTCTGTGTTGTCTCCTTGTTGTCTCCTTGTTGTCTCCTTGTTGTCTCCGTGTTGTCTCCTTGTTGTGTGTCTGCAGGTGGCTCTTCCCTCGACCGTCCCACACTCAGTTATTGATTATTATTGATTCTTTGTGTGTTGTTCAAATACTAAAAGTGTTTGATCTGTTTGTTCACTGATTCAAGTCCTTGAAGCAGCTTCAGCTTTTACAAGTTTTCCACTCGGTTGCTGTGACAACAGTGGTGTTGATACATTTCTGCTGATTGATGGAACTTCACCGTCACAAACCAAGTTTAGCAACAAATGAAAACGAAATCCTTTGTTTTTCTGACGGGAGCAGCACCAAGACCCTCCACCAGGACCCTCCACCAGGACCCTCCACCAGGACCCTCCACCAAGACCCTCCACCAGGACCCTCCACCAGGACCCTCCACCAAGACCCTCCACCAGGACCCTCCACCAGGACCCTCCACCAAGACCCTCCACCAAGACCCTCCACCAGGACCCTCCACCAGGACCCTCCACCAGGACCCTCCACCAAGACCCTCCACCAGGACCCTCCACCAGGACCCTCCACCAAGACCCTCCACCAGGACCCTCCACCAGGACCCTCCACCAGGACCCTCCACCAAGACCCTCCACCAAGACCCTCCACCAGGACCCTCCACCAAGACCCTCCACCAGGACCCTCCACCAGGACCCTCCACCAAGACCCTCCACCAGGACCCTCCACCAGGACCCTCCACCAGGACCCTCCACCAAGACCCTCCACCAGGACCCTCCACCAAGACCCTCCACCAAGACCCTCCACCAGGACCCTCCACCAAGACCCTCCACCAGGACCCTCCACCAGGACCCTCCACCAAGACCCTCCACCAGGACCCTCCACCAAGACCCTCCACCAGGACCCTCCACCAGGACCCTCCACCAAGGCAACAGGGAGCAAAGCATGTGAGCGCTGTGCTGAGCTCCGCCTCCTGCTCCGCCTCCTCCTTTACGCTTCATCTGTTTCTTTTGAGCTTAAACATGTTTTTGTCAAGGTTGTTTGTTTTCTCAGCCACACCACTGCCAACAACACAACAACAACAACAACAACAACTTGGTGTTGAGTTAAATCAGGTTTTTATTGGTATTTCATTGTTTTTTGAGGCTGGTGGGTGACGGTGGGTGACGGTGGGTGACGTCGGAAACGCTCCAACGCGGTAGGGGGCGGTGACGCACCTTGAGGCCGCGTGGCAGCCGCCATGTTACGGGAAGAAGAAGGAGCTGGAGGAGGAGGAGGCTAGCGGCTAAGTAGCTTAGCTGCTCCGGGGCAGCGGGGGCTTGGACGCCGCGCTGCAGTTGTTGTTGTTGTTGTTGTTGTTGTTCTTGTTCATCTGACGCCATTTTTCACGTCTCCTCGGAGCGTCCAGCGGACGTGACGTGGCTTCCGGTTCAACTTGACGCGGGGTGAGCGGCCGATGCGCAGCGTGTTTTCGTGGTGCGTTCACATCCCTCGGAATATTTAGACGTAGTTTTGTACACGCTCAGCAAGTGTAGGTCTGTAGTCATAGTAGTCAAACTACTGCACGTATTCTTGTCAAACATGAATAAGACCATGTTGCACTTATAACACAGTCTGTGAACGTCATATTGTATTTGTGAAAAGGCAAAAAAGGCAGATTTCACTGTTTTTCCACAACTAGACCAAACTGGACCAGGTCCAGATCAAAACTAGATCATCCCAGGGAGGCTGAAGCTTCTTTCAACGAGGGAGGTTCCTAACGACTCGTTTACCAGAGGGTTAAACTCGTGTTTAAACTTAGACTAGTGGACTTATCTAAGTTTAAACACCTAATTTAAACATGCACTAGTTTAAACATAGACTAGTCAACTTATCCAAGTTTAAACTCGTGTTTAAACTTCGACTAATTTAAACATGCACTAGTTTAAACTTATACTAGTTGACCAGTCTAAAAGTCCAAAAAAGTGCTGCGTATATCATAAGAGCAATTAGAAAACATTGATCACATTCTTCGATAACCAAAAGCGATTTCAAATGCTGCTGCCCAGACATATTTCACCGTCTTTGGGGTGTATCGCAGGCGGCCAAGCTCCACCTCCCCGTAGGTGCACCAGAGCCCTGGGCGGCCAGGATCCTGGACCCTGGACGGGGACGGGGCAAGGCGCAGCCAATAGTCCATGGGCCGGGGAAGTCTTCTGTACGGCACATGCCAGTGTCAGTGACAATGTCAACATGTCAATTTGTACATTAATATAATAATAATTATAGAGCTTGAAAACTTTAACTGACTAGTATTTCTGGTGCCGACTAGCATTGGTAGCAGCGTTTAATTGACTAGTCGACTAATCGTGCACATCTGTAGTGAAAATAGGAACAAAGTGGATTTTGCTGTATATTTAGAGAGGAGGCCAGAATGACCTGTGCACAAGTAAATGCCAAGTAAATATATTAATGTCATAACAGTCGTGTAGTTCGGATCGTCTTAAGATGAGTCTGAAATACCAAATAACATACTGAATAGTCAACAATGTAACATTTGGAATGAGTATTTTTTTTATTTATTTCATAAACCCCTTTTTCTGTACACGTGATGTAAACAACACAGACTTCCAGGATGTATGAGGTCACGCCCCCGCAGCACAAGTAAGGGTGTTGCTGGTGGAGTATTTAGTTGGTCAGGTGGTCGGTTGATCGGTTACATTGTTCGTTGGTTCATTAGTTAGTTGGTTGGTGTTGCAGCAGCGTTTGCAGAACTTGAGTTCGTACTTTGATGTATTTGTTTGATGGGTGTTTTGTCGTTTCTCCCCCTGCGGAGCAGAGTATGCAGAGGGCGGAGGCGCTGAGGGCGATGCTCCAGCGGCCAGTGCGGCCAGATGCGGAGCACATGTGGGGCTTGATGGAAGAAACGCTTTCAGGACACGAGGAGGAAGTTTGTCGCTTAAAAAGAGAAAAGATGGAGCTGAGCAAGTTAGTGAACGCTGCTTGGAGTCCTCAGGTGGTGCTGCACACTGCAGGTCTGGAGCCTCCACACCTTCACACCCACCTGTTTAACACCACCTCCTTCTATGATCTGTGCCTGACATCAGCCTCCAGGGCTTAATAAAGTCTTATGTTCAACACACAACATGCTTCATCAGCCGCTGCAGCTCCTGACAAACTCTTCAAGGAGCAAGAGACAACTTTTTTGCTTGATCATGAAGTTACTGTTGATTGCACCGTGTAATGTTTATAGAATAATGACACCGTCAGCGTTCAGATTGGTTCCCTATAAGCCTCCGTATCACTACGCATTCAGACTGCCCTCGGCTACCAACTCCTGGCTAAATGATGGATTTACGGGGGTGCATCACAGGAAGTGCGTCACAGGAAGTGCGTCAGCCATTAGTGGTAATGTCAGAGGGTGGACTCGTCTCCACCAGGTAGATCATAAACCCTTGAATTGAAATGACTCATTCAAATGGGTGGAGAAATGTAAAAGCCATAGTGGTTTTTGTCCAGAAAAAATGCAGCTACCCCCGTTTACTTGTGTTTGTTTACAAGCCAGTCTTGCCCCTCCAAATATGGCGGCCACTTTGTTGGCGTGTCGCAGCGGCGTCACGCTTGAGCGGGCGAGACGGGCTTGTAAACAAACACAAGTACACGGGGGAGTGGCGGGCTGTCTGGGTAAAAGCACCAGGACTTTATATCTTTCATGCAGGTCCATGACCTCATGGCCGGAAAGAAATAAAATTACGCCAGAATTGTGACAATTTCCAGCCAATTTCAGCCTCATGAAGTCATTGGAAGGACAGATGTTTTAATACACTTTTTAGAAAGAGAAGCTCTGCTTGAGGGATTGTGATGCATGAATATTGTGTTCCATACGCAGTCTATTCATTAACTATTTATCAGACCATTATTTTCTTGATTAATCAATGTAGTGATATCATCGATTAATCGACATATCGTTGCAGCTCTAGTCTATTGTTTCCTGTTTGTCAGTGTCCAGTGCAGCGCTTCTTGCCTTCAACAAGTTTACATAGAGATTCACCAACAATGAGGGACTGACAATCTGGTTACTCATATTCCAAAAAGCTAGCATTGATTTTCACATTTCTCTCTGTCTGTAAAGAGGAGCTTCCCCCTGAGCAGCAGGAGGAGGAGGAGCCGGGGCCCCCGCACATTAAAGAGGAAGAGGAGGAGTTCCCCGTGAAGACTGAACATGATGATGAGTGCGCTCAGTGGTCCCAGCTTCATCAGCGCCAAACTGAGGAGGAGAGAGAGGCAGAAGCTGTAGCCAGCACCTCAACTCAACAGATGGAAACACAAGCTGATGGAGAGGACTGGGGAGTGTCAGAAGCAGCCAGTAGCTCAGATCCAGCTGCTGCTTTACAACCAGCTGGTGCTGAGCAGCTCTTCTCTTCACACGCCTCTCAAACTGACACTGAGGACAGTGACGGAGGTCGGGAAAAGGCCGCGGAACCTCCGTCGGGTTCTCAAACACTGGAACCGGGGCACACGCTCCGTGTTGGTTCTACTTTAGGTTGTAAAGTTTGCGGAGGACCTTTCCTTTCCAGTTTGTCGTTATTGATTCACGCTCGACTCCATGCAGAAGACTGTGGCTTGTGCGGAAAACACTTGGAGCCTTCGGAGACGCTGGAGCTTCACTTCCAAACGCACAGAACGTGCGGTGTTTGCGGTAAGGTCAGTGCCTCCATCAGCGCGCTGGAGCGGCACATGCGGGTTCACGCCCGACGGAACTCGGTCGCCTGTGCTGTCTGCGGGGAAGGCTTTCCCTTCAAGGGAGATCTGAGGAGGCACTTGCGAACACACTCCGGGGCGGGGCCCTTCGGCTGCTCGCTGTGCGGCAAAGGATTCCACTCCAGATATAATCTCCACATCCACACCCGACTCCACACCGGAGAGAAGCCTTTTGTCTGCTCGCTGTGCGGCAAAACCTTCAACCAGAAGGCGAATCTCAACGCGCACGTCCGACTGCACGCCGGAGGGAAGCCGTTCGGCTGCGGCGTTTGCGGGAAGGGCTTCACCAAGCAGCGCTACGTCCGCACCCACCGCTGCGAGAAAGGGCAGTTGTGAAGTGAATAAATAATATCGGACGCGTCCTTTCTGATTTGGACTGTTTGGGGTGTATGTGTTTAACAGAGGGCTCCGAAGCCAGACAGCCCCAAAACATGTTGAGACACAGAGCCTCAATGATGTTCATACTGTCTCAAAACGTTGTTTCATAGGAATCAAACGGAAAGGCCCAAAGTCCATCACGTGTGGCAGGTGGATGTTGCAGTCTCCTATTCCCTGCAACACGTTATCTGCTGCAGGATTTGGACTAAAGTGACTTTAAAGGTGCAGTCTGTATAATTTAGTGGCATCTAGCGGTGAGGTTGCAGCTCACCGCTAGATACACCAACTCAACACCCCTCCAGGTGGTGGTGCAACATGGCGGCTCCCGTGGAGGAGACGGTGAGCGCCAAACTCATCAAAGTTCCTCTCTAGAGCCAGTGTTTGGTTTGTCCCTTCTGGACTCCTGTACAATCATGGCGGTGCAACACGGCGGCCTCTGTGAAGCGTACCCGCTCCCAATGTAGATGAAAACAGCTCATTCTAAGGTAACGCCAGAACAAGCATTCTTATTTTCATGTGATTAAACACTAATTAAAACATACTTATAAATGTTATATTCCATTTCTGACAAGTCCACTCTGTAAACTCTACAAACTGCATCTTTAACTTTAATGACGTCCACTTTGGTTTGCACTGGCAGGTCACAGGATACCAAATTAAAATATACTGGAGAAGTCAGTACTTCAGTTCTTATGTGTATGTGTGAACTCAGCGCTACTTGTTTTTTACATGAATTTGTTTGTTGATTTTCTAAACTTTATTTAATACAGTTATATTTTTGTATTATTGTTAGAAATAGGCTCATATTATTAGTCGTAGTTATATAATAGTCATATAAGTTATCCTTATTATAATGAATATTGCTATTATTATTATAGTAACAATAATATTACAATGCTCCACTCTCATATATATGTACAAACATACATACATAGAGACAGGGTTTAATGAAGGGTTATCTCGTTTAAAACCACTTATTTAATTCTGGTAACATGATTTGTCGCTCCCACTGTCGTGTTTTTGTAAAGAGTTTATAAAGATTTCTTGTGTTCTTGTGGAGGGGATGGTAGCTCAGGAGGTAGAGCTGGTGGTCTAGTGATCTAAAGGTTGCTGGTTGGATCCCAGGCTCCTCCTGCTAGCATGCTGTAGTGTCCTTGAGCAAGACACTTAACCCCTAATTGCTCCTGATGGCTGCGTCCGTCGGTGTTTGAACAATTGTAAGTGGCTTTGGATAAAAGTGTCTGATCAATGTAATGTGACAGACCGATCCGCTGCCAACCAATCACAGAAGGCGTAACAAGTTAGGGCATCAATAAGGAGACGGTAGATCAGGCGGTAGAGCTGGTGGTCTAGTGATCCAAAGGTTGCTGGTTCAATCCCAGGCTCCTCCTGCTAGCATGCTGTAGTGTCCTTGAGCAAGACACTTAACCCCTAATTGCTCCTGATGGCTGCGTCCGTCAGTGTTGAAACAATTGTGAGTCGCTTTGGATAAAAGCGTCTGCTAAATGAAATGTAATATGTAATATCAACAGAGCCCCTTGCTCTCCGCTTGGGCTTCCCCTCACATCTCCATAGCAAGGACTTTAAAGAGCAGGTTATAACAACACAACAGTTTTGATATAAAATGATCTTACATTTCTCTTCCATCTGTGTAAGGTTTGGTGGAGGCCTTGAAATGTGCGCTGCCTGTTAGTGTGGAAGGTATTTAAGTAGTTAAATATGATTACAACTTATTGATATTTATTTTCTATATTTTTGTTTTGAGTCTCATGTGGACATTTTGTTATTACCTCCTGATTCAGGAGCAACCAACTGGATTGAACATACAGATGTATAATACAGTGTAGGTTTGAAGGCATATTGTCATGATTTCTGAGCAACATCATCTGACAGCAGGTGTTTTGTGTTCCAACAGTAAGTCCAATAAATTCCACTTTTGGTTCCAGACCATTTTCATTCAATGTTGACAGAAATCAAACAAACAGGTATTTTTTGCATATAATCAATGAATCAAGTAGGAAACCGTTGCCTGATAGTTTTCAGCAGGAAGCTGATGTTCAGCAGAAACACATTCTGAACAATCAGTAATAAATACTCAACCCCAGAATAACCACCAAAGGCAGACTCAACATGTGGGCAAAACAGTACACAGCCTGAGCAGCATGGTGCAGGACACACTGCCCCATGAACTTGTGCTCATTGATGCTGAAATGCTAATGCTAGGTAGCGCAGCACAGAGAAACACTGAATGTGACACAACAGGAACGTTGTTATTATTACATTACATTGATCAGACGCTTTTATCCAAAGCCACTTACAATTATTCAAACACCGACGGACGCAGCCATCAGGAGCAATTAGGGGTTAAGTGTCTTGCTCAAGGACACTACAGCATGCTAGCAGGAGGAGCCTGGGATCCAACCAGCAACCTTTAGATGACTAGACCACCAGCTCTACCTCCTGAGCTACCATCCCCACTGTTGTCACCAGAGCAAACTCTGGAATACAGGAAGTAGACAGGCACCTCTTAACTATTAGAATAAAATAACACCAACAGCTGTGTCCTCTATCTAAGGAAACAACATAAAGCCTGGCGCACACAGGGCTCCACATTACCCACAATGCAATCTGTGAAAGCGAAGATCCCTATATCTAACGTGACAGGTGCTTGACACCAGTGAATGATAGGTTTCTACAATGAGGTGGATGTGGTTCCTACAGTAAGGTGGACGTGGTTCCTACAGTAAACCGGAAGTGGTTCCTACAGTAAGGTGGACGTGGTTCAGTGTGTTCCTACAGTGAGGTGGACGTGGTTCAGTGTGTTCCTACAGTGAGGTGGACGTGGTTCGTACAGTGAGGTGGACGTGGGACCTACAGTGAGGTCGCTATGCATGGAGACCTTGCTGAGCACAGGAGGGTCTGCTCCTCCTGCTGGACTCTACCAGAAAAAAAAAACACCACCATCTGGATTGAAGTATTTGTGGCTTTTTGGCCGATGTACTTCACTCTCTATTGGATCAACTCTAACCTTCTCTCTGTAGACTGATTTCCACATTTGAAATCTAAAGGTGAATACATAGAGCGGCCACTCTTGATGGAGACAGAGCTGGGTTCAGGACTGTCAGGACTCTGGAGTCTTCTGGAGTCCACCGCTCCAAAGGCTGGATGGAGAAGAGGTGCTATTCCCAACACTGTCCTGCTGAGCCCGTACGTACCTGAGTAGGACATCACAACAAGTTGAGGGCTTCTCTCATGAGGGTGTTATGATGTGTCTCTTTAAATCGCCCTGATAAGAAAAGTCTCTTCACAAACCCAACATTTGGAGGGTTTCTCCTTGGTGTCAACGTGCATTTGTTCTTCAAGCTTCCTGTTTGAGGGCCACGTTCCACCACAAACACCTTCTATGAGTTTCATAGTGAAGGTTCAGAGTCTCTGTGGATTCCAAATGTTTACCACACCAACCACGCTGTCCTACATGGACTGTGGCATGATGCATAATTAAAATATCAACTTTGGGCTCTGGTTCCACTGTTTGAGAACCTGACGGAGGTTCCGGGGCCTCCTCCTGACCTCCGTCACTGTCCTCAGTGTCAGTTTGAGAGGAGTGTGAAGAGAGGAGCTGCTCAGCACCAGCTGGTTGTAAAGCAGCAGCTGGATCTGAGCTACTGGCTGCTTCTGACACTCCCCAGTCCTCTCCATCAGCTTGTGTTTCCATCTGTTGAGTTGAGGTGCTGGCTACAGCTTCTGCCTCTCTCTCCTCCTCAGTTTGGCGCTGATGAAGCTGGGACCACTGAGCGCACTCTTCATCATGTTCAGTCTTAACGGGGAACTCCTCCTCTTCCTCTTTAATGTGCGGGGGCCCCGGCTCCTCCTGGCCCAGACCGGGGCCCCGCTCCTGCTTCTCAGGGGGAAGCTCTGGAGGCAACGCTGCCAGATCTAAATAAAAGAACCATGAAAATCACACATAAGAGTTGGTGTTATTATTCAGGACTTATACAGTTCTTATAATGAAGAGTAGAAGAACCGGCACTAGTAGTATTTGCAGCCTTCTCTTTGCTGAAAACTAAACCGGTGGAGGAACATCAAAGAGCGTTTTATAAAGGTTTTCGGATGATGTATTCCTATGTGGATTTACAAAAGCATGACAATTGGATGAATTGAACTTGGAAAACAATGACGTCAATCTCATTTTCATGTTTTA
This sequence comes from Zeus faber, assembly GCF_960531495.2. NCBI lineage: Eukaryota > Metazoa > Chordata > Actinopteri > Zeiformes > Zeidae > Zeus > Zeus faber. Next base: position 1,391,590 of record NC_137193.1, on the reverse strand, counting down.
TATGTAGTGTGAAAGAGTGTCTAAAAACTCCCTCTGGTATCAGGGTGGCTTGAAGAGGGGCAGGCTGTCAGATAACACGTGTTAATTCATCCTCATTGTAGTGAGGCGTGTGTAGTGACTCATTCACACCAATAAACGAGCAATCACACACAGAGCGGAAGGACCACGTTGCTCTGTTATCAACGAGTTCAACAGCTCAACGGAAGAGTGCAATGAACGGAAGCCATCAGACCAAACTAGAGTTTGCTCGGATGGTCAAGTCCTCCTCTCGGTCACGCCTTTTTTCCCCTGCCAGGATGCATTTAGAAGACTGCTCTTTACGTGGGAAACATGAATCTAGCCACAATGCCCAAACTTGGTCTTGAAACTCACACCACCTGTGGAGTTTGTGGTAAAATACCTTCCTGGTTTCAGGACATTGAAAGACACCTGCAGTCCACAGCAAACAAAAACCCTCCGGATGTTCAGTTTGTGAGAAAGGCTTTTGGTTCAATGTGAGGTGACGCGTGAGGAAACATGCAAAGAAGATTCAGTTGGAACAGTCACTCAGTCTTTGGTGAAGGATTCTGTTCCAGGTTGTCCACAAGGGGGAGAAACCCTTCAGCTGCAACTTCTGTGGTTAGAGCTGCAGCGGTTAGTCAAGTCATTGATTGATTAATTGCCACCATCACTATTTTGACAATCGTTTTGAGTCACTTTTTAGGAAGAATATTCTTATTGCAGCTTGTTAGATGTGAATGCTTCCTTCTTTCTTTTGTGCTGTGTGACCGTCTACTGAATATCTTTGGCTTGTGACAACACATTTGAGGACGTCCTCTTGGCTTTTGGGAAACGTACGTCCACATTTTTAACATTTCATGACATTTTATGGACAAAACAAAGAAACAATGAATGGGGAAAACAATGGACAGATGAATGGACGATGAGCGTAGCGGTTAGTTGCAGCTCTATCTATAATAAAAGCTCCAGTGACGATGGAGCTCTGAGACGACATGTCCCTGTGTCCACACGGGGGAGAAGCTCTGCAGCTGCAGCAGCGCCTGCGGGAGAAAAGCCTCGACCGAAGAAGATATCTGAAAACACACAAGGAAAGCTGCAGCTAACCATTACTTTCATCATTGGCAATGACACCTTTCCAACGATTTCCCGCCTCTGGATAATCGAGCGGGCTTCTTCTTTAATTTGACCTTCATCGCTCATGTCATTATTAAAGTGACGATATTGTTCAAGTTCAAGTTCAAGTTCAAGAGATTATTTGTCACATACATATACATACGTTCATACATATATGCAGTGAAATGTCATGACACCCGGTGATTACGCACAATAAGCTCTATAAATACTAAAAAATACCAAAATATGCGTAATCGCCACAAGGTGCTAATAACAGTGTTGTAATCATGGTCTCTCTGTGGTAAACGTCACGTCAACAATCGTAGAGTTCTGTGGTGGCAGCGAGCTCCACCAATCAGCTGTTACACTTTTAGGAGCCTGAGTTGTGTCGTCCTTCTCCATGACATGGGGAATAGAACATGTTTTCCTCAGAGCAAGGTTGATATGGTACGGAGGTGTGGCTTCTACAGGAGCAGGTTCCATCCTTCCACCATCTCAGCTCATGGTCCCTGTCTACCTTGGACGGTCACCACATCATGGCTGATCATCAAAACCCCGGACTCAGAACATGAATGAGGTTTTCACTTCCGGAAACTCACTGCTGAGCTCTGGGGACCTCTTTAAAAAGTACTGCACTGCAATGAAATGCCACCCGTTATCATTGAATGTACTTCAAGGTTTAATTATGGGATTCAAGGGGGCCTATTAAACTCCTTTTCAACAGGTTAATATAGGTGTCTGAGGTCTCCAGAACATGTTTTTGAAGGTATACAACTCAGATGATGCACTCAAGCCGTTGTAACATGCTTTGAAAAGCAGTGGTCTCCAACTCCAATGACCTGGGGGCAAATGGCCAGGTTGCCTTCTCCGAGGGGGGCCGTGTTGAACGTCAAGTAAAAACCGGCCTGTTTGTTTTTGTTGTTTGCTTTTCTCCTGCACATTAATGACCTATTCAATTCTGTTTCATATTTTGAAAACGTAAAGTACATTTGTGTGGATTAATAAAGCATTGTGATTTGAAAAATGTATTTGTGGGGCAGATTTATCAATATATTATCACCATGTAGCGGGCCACATTAAATTGGCCCCTGGGCCTGTAGTTTGAGACCCCTACTCTAAACGATCCCGTTCCAAAACGGGCTGTTTCTGTGTGTGTAGCTCTAAATGTCAATGATTTCACCGCACCAATCCGCCAACATCTGCTTCTCAACTAATTTGAGGCGAGAAATTACCAATCCAGTCTACAAGGCCTAGTTTAAAAGTTTGTTCCCACTCTTCGCTGCCGATACGCATCTGGGGGAAAGCAGGATTGTTTTTGTTTCATGTAAATGTCATAAAATTAAATAAAAAGCATCTACAATAAAAACAGTTTTTATTGCTTTTGTTTTGGAGACACGCACAGCGGAGCGTGTGCCGCAGCCTCCAGTGAATCTACCGCATACTTGTTTTTCTGAGAAAGAAACGGCAGAATTACTTTTTGAATACTTACATTTCCTTCATCTGCAGGTTCTTCATGCACAGTTGGGATTGATGAATCCTCTTTCTTTTCAAAGATTTGTGCTGGTCTCTGCAAGCCAACAACAGAGCATTTCCCATGATAAGCTCTTGTCTTCAATTCTAGCGGGTCCGGTGACGCTCCAGCCGCCGGAGTTACTCAGATGAGGGTGGTTCTAATTCTACTGAACCCTGGATGAAGTACATAAGGGCTGCAAAGCTGAACGGCGTATTTTATGTATTTATGTTTTCTAAATATGCGGCTCACAGCAAACGGACCGGGTTATCTTAATTCACAGTCGGTGTGTTAGTAGGTCTGTCAGAGACCCAAATGTATGTGCACAAGCACTGAAAGTTTTTTTCATCATATGTCGCCTTTAAACCTATACAGAAAGGCGTTTGAGGATATTAAAACAATTATTGAAAACAAAATTTGAATGGTAAACTGCTACTCGGACCTCGTTTCATGACAAAGCAAACAAGGATACAGAGAATTAAACGTAGTGGTCTCGGACATGATGCGGAACAAATCACCCTCACCGCCCCATCGACACACCCATGGCTTTCATGTCTGATGAGTAAAACCTGTGCAGCGGTGCGGCTTCTCTCCACGATGGGTTGACAAATGTGAAGATTCTTTTTGTCTCTTCAGAGGGAACAGCTGAACCGTTTCTCTCCGCTGTGTCGCCTCATGTGCTCCCTCAGATTGTTCTTATAGGAAAAGCCCTTTCCACAAACTGAACACCGGAACAGTTTCTCCTTGGTGTGAACTCTGAAGTGTTCCCCCAGCTTACTAAGAGAGGGCCAGATTCTACCACAAATGCCGCACGTCCTGTGCATTTCAAAGTGAACTTTTAGGGTCTCTGAAGGCTCCAAATGTTTCCCGCACAAAGCACAATCTTGCAAATGCAATCTAGCGTGAAGCAGTAAGCCTTTGCTTGAAAGAAAAGGCCCTCCACAAACTTTACAAGGAAATGAACTTGATTCTTTTTTTCCCAACGGTTTCAGTTCATCAGGCGATGCCATTGATTTCTTGAAGTGCGACCTTTGTCCTTCGACCCTGTGCGTCTTCTCTAGTATGAGTGTGTTTAAACCTGACGGAGGTTGTCTGGTCTCCTCCCGACCTCCGTCACTGTCCTGAGTGTCAGTTTGAGAGGAGTGTGAAGAGAAGAGCTGCTCAGCACCAGCTGGTTGTAAAGCAGCAGCTGGATCTGAGCTACTGGCTGCTTCTGACACTCCCCAGTCCTCTCCATCAGCTTGTGTTTCCATCTGTTGAGTTGAGGTGCTGGCTACAGCTTCTGCCTCTCTCTCCTCCTCAGTTTGGCGCTGATGAAGCTGTGACCACTGAGCGCACTCTTCATCATGTTCAGTCTTCACGGGGAACTCCTCCTCTTCCTCTTTAATGTGCGGGGGCCCCGGCTCCTCCTGGCCCAGACCGGGGCCCTGCTCCTGCTGCTCAGGGGGAAGCTGCTCTTTACAGACAGAGAGCTGCTGGAGCTCTGGAGGCAACGCTGACAAACAAACACAGGGAGGAGAAACATCTTGTTGGTCACTTGGTCACGAACGACAAAACGCAACAAAAACAACAGAAGCTGGAATTTACAGCAGGGGGGCATTCAAAAACAGTATATTCAGACTTTTACTTGTTAGTGGTGATGGTTTCGATAAAGATTTAAAGGTGCAGTTTGTATAATTTAGTGGCATCTAGCGGTGAGGTTGCAGCTCACCACCAACTCAACACCCCCCCAGGTGGTGCAACATGGCGGCTCCCGTGGAGGAGACGGTGAGCGCCAAACTCATCAAAGTTCCTCTCTAGAGCCAGTGTTTGGTTTGTCCCTTCTGGACTCCTGTACAATCATGGCGGTGCAACACGGCGGCCTCTGTGAAGCGTACCCGCTCCCAATGTAGATGAAAACAGCTCATTCTAAGGTAACGCCAGAACAAGCATTCTTATTGTCATGTGATTAAACACTAATTAAAACATACTTATAAATGTTATATTCCATTTCTGACATGCCCGCTCTGTTACTTTAATGACATTCACTTTGGTTTGCACTGGCAGGTCACAGGATACCAAATTAAAATATACTGGAGAAGTCAGTACTTCAGTTCTTATGTGTATGTGTGAACTCAGCACTACTTGTTTTTTAAATTAATTTGTTTGTTGATTTTCTAAACTTTATTTAATACGGTTATATTTTTGTATTGTTAGAAATAGGCTCATATTATTATTATTATTATTAGTCGTAGTTATATAATAGTCATATTAGTTATCCTTATTGTTATAATGAATATTGCTATTATAAGATTAAATTAGATTCAACTTTATTGTCACTAGCAGGTACAGGTACAGAACCAATGAAATGCAGTTGACATCTAACCAGAAGTGCAAAAGAAGGATTTAAATACCAAAGTACTATATATGTATTATGTACAACAGTGTAAGGTTATAAATACAGGTTTGTCAGGAGTACAGGGGGATTATGTACAGAGAGTATAAATATACATTTTATATAAATACTAATATATATATATATATATATATATGTATGCAGTATATCTATGTATATTGTGCAGGTTTTGGTCAGGTTATGGAATATAAAAAAAAGTTAAAAAATTATTGTGCAGTTTTTTAGGTGATAGCAGTGCAAGGGAAATTGATGAAACAGTGCATTAGTGAGTGTAAACAGTTATACAGTGCAAAGCAGTAAATGTAAACAGGTGAACATTGCAGAAAGTGAAATGCAACACGTAAGCAGGTAACAACAGGTAAGCAGGTAACAACAGGTAAGCAGGTAACCATTTAAAAGTCCAGTGCTAGATGGGGGGTGGGGGTTTATTCAGCAGTGTTCCAGCCTCTGGAAAGAAGCTGTACTTGAGCCTGCTGGTGCGGGAGCGCAGGCTCCTATATCACTTGCCAGATGGGAGAAGGGTGAAAAGTCAATGGTTAGGGTGGTGTCATCCTTGACAATGCATTTGGCTTTGTTTAAGCAGCGGTCATGGTATGTGTTGTGGATGGGGGGGGGGGGGTATACAGCCAATAGTCCTCTGGGCAGAGTTCACTACTCGTACCAGACAGAGATGCAGTTTGTAAGTACGCTCTCAGTGGTACAGCGGTAGAAGTCCAATAGAATCCTAGGACAAAGCTGTGCTTTCTTAAGGGTCCGTAGGAAGTGAAGGCGCTGATGCGCCTTCTTCACCAGACTGGAGGAGTTGAGGGACCAAGAGAGATTTTCTGTGATGTGGACCCCAAGGAACTTTAAGCTAGACACACGCTCCACCTCAGCACCGCTGATATGGAGGGGGGTGTGCCCTGTTCCTGGTTCTCCTCAAGTCCACAATGATCTCCTTGGTCTTCTTGGTGTTCAGTTCCAGGTTATTGTTTTTACACCACGTAGTTAGATGTTGAACCTCATCCCTATATGCTGTTTCATCCTCATCTCTGATCAGGCCCACCACAGTGGTATGAAATACCAGTTGGTATCAACTGGTATTTAGTATCAACTGGTATTTAGTAACACATGGTATTTCGTATCAACTGGTATTTAGTATCAACTGGTATTTAGTAACACATGGTATTTAATATCAACTGGTATTTAGGATCAACTGGTATTTAGTATCAACTGGTATTTAGTAACACATGGTATTTAGTATCAACTAGTAGTTTGTATCAACTGGTATTTCGTCACAACTGGTATTTCGTATCAACCGGTATTTAGTCACAACTGGTATTTCGTATCAACTGGTATTTCGTATCAACTGGTATTTCGTATCAACTGGTATTTAGTATCAACTGGTATTTAGTATCAACTGGTATTTAGTAACACATGGTATTTAGTAACACATGGTATTTAGTAACACATGGTATTTCGTATCAACTGGTATTTAGTAACAACTGGTATATAGTATCAACTGGTATTTAGTCACAACTGGTATTTAGTATCAACTGGTATTTAGTATCAACTAGTAGTTCGTATCAACTGGTATTTAGTATCAACTAGTAGTTCGTATCAACTGGTATTTAGTATCAACTAGTAGTTCGTATCAACTGGTATTTAGTCACAACTGGTATTTAGTATCAACTGGTATTTAGTATCAACTGGTATTTAGTATCAATTGGTATTTAGTAACACATGGTATTTAGTATCAACTAGTATTTAGTCACAACTGGTATTTAGTATCAACTGGTATTTAGTATCAACTGGTATTTAGTAACACATGGTATTTAGTAACACATGGTATTTAGTCACAACTGGTATTCAGTATCAACTGGCATTTTGTATCAACTGGTATTTAGTATCAACTGGTATTTAGTATCAACTGGTATTTAGTATCAACTGGTATTTAGTATCAACTGGTATTTAGTAACACATGGTATTTAGTATCAACTGGTATTTAGTAACAAGGCTCAGCAACGTGAGCAGCGTCAATGAAGCAGAAGCAGGAAAACAACCTGGAGGGAATCAAACCGGTGACGTGTGAGGAGAACGCTCAGCACGAGTGATAATAAAAGAACAATAATAAAGCTGCAATGCGCTGTTACGGAGTCATAAACAATAGAAGGAGGTGGTGTTAAACAGGTGGGTGTGGAGGTGTGGAGGCTCCAGACCTGCAGTGTGCAGCACCACCTGAGGACTCCAAGCAGCGCTCACTAACTTGCTCAGCTCCATCTTTTCTCTTTTTAAGCGACAAACTTCCTCCTCGTGTCCTGAAAGCGTTTCTTCCATCAAGCCCCACATGTGCTCCGCATCTGGCCGCACTGGCCGCTGGAGCATCGCCCTCAGCGCCTCCGCCCTCTGCATCCTCTCTGGTGGGTCCGGAGCAGCTAAGCTACCTAGCCGCTAAGCTACCTAGCCGCTAGCCTCCGAGGCGCTGCTGGCGCACGTTGATGACGTTCCTTTGTGTCCTTCTGGTCCAAGAACTGAGAAGGGTCAGAATCTGAGAAACCTAATTTAAAACATACACGAATGAAATAATAACAATTGTAATTATAATGTATATAAGTAGAATAATAATTGTAATAGGTTTAATAAGTATTCTTGTGTATCTCCATTTGTCGTAGTTATTTAAACATACAAAACCCCTGGAAGGCTCCCGGCTGATAAGTCGCAAGGTGTGACGTCACTGAGCGGGTCCTTACGTTTTTACATTTACATTACATTTACATTACATTTACATTTACATTTACATTACATTTACATTACATTTACATTTACATTTACTTTACATTTACATTACATTTACATTACATTACATTTACATTTACATTTACATTACATTTACATTTACATTTACATTTACATTACATTTACATTTACATTACATTTACATTTACATTACATTTACATTACATTTACATTTACATTACATTTACATTTACATTTACATTACATTTACATTACATTTACATTTACATTACATTTACATTACATTTACATTACATTACATTTACATTACATTTACATTTACATTACATTTACATTTACATTTACATTTACATTTACATTACATTTACATTACATTTACATTTACATTTACATTACATTTACATTACATTTACATTACATTACATTTACATTACATTTACATTTACATTTAGTCATTTATCAGACGCTTTTATCCAAAGCGACTTACAAGGGAGAATAACATTCAAGCTACATTGCGACAGAGATTAGTGTTACAACAACATTCGTGTAACAATAAATACTGCAAGTGCGTTTTAAACTTCTATGAATCTAAAACATGTATTTGTCAACATTTTGAATCTTAGAGGTAAAGAACAAATGTACCTTCTGCAAAACTGAACAAAATACTCCCGATCGTCTTTTCTAGGGCTGGCCATATAGTCTTTGACATTTTGGGAAGGCTTTGAGAATTATTTACGCTGCAAAACACCACATGACGTCATCGTCGAAGGGACATGTACTGTTACTTCTTTTGAATGTAAAGATGAAAATGTATGCACTATTGTTAAGCTTTTAATTGTATGGGGGAAGTTCCACATCCATGAAGCTACATTTCTTCATCTTTGACGTTATTTCTCATAGAAATGGAACATTATGAAGAAACGCACGTCAGCAGTTAATTATTATAAGTGTATTCAGAAATGTTTATTTGAAGAAGCCTAAATGAATCTTTTCCATATTGTTATTGATTGTTTGTACATTCTTACACCAAATACATTTCTATAAGTCTATATCCGAGTTTTTTTTCTAGAAAGCCTCTGCAGATGAATGTATTGGTTTCCTCTATTTATTTGACTTATTTATCAGTTCATTTCAATGTTTTTCTTCAAACACGTTGATTAAAACCCCCGAGAGGCTCATAAGTCACGCGGGGTGACGGCACTGTGCCTTTATTTAATAATAACCCTCAAATCTCTCATAAAACGATACCAAATCAATACGTTTTTGAAATATATATTCCAAAAAGGCATTTGAAGACCAAGGATTGGTTTCCTCTATTTACTTGAGTAAATTATTATTTTGTTTTATAAATGTTTTATATTTTTCTATATTACTGTTATATTTATTATTATTATTATTTTATTTATTTATTAATAATTATTATTATTATTATTATTATTATTATTATTATTATTATTATTATTATTATTAATAAATTAAATGAGGCTGCTCGTCCCAGACCCTCTTCCGGTCTGGGAGCCCACCCACCGGAAGCATCCGCCCCATGAGCCTGAAGTAAACAAAGGGCCGCCATGTTGGAACGATGCTCCAGCGGCCAGTGCGGCCAGATGCGGAGCACATGTGGGGCTTGATGGAAGAAACGCTTTCAGGACACGAGGAGGAAGTTTGTCGCTTAAAAAGAGAAAAGATGGAGCTGAGCAAGTTAGTGAACGCTGCTTGGAGTCCTCAGGTGGTGCTGCACACTGCAGGTCTGGAGCCTCCACACCCACCTGTTTAACACCACCTCCTTCTATGATCTGTGCCTCACATCACCCTCCAGGGCTTGATAAAGTCTTATGTTCAACACACAACATGCTTCATCAGGCGTCTGCAGCTCCTGACAAACTCTTTACATGGATTCACTTCAAAGCTTCAACCATCAGCTTCAAGCTCATCAGGACTTTGAATCTTGCCTCCACCTGTTATTAGTGTCTCCACCTGTGGCTGGTTCTCCACCTGTGTCTCCACCTGTGGCTGGTTCTTCACCTGTGGCTGGTTCTCTGGTTATCTCAGGCTTTATTTTGTGCTGGACTCGCATCACTACATGTAGCAGTGTGTTTTTGAGGGCATTCCCTGCTGCTTTCGTAGTATCATTTGAAGCTTATTTCTCATGGAATCAGTGAATAAGTAAACATGTCTTTGTGTGGAGTATGACACAACTAGAAGCAGATGTGGAAGGCAGGAAGGGGCTCCTTCCATCACCCATGGACAAGGAATACAGAGGGTTAGGGGATCCAATCAACCTCATGAAGTACATGTTTGTATGAAGACATGATATAACATGTTTAGATATGAGTAGGATATGACTTATTAAGACATCATATGAACAATGTATTCAGACAATATAAATAAGAGTGAACGTCTTGACAGAGAGGCCTCTGTAAAGCAAGAGAATGGGGGCTTTCTTTGAGTGACCTGTGACCTCTCTCCAAGGTAGAGAGGGGTACTGAGTAATTATCTCCACATGGTGTCTAAGCTCAGAAAAATAGGAGACAAGGAGGAGTCAATGCTTCGAGAAGAATATACAACAATATATAACAATAATTAATAAAGAGTCTGATCTGTGCATCCAACTTACCTCAGGCGCTGCCTATTTGTTGAAAGAACCTGACAGTGGGCTTTCCTCCACCACACTTCCTCCAAACACTTGTTTGCTAACGTGAGGATAGAAGCTTTAATAGTCACATCAGGGCCTCCTCACACTCAGGGCGTGGCCACTTGGAACATCTACTCAGCTGCAGCTTGTCAAATGAAGCTCTGTCCTCCCTCAGCTCTGTGCTGCTCTCTGTGGCTCTAGTGTTTCATCAAGGTCTCTGTGTTTGAATGTGGCCGCCCTTCATAACAATGTGGGAACAAAGTTCAAAAGCTCAAATGTTTGACTGAGTCCTAGTTTTCCTCCTTGTGTTTGTTTGTCAGCGTTGCCTCCAGAGCTCCAGCAGCTTCCCCCTGAGCAGCAGGAGCGGGGCCCCGGTCTGGACCAGGAGGAGCCGGGGCCCCCGCACATTAAAGAGGAAGAGGAGGAGTTCTCCGTGAAGACTGAACAGGATGAAGAGTGCGCTCAGTGGTCCCAGCTTCATCAGCGCCAAACTGAGGAGAAGAGAGAGGCAGAAGCTGTAGCCAGCACCTCAACTCAACAGATGGAAACACAAGTAGTAGAAGTAGAAGTAGAAGTGGATCCACAGACTGAGACTGAAGACAGCGACGGAGGTCGGGAGGAGACGGCAGAACCTCCGTCAGGTAACTGCTTCCTGTGGCTGTTTGGATCAGTGTCGGCAGGTGATGAGTTCCTCAGTTTTTGATCCCCAGTTCAAGAAAAGTCCAAATACTAATAAATTGATGTATGAAGTTCTAGGCCTGTTTGAATCCTGTTGTAGTTTTTCCTAAATATCCATAAATGCTTCCATCGTTTGAGTGACTAGTGCACAGGAAAGCAGATCAATTACAATTTCTATGTTTTGCAACAAGATCAGCCTCCTCCTCCATTTTATTCCTATTGAGGTAATATTCCAACCTTGTAAGCGAGGTGTAAAAACCCTGTTCCTCAAAGCTCCTTGTGAATCCTGCCGAATGTTACTGTTTACAGACCTAGATGAATCGGTGCTATTCCGCTCAACGGTGTCACCTTCAAGGGAATCACTCATTTTCAGCATCAAAATGGCCGATGAGGCTGAGCTCTAGTTTCCGGGTAGCGACAGAGCAGTGAGTTGAGCCGGGGAAGGTGGAACTCCATCTCCAATCGCCGAATGAAGAGTGAAGTAAGAAACAAAGTAAAATAAGCGGTGTTGGGAGCTTTCTGTGCTGATAAGATCATATTTCCCGTTGTGAGAGATGCGATGCCGCTCGTTTGTCTGGAAAACCTCAAACTTTCAAGTTTCATTTCAAAGTCTCCGTTCAGAATGGAATTGAGATTGTCCGTTCATCTCTAGGGGGCGCTACGCCACAGTTTCTGGACCGGCCGGAGAGGGCTCTTCTTAGAGCCGGAGAGGTGGAGGACATGGCGGGGAGTAGGTTTGGTGTCCGTTTTGGTGCTGAGAACGGCTGGAGTTCCCCCTTGTAAGCGTTGCAGTGTCGTCAGGAATGCAGGGTTGGTTGTTTGGGAACCAGCGCAGCCTCTTGGCGGCTGCAAAGCTGCTCTCTCACCACACGGTGGGAGAGACGCTGTCGTGTCCTCACCCTGGTTGTCCGGCAACACGTTCCGGCACCTTGTTCTCGCTCGTGTTTGGGCCAACGTGCGCGGTGTGGTTTGGAGACATGGGCCTGGCTCTTTGCTTTCATGCAGATTGTGTTGAGCGTTACGTGTCGCCTGGGGAGCAGTGTCACATTTAGTCGACCACAACAGACAGAAAACATAGAAGAAACACGTTTTTTTTCCCAAACTTAAACACTAAAATATGGATCTGCAATTATAAATCCGTTTTCCAAGCTCATCCTCAAGTCACGCTTCCTTCTTCTTCGTTTCTTCCGTTCGGAAGCCGCCTCGCAAAAGTTCAGCCAACCGGCTTGTTTGCCGTGTTTTGGGAGGTGTGGGCGCCGGCTCCTCCGCGACCTGCGGTGACCCAGCAGCTGGCGCGCGGTGCAGCTCGGCAGAGACGTCCACGTGCTCCTACGCAGAAGCATGAAGCAGGCTGTACAGGTCACACGGGGTGATGTTTCTGAGTCTACGGGAAAGGGAGACGTGGTTGGAATCCATGTTGCCGGTCAGAAAACCACAAAACCAAACAAAGTACTAGTAAAGTAACGAGGAGAGGTCAGAAAGGAAGGCACTAGTAACTAGACTCGTAAGCACTAGAGCCGCGGGTAAGGCGAGGAAACGATGAGAAAGAAGTGCATCAGAGAACACAAAGGCTCATGGGTATTATACCGTACGTCATGGAAACCAGTAAGCATTACATTATCAAACACAAGTTCAAAGATATTTTATTGAATGAGCAACCAACCAACACAATACACTCTGGTGATGGTTCTGTCATCACCCTGCGCTAATCCTCTCTTCTTTCTTTTCCTTTCTCCTTCTGTTCTTCCAGGAGCAAAATCCCAGTCGGCCCGGACTCGGTCCGGCTCCTCCCCTTCGTCATCTCAGCTCTTCCTCCACAAACGCAGGAAGAGGAGTCACCGCGAGCTTCACTTCCAGCGGCTGAGAGGCGGCGTGATTGGAGCAGAGAATCTCCTCCCCTCGGCGGCCTCTCGGCCAATAGGAGCCTCCGGAACCGCCCGCAGCCGGAGCGACGCGCCGAGACCTCACGGCTGTGGGCGCTGTGGGAAAAGCTTTGGTCGGCGAACCGATCTGAAGAGGCACCAGAACATTCACTCTGGGGAGAAACTGCACCGCTGTGCACAGTGTGCCAAGCGCTTCAATAACGTCAGTAATTTAAAGACGCACGAGCGTATTCACACGGAAGAGAGACGATACCACTGTGAAGAGTGTGGGAAGAACTTTCGATTGAACGGCGATCTCAAAGCACATCGGCGTATCCACACGGGGGAGAAGCCGTACCTCTGCGACCGGTGCGGGAAGAGGTTTAGCAAAAAATGTAATTTGAACACACACCGACATATACACGCTGAACGGAAGCGGCACGGCTGTCTTCACTGCGGGAGGAGCTTCCGCGCCAAAGGAGACCTCAAAGTCCACCAGCGTCTCCACACCGGGGAGAAGCCGCACCGCTGTGCACAGTGTGGGAAGAGCTTCAATCACAGGGAAGGGCTGATCACACACCAGCGGAGCCACACGGGGGAGAAGCCCTACCACTGCCCGCAGTGCGGCAAGAGCTTCAGCCAGCTGCAGAACGTGCTGAGGCATCAGCGCACGCACACCGGGGAGAAGCCCTACCCGTGCTCCCAGTGCGGGAGAAGCTTCCGCCAGTTGGAAAACCTCAAGACGCACCGGCGCACGCACACCGGGGAGAAGCCGTACAAGTGCGCCCGGTGCGGGAAGAGCTTCACGCGCTCGTACGGCCTGAGGAAACACCGCTGCGTCCGGGCCGCCGAGTAGACCTCCGGTGGCCGCGGCGTTGTCTTTCCCACCGACGCGCGTCCAAACGGGAATCGCAGAGGAGAGCACGCGCGTCCAGAGGAGCCGACCTCGGCTTGGTTCATCGTCCGGTCACAGGCCTCCACCCAACAGCCCCACGCTCTGGTGCCTCGGGTGTGTGTTCAAATGGAATATAGCGCCGCACAAGCATGACAACCTCACTTGATAAGTGTGAACCGAACCAAACCCAGCGGCGGCGGGGTCATGGCTCCGGCCCGGTGTTCGCGGCCATAACACGCCTGACGTCACGTCAACGGGGCGCCGCTCTGAGGCGGAGTCGGGTTAAACCCCGACCCTGCCGCACACCTCCAACCTTCAAAGTGGATTCCTGCTGAGAAGAAGCTGGTGACCTGAAAACATGAATTCAAGTCAACAGGATTTTTCTGGCTGAATCAAAGAGTTTATAGTGAAATAGTGGAAGTTGATGGAATTGTGTGTTACTCTAAAGACTCTTTTTCATGGTATTCTCTCTCTTATGTGTCCTGAGATTCATTGATTCTCTCTTTCATGAAACATTCCTGTTACTCCTCTGACACCTAGTGGACATCTTAAGTTCATACAATGTATTAGTTAGTGATGGGAAAAATGGATCAGGTTGTGGATTCAAATGATATCTAATAAAAAGGTAAATATGCTCAATAATGGAGGAAATTAATTATCAATACATTATAATAAATGACAGATGTCAATGAATACAAGATGAACAAATATGAAGGAACAGTAAACTGAAGAGAAACACATACTGTATATATCTACCATGTTCAAAAACACGGAAGAAGAAAGTAAAAGATGTTGAGGATAAAGTTAGATGAAGGAATAAAGAAGTACTTCTACAAGCAGCCTGCAATGGTCAAATGGCGAAAGGCCCCAAATCCTCCAGAAGGACAGAGGTTTCTAGTAAAACATGGTCAATCCAACATCCTGTCCACAAAGCCCCCACCCCCCCGTTCCCCTGGCGGCTTTCAACCTCTACAAGGGCTTTCTCTTCTGTGTTTACTGAATGGTTGAAGAACAAAACACAGGTTTTACAACCCTTTCCCAAGCTGTCTCCAGTTAAAAGATACCATGAGTTTAGCAAAAGTAAGAGGGAAAAATTCCCTCAATAAAATCAGACAAATAAAACACGATAGTAATACTAACTCTTACTGATTTGATAATCAGGAACCGAACCAAACCTGGGTAGTTGGAGGTGGCCGACCTGTGTCCTCCTACAGTCTGGTCCTGTCCATTGCCCTCTGGGTTCTTAACCTCTCTGTGGGTTTGGAGTTTTTCTGCATTTGCGGTGCTTTGGGCTCAGAATGTTCTTGCGGCTGTGGGGTGTCTATGCGGCCGCAGCCTTCTGCTGCTTGGAGGCACTATGATACGCTTCTGACCTTATACGCCAGCACTCATTGGGACAGATCCCTTTCACACACAGGTGGACACAAACTGCCAGCAATCCGCCTCATACACTGCCCCGAACCACCTCCTGATTACGTCATGCTCCGTTTTTGCTGTAGTCGTCAGTGGAAGACGCCACGTGCCGCAATCGTTCCAAACATTGTCGATTCAAGTATGATTGGTCAGACACGTTTGTTTCTTTCTGTTTCACTTGCAGTGATCATCTCCTTGTTGGAATAGCAATGAACATTAGTTGCATAATTGATCAAGGCATGATCATAGTCCTCTAAAGAGGGGGATTGGTGGCGGCCATAAATGTAGAACAGAAATGCTGTGCTCGTCATCCCCCAGGTCACCCAGAGGAGTTTTTGGAAGCTGTTCTTAATAATGAATAAAGCTCGGCTTTGCAGGTTGAGAGTTTGAACCCCACTCGCATGAGAAACTCTGTCTTGGATGCAACGGCACAAACACCCTGTGTGTAAGCCCAGCCTGCTGACAGGTAAAAAAGAACAGTGTCAGTTGTGGACAGTCCATGACTTGGCAACCACTAGCCACTAACTGACTGTCTGGCTGTGTAGGAAGGATTTTCAACTCAAAGCTGTATACATAGTTCTGCCCCTTCTAGGTAAGGCTAAGATGTAACAACAAACCATCCCCCAGACAAACAAAGCCATGTACATGTTACATGTTTTATTGGGAATAGATGAATCCTAAATTGATCTACAGGGTGTAGCCAGGCCAACGCGATGTAACCTAGTTAGACGCTTTAGGTCGATCAAAGCCAACAATTTCTAGAATAAACAAACATTGATTGGTCTTACAGCGTCCATATTCTGCAGATTCATTAATTATCATTAATCATTAACACTCAATGCAAAGTCAATTCACTGGTTTCCCTGGAGTTGTAGACATCATAGTTGGCAGCCTATTAGGATACAGAATGCATTAGATCACGATACATAAAAAAAGATTACAAAAAGCCTTTGAAATGGACGACAGTCTTTCCATTTTGCATCTCAGACTTTTGTAAAACTGCAAGTCCTCCAGCTCTGAAAATGAGAGTAGGAAGCTTCAATTAACTTATTGTTACTCCTAGTTAATCTAACAATGTGATTCCTAGGAGAGGTTCTCGGACGTTTGAGTACAGGCCCTGATCTACTGTGGAGGCCCAAGCACTTGAGAGTGAACAGTTTGGATACAACAATGCCCCTTCATGTAAGATGAGCGATTGAAACTCTTCCCACACAGTTCACAACAGTAGGGTTTCTCCCCAGTATGAATACGCTGATGTGTTTTGAGATAACTACTATTAATAAACCTCTTCCCACACTGGTCACAGCAGTAGGGCTTCTCTCCTGTGTGAATACGTTGATGAATTTTGAGATAACTTCTCGTATTAAATCTCTTTCCACATAGTTCACAACGGTGCAGTTTCTCTCCTGTATGAATGCGTTGATGTCTTTTGAGATTACCTGACTTAAGGAAACTTTTGTCACACTGGTTACAACAATTCCCCGGTGTGTCTCTCTGCTTCCGGGTGGTTCCGGAGCTTCCTATTGGCTGAGACGCTGCGGAGGGGAGGAGACTCTCTGTTCGGATCGCTCCACTTCTCAGCTGTTCGACGTAAAGCTCGCTGTGACTCTTCCTCATGTGTTTGTGGAGGAAGAGCTGAGATGAGAAGGAGAACCGACACCCAGGGCAGGAAAATCCATGAGTCTTCACCGCTGGAAGAACAGAGAGAAAGAAAAGAGAGCGGTTTACCAAGAAGGTGGGCCATGGCAGAAAGATGGCCAACTGTTCTTTTCGTGCCGTACCACCGCGCTGTGCTGGGACCCGTGAACCTGCTTTGTTTTGCCAACTGAGCCGAGCAAAAGTATCCGTGCTGATTTTAGCTCCTTGTTGGCCTGGAACCAAGTGACCCGACTGTGGTCAGCCTGAGATAAGCCAAAGGGAAAATATGGGGCTTTTTTTTTGGGGGGGGGGGGGGACAGAAATGCACAACCTCAACCTCTTAAAAGCCTGGAGGGAGGAGGTCCCGGTCCCTTGGTGACAACGGTGGTTGAGAGAGATGAGTTGGCTCCGGAGATCCCAAGGTCTAATCCCCCCATCGCCGTCCCTTGTGAGACATCTGTCGCTGTGCCAGACAGCGTAGGTCGCTGTGGTGCAACAGCCAGCCCAAGAAGGGTGTGGTTGGGTGGAGGGGGGTGCGGTATGTGGGGTACCACTTGGGCCCACGGCTGGACAGCACAGCGGTGGCTGTGGCCTGTCCAAGGCCCAAGACAACAGATCAGGTGGGGGGGTTCTTGGGGAAGACGGTGTGAAGGGGGCGGTGGCAGGCGGCCGGCACGCTCCTCGGGCAGTGGTGGTATGTGGGTGTAGCGGGGGTGTGGCTTTTTATGTGCTGCAGGTGGGGGAGGGAGCGGTGGCTCAGCTGTGAGTAGACAAACTGATTGACGGGGTTTTGAAAACTGCCATGTTGCTCATCTGTGTCTCACAGCCAAGCCGGGTCCTGACATCCCAGACGACAAACCCAACACTACTAACAGGTAGGGTGAGGGACGCCAGTGGGCAGAGCAAGTGTCAACTATTTATTTTATTTAAATAATTCTGTCCTATGTACTACAGGCCCCTGCTTTGAGTTCATCCAAAATGACTTGAGGAAGAACAGACTGTTCACTGGCACCTCATGTCTCCATTCATTTGACTCACTAGCCCACAACAAGATACATCTATGCACAGTAGTTAATTTAACTATGTTATCCAAGTACACACACGTATCATATTATTACTTGAATTGGGGATCAACTATTGAGGAACTCATAACCTGCTGACACTGATCCAAACAGCGACAGGAAACAGTTACCTGACGGAGGTTCTGTGGTCTCCTTCCAACCTCCGTCACTGTCCTCAGTGTCAGTTTGAGAGGAGTGTGAAGAGAAGAGCTGCTCAGCACCAGCTGGTTGTAAAGCAGCAGCTGGATCTGAGCTACTGGCTGCTTCTGACACTCCCCAGTCCTCTCCATCAGCTTGTGTTTCCATCTGTTGAGTTGAGGGGCTGGCTACAGCTTCTGCCTCTCTCTTCTCAGTTTGGCGCTGGCGAAGCTGGGACCACCGAGCGCACTCTTCATCATGTTCAGTCTTCACGGGGAACTCCTCCTCTTCCTCTTTAATGTGCGGGGGCCCTGGCTCCTCCTGGCCCAGACCGGGGCCCCACTCCTGCTGCTCAGGGGGAAGCTGCTGGAGCTCTGGAGGCAACGCTGACAAACAAACACAGGGAGGAAAACTAGGACAGTGAGACCAAGTGGAAGTGGAAACTTCAGTAACATCTTCCAGATCTTGTTCTTAAGAACAGTTAGTAGACGTAGCAGCAGCATCCTCTTGCTGTGCGCACTCCACTAGCTCCCATAGATGTTGTGGCAAGACCACATTTAATGATTTGGGTCAATGTAGATAAACCGATTGGGTAAAGAAATTCAAAATTTGTGTTCATAAAGTAAACACCCAAATCGCTGGTACTTTTGATAGATGGTTTAATTTGATGGTTTAATTGATGTTTAAACTACTGCCCCTGGAGTCTGTTTTCCCTCTCTTTGTACTACCTTCACTTGGCTTAGAATTGGCAGCCCAACTCATGCATACTTTTGTATTGTAAGATACAATGTGATTAGGTGTATGACTGTAAACCTGTTTGCATTCAGTATGTTATATTTGTATGACACATATATACCACATATCACATATATACCACATATATACACTGTATCATATTATATAATTCATTATAAATACACTGATACAATATTCTATAGTATACGTATATTCTATGTTATCTTACATTATATCGTAGCTTATATTATTATATATATTACTATGTGGTTACTGCTGGCTCCGTATACATGGCGTACGGTCATCAAGCTGCGTTTTTTGTTGTTGCTACATAGTTAACACAACTAGCTGGCTGCATTGCTAATCGTAGCTATGCATAGCTGCTAATCAAATACATTCTGTTTGTATTTTTTCAGGCAAACCAGCCTTTGAAATGCTCCAGCGTCATCCTGACTGTGTACCGTCATTACACCTCAGGCAAACAGAAGTCAAAGCAACGCACACCAAGCAGTTTAACCGGGGGTGTTATTATGAAACCCCCTACAGGGCTCACCCTAACTTTTAAAAGTGGTTGCCAGGCTTGTAAACCAGGCATCAACTTTTGGTTGCCAAAACCGAATATATAGTCCCCATCTTTAGTCACCGTATATTTTGAGTAATTAAGATAGTATGCTGTCTTAGTTTTAACGTAGTATCAGAGAACGAGTCCACTAGTTGATCGATCACAGTTAGCATCGCACTCTTTGGTGGATGAAAAAGAAAAAAATTCTGAAATGAAACTTCATTAGCTTCGCCATTGTCTATAAAACGCACGTGCAGCATTGTGGTTCCGACTCTAACGGCGGTATTTAAATATCAGGAATGCAATGTCCTTATTTTTATGTTTAAAAGTGGTTGCCAAAGGGGGCAACCAGAGGCCAAAAAATGGTTGCCAATTGACTCAAAGGGGTTGCCCAGGGCAACAGTTACTGTCGAGCCCTGCATCTGGTAAACCTGTATACTTCGAACATAAACTCCCTTGTCATGTAGACTGCATGAACAGCGTTATTCATACCTTGCACACTACATGTTACCATCATAAATTATGAAAAATTACTCCAATTCTGAATCTCTTTATTTGTGTCACAAAATATTGATTAGAACAATCTTCAGGTAAATATGTGTTAATTCACAGTACCAATGTAGTGCAAATACAACAGTTAAAATAAGTAAAGTGGCAGTGTCACCTTCAAGTACTGAGCTATAAAAAGGCAAATATATAGAAAGAAATTAAGAGATACAAATGATAGACACAAACTATTGAACAACAAACAGTGTCTGTGTTCAGTGATAACTAAGGGAGATAAAATACAAAAACAAGCTTGCGTTCCACGGATTCAGGTCGTCTGTGTGCATGTGGCACAGAGCCCCGGCTCGCTTGCTGAACAACACAAACAAAGGGATGTATCCTACAATGTGGCTACCCAGAATGCAACACGCAATCAATCCTTCTTTGCACACATGGGCCTATAGAGGCATAGCACTACGCACACACATTCTGCAACTGTATTTGTGTATTGACAATGTGGAGCTGACTTCACAGTACTGACAACGCCGTCATATTTGGGAGGGGGTTGCGTCACAGTCAACGCGGTGGTGTTGACTGTGAAGGTGCATCAGCATTCTTACCATTAAAAGATGGCTCGGAGGTCTTGTTAGGTGAACAACTGCCACAACCATCTTGTGTGACACCTTGATCCTTCTTTTTCTCCCTTCCTTTCTCCATTTTTGTACATTTAGTATATTTAAGATATTTCTCTATGCAATTGAACAGAAGTGATCCTCCAAAAAATGGCGACCGGAGTCCATAGCAACCGTCAAACCTCACTTTCAGTATGTATATTAGTCTGAATCATAGGTTTTAAAATGGATTACATAAATCATATGGATTTCTTTAGTCTCATTTAATAGTAATGGCTACTAAGCAATTAATAAACTAATCGATTAATCAACTAATCTCGCCGCCGTAGTATGGTATATTACTTAGAGGTCTATGTCTACCTATCATGTGGATTTATTCATCCAATCCATTATCAAAATGAAATATTAAGTCTTATGGTATTTATAGCGTAAAGAGAAGACAATAAATGTGCTTTTACCACAACATCTACGGGAGCTCGTCGGGATCTAGTGGAGCTCGAGCAGCAAAGGATGGTGGGATCTCCCCCTCCCTCAGAATGATTGACGGTTTGATATTTATTATCTATCAAATGATTATGAACGAGAGCACGTGGTGTTGATATCAATCAAAGTGTGCCTGCTTCCACACCTGCTCTGTGCAGCACAACTCGGGGACTCTGCGCCGCGTCCAGTAACTGGCGTTGACCGTTGTTTTCTTCTTGTAAACGAGAAACTTTCTCCTCGTATTCTGAGATGGTTTTCTCAAACAATCCTAAAATCTCCTCCACGGCCGCGGCCAGAGGACGGCGGATCCCTGCTCTCAGGGCTTCTAACCTCCACATCTTACCACGGCGGACAAACTGCGGCGGAGGAGAAACGTAAACAAGCCGCGCTGACGAGCTTCCCGACTTCCGGTGCGTCGCTGAAACGCCCCCCCCCCCCCCCCGGAAACAAGATGGTCCACGTGGTTCCTCGGTTAGGTTTATTCCAAATTTAAAGCACAAACAATATATTAGTTCGATGAGAAATATAAATTATTAAGATAAACAAGTGATTGATGTACATTACGTTTTTGTAGCAGCGCAACAAACTACGGAGGTAATGCAAATGGTGGTGAATTCTGAATCCACCTGACTGAGGAACTATGTAGTCCCCGGTGTTTTTGAGGGAACCTTTTCAGTGACACACCGGAAGTCCAGAAGCTTTTTTTTCTCAAGCGCAAACAGATGGAAAGTGACGCGTCAGCTCCTCAGAACGCGGAGCACAAACAGAAACAGAATTATAACTTCATAAAATACAAAAACAGAAATGCATTTATTTATCATGTATTTCTTTTTATTATGATAAATACACAAATAAAAATACATCCATTATGAAGCATAAATAGTACATATATTTTTATAACAAATAACACAGAATAAAATATTTTCCAAAGCATCAATAATGTTCAGTAGTTTTATTTTTATTCATTTTTTATTTTTTTGCTGTGTTCTTTTTCACATACTTTAGTGATTTGCAGTACAGTGATTGTTCTGTCTTTAAAAAAACAATAAGGGCTGTGTCTTAATACATTTATATGTATCGATTAAAAAGGTACTTAATATGAATAAAGTATTCAGCAAAAATGTTTTTTTTAATCCTCAATTTTGATTCCAAATGTAATATAATTTCTGGGAACGGAGGTTTTGATTCCAGCCCATCATATACATCATACCAGAGAATAGAAATAAGAGTTGAAATAATTAACATCCACTCACACACAGGTTGACATTAATCCCCCATATTTAGTTTTATTTGGTTTTCATCTATTTTGACAACACTTACATTGTATTATATTACATTACATAACATTACATAACATTACATTATATTATATTATATTATACATGTTATATTACATTATGTTATGTTATGTTATATATATATATAACATATATAGGTTATATAATATAAGTTATATAATATAATATATATTCTATTATATTATATTATATTATATTATGTTATGTTATATTATGTTATATTATATTATATTATATGATGTTATATTATATTATATTATATAATATTATGTTATATTATATTATGTTATATTATATTATATTATATTATGTTATATTATGCTATATTAAATTAGATTATATTATGTTATATTATGTTATATTATATTATATGATATTAAATTATATTATGTTATATTATATTATGTTATATTATATTATATTATTAGGTGGGGGTGGTAGCTCAGGAGGTAGAGCTGGTCTTATGTAATCTAAAGGTTGCAGGCTCCTCCTGCTAGCATGCTGTAGTGTCCTTGAGCAAGACACTTAACCCCTAATTGCTCCTGATGGCTGCGTCCGTCGGTGTTTGAATAATTGTAAGTGGCTTTGGATAAAAGCCTCTGATCAATGACTACATGTAATGTAAATGTAATTATATTATATTATATTATATTATATTATATTATACTATATTATATATTATTATATTATATTATATTATATTATATTATATTATATTATATTATATTATAGTATATATTATTATATTATATCATATTATATTAAATCACATTATATTATATTATATTATATTATATTATATATTATTATATGATATTATATTATATTATATTATATTATATTATATATTATTATATATTATTATATTATATTATATTATATTATATTATATTATATATTATTGTATTATTTTATATATAATTATATTATATTATATTATATGTTATATTATTATATTATATTATATTAAATTATATTATATTATATTATATTATGTTATATTATATTATATTATGTTATATTATGTTATATTATATTATATTATATTAAATTATATTATATTATATTATATTATATTATATTATATTATATTATATTATGTTATATTATATAATGTTAGATTATATTATATTATATTATATTATATTATATTATATTATATAATATTATATTATATTATATTATATTATATTATATTATGTTATATTATATTATATTATATTATATTATATTATATTATATTATATTATATTATGGTATATTATATTATATTATATTATATTATATTATATCATATTATATTATATTATATTATATTATATTATATTATATTATATCATATTATATTATATTATATTATATTATATCATATTATATTATATTATATCATATTATATATTATTATATTATATTATATTATATTATATTATATTATATTATGTTATATTATGTTATATTATATTATATTATATTATATTATATTATATTATATTATATTATATTATGTTATATTATATAATGTTATATTATATTATATTATATTATATTATATTATATTATATTATATAATATTATATTATATTATATTATATTATATTATGTTATATTATATTATATTATATTATGTTATATTATATTATATTATATTATATAATATTATATTATATTATATTATATTATATTATGTTATATTATATTATATTATATTATGTTATATTATATTATATTATATTATATTATATTATATTATATTATATTATGTTATATTATATTATGTTATATTATATTATATTATATTATGTTATATTATATTATATTATATTATGTTATATTATATTATATTATATTATATTATATTATATTATATTATATTATATAATATAATATTATATTATATTATATAATATTATATTATGTTATATTATATTATATTATATTATGTTATATTATATTATATTATATTATATTATATTATATTATATTATGTTATATTATATTATATTATATTATGTTATATTATATTATATTATATTATATTATGTTATATTATATTATATTATATTATGTTATATTATATTATATTATATTATGTTATATTATATTATATTATGTTATATTATGTTATATTATATTATATTATATTAAATTATATTATATTATATTATATTATATTATATTATATTATATTATGTTATATTATATAATGTTAGATTATATTATATTATATTATATTATATTATATTATATTATATTATATTATATTATATTATGTTATATTATATTATATTATATTATATTATATTATATAATATTATATTATATTATATAATATTATATTATATTATATTATATTATATTATATTATGTTATATTATATTATATTATATTATGTTATATTATATTATATTATATTATATTATATTATATTATATTATATTATATTATATTATGTTATATTATATTATATTATATTATGTTATATTATATTATATTATATTATATTATATTATGTTATATTATATTATGTTATATTATATTATATTATATTATGTTATATTATATTATATTATATTATGTTATATTATATTATATTATATTATATTATATTATATTATATAATATTATATTATATTATATTATATTATATTATATTATGTTATATTATATTATATTATATTATATTATATTATATTATATTATATCATATTATATTATATTATATTATATTATATTATATCATATTATATTATATTATATTATATTATATATTATTATATTATATTATATTATATTATATTATATTATATTATATTATATTATGTTATATTATGTTATATTATATTATATTATATTAAATTATATTATATTATATTATATTATATTATATTATATTATATTATATTATGTTATATTATATAATGTTAGATAATATTATATTATATTATATTATATTATATTATATTATATAATATTATATTATATTATATTATATTATATTATATTATGTTATATTATATTATATTATATTATGTTATATTATATTATATTATATTATATTATATTATATTATATAATATTATATTATATTATATTATATTATATTATATTATGTTATATTATATTATATTATACTATGTTATATTATATTATATTATATTATATTATATTATATTATATTATATTATGTTATATTATGTTATATTATATTATGTTATATTATATTATATTATATTATATTATATTATATTATATTATGTTATATTATATTATATCATATTATATTATATAATATTATATTATATTATATTATATTATATTATATTATATTATATTATATTATATTATATAATATTATATTATATTATATTATATTATATTATATTATGTTATATTATATTATATTATATTATATTATATTATATTATATTATATTATGTTATATTATATTATATTATATTATATTATATTATATTATATTATATCATATTATATTATATTATATTATATTATATTATATTATATTATATTATATTATATTATATTATGTTATATTATATAATGTTATATTATATTA